>NC_044916.1:16349643-16473586 GCF_003576645.1 Ipomoea triloba | reverse complement strand
CAACCAAAAAATCACAACAAAAAACCAACAAACAATCCAACAATAATCAGAACAAAGGAGAATAACAGACAACAACAACAGAGAAACCGTTCACTGGAAATCAACTCCCAGTGAACTTGCGGAACACTCTCACGGAACTGCCTTCCGCCAGTCTCCTCCGCGAGAAGGAGACGGCCTCCCTCGGCGGACACCCCTCCGCCAAGCCAACCGTCGCCACCTTGCGGATCGCCCTCGCGGGTTACATTGTGCCGTTCAGGTCTTCCGCAAGGCCAACCCAAACCCTTCCAGAGACAGTTCAACCCAGATCAACAAATCCACTTCCAGAATACAAAATCAGACCAAATACACTCACATTTCATCCACTTAGAGTCCAAAAATAGGGAAATCCATAACATCATTGATCATACACACAAGACAAAGATCAAGATGAAAACCAACAAAATACATCCAAGAAATAGGCCAAATAACAAGAAATTTCAGGATTTCCAACACCAAGATCATTATATATATAATAGGTGAATAAAATAGATTTGATGGACATGGATGGTTACCTCAAAGAGCTTTTCCTATTCCAACAAGCCTTTTGCTAGCTCACAAAGCCCCACCTTCCCCTTGATCATCTTTTTCCCAAAGAACCCCAAAAGAACACTTATAAGATTATGTAAAAAGACTATCTAAAACACAAAATGCAAGATGGATTCTAGGATAGATGCACTTACCCAATCCTAAACAAGCTTAAAGTAGCAATCTTGACTTGAAAACTTGTAGGAGAAATGAAGATCAATTTTAGGGAAATATGGAGTGGAAAGTGGCGTGAGAGAGTATAGTAGGGAGGAAGAAAGGAGTGAAAGTCTTTAGGGTATTTTGATCTTCAAAATATATACTAAGAATACATACAATATTTAGGGTGTAAGACATTAAATGATGTGGGCTTAAGTAACTTATAGAATAGTGGGTGTAGGAAATTAAGTATAATCAAGACTAGTAAGTTGGGCTTAATAAATTCACCCCTTACAAATTAAATACAAGAATTAGCCCATAAGAATGTCTTAGGATCAATATATATACATATATAATGTATGATCAAGAATGTGGGCTTGTAAGAATATTTAATAACAAACATTGTAAGGGTCCAAATTGAATAAAATCCCTTACAAGAATAAATTCAATTAGTTGGGCTCTTGATTAGAATAATTAAATTAGGCTCAAGAAATATATACATATATATATATATATATCAAATTGAAGGAATTAGCCCAATTGGAATTAAATTAAATTGCCCAAGGAATTAATTATCGAACGAAAGGCTTGAACGAATTTACGGGGTGTTACAGCAGCTTCGGTCACCTTCTAGATGTATAGTAGTTTAAGCTTTGTAACTCTCTCAAACACTAAGATGTGTTTTTTCGCGATTTTGAATATCAGGATGATATTCCGGATTGAGCTCAGGCACTTGAACGTTTGAAATAGACACCTCTTAAGATTTTCGAATCGAACCGATCTCTTACGAAAATTCCCCCTTTTTTTTTGATCTGTGTCTTCACGTCCTTTTTATATGAGAGTAAAGGAATAATTCCGTTGGAGGGAAAATTATTCCGTTTGAAATTTGTCTCCCATGCTGTGTATGGGACTTGCATCTTTTCAGCATTTTTCATGGAGTAGTGGTCTTGTAACTTGAACCTTTTGTTTGGTAGTGGATATTCCATAATCCACTTTCTTGAGTCCATGCTCCACTTGCTACTTTTGGTAAAAGTTACTCTTTTTAAATTCCCATTGATCCTCGTTTTAGGGAATAAGACCGACTTTGGATTAGTGCACCTTCTATCCGTTTGTTGTGGAATTCTGATGTGGCATCCACTTCTGGCACCTCCTTAATATTTTATCTCCATGATATTCTTCTTCTCCAAACTTTATTCATGCTTCCTGACTGTCATTTAACCTTTTGGAGAAGTGTCAGTTTATCGAGACCAAGATTGATGTCTCGATTGTTTGATGTCTTGATCCCCATGTATCGAGAGATCTATCTCTCGAACTCTGCTTATGTCTCGAACGGGTTGTTGTATCGAGAGGTCATACTTCTCGAACTCTGCTTATGTCTCGAACTGGATTGTTGTATCGAGAGGTACTACCTCTCGAACTCTGCTTATGGTGCCTTCTACTGATCTATCTATGAAATTACAACACGAGTCTTCTAAGATGTTCATACAAGTTTACCTCAAGCTTAAATATTTTCCGAGTTGAGCTCAAGTTACCCGGTTGTATTTTCGCTCTTAGTTTACTTGTCGAACTTACATTGATTCCTATCTTTCGAGACTTAGGGGATTCTAAAAATACATTTTGGTATCATCAAAACCTAATACATTATGTTCCTAACAGTGTGAATTCTAGGACGCGCGGTGAGGACACGCCTTGTTTGTTTAAGTTATATGTGCTTTGTTAACCTTGTTGTTTGCAGCTTGCGGGCGCGTCTTCCGGGTAAGTCTTAATCATTTTTAGTTAAGTTACTTCGTTTTAAAATTGCCTAGGAGCCTGCCTTAGATTAGGAATGAGTAGTTAGTTGATGCGAAACGATGGATAGCACCGTATGCGTGTAAGCAATCAGAAGTTTGGGCAACTCGTTGAAGAAGACTAACCTACTCGCGGCTCGGAGTCATCCACAGCAATCTACGTTCTTCGGGAATGGCGTCTTCGCGCGTGTAACATCGTCTGCAAGATCTTCGTTCACCTCAAGACTTGAAGAATAAACCTCGTGCAGCTGAAGTTCGTTGCAAGACGAAGAAAGCGATAGGAGCTCGAAGACTAAAGACTCGAAGACCCTCAGCTTTGAGAGAACGACAAGAGCGAACGTTTACGCGCCAAGAAGAGTTAAAGCATGCCAAGTTGAAGCTCTTGGATCGTTGATGAAGAACCTCGTGCAAGCTAAGCTTGTTAGCCACGAAGCCCGAAGAAGTAGAACTTGAGGTCGTGATTTTAGCCACGAAGCCCGAAGAAGTAGAACTTGAGGTCGTGATTTGCAGACCCTAAAGTAGTTCTACCTACCTTGAGGTCGTGATTTGCAGACCCTAAAGTAGTTCTACCTACCTCTAGGTCGTGATTTGCAGACCCTAAAGTAGTTCTACCTACCTCTAAAGCAGCTACAAAGGAACAAGTTAGAAGTTGCAACCTTCAGAGCAAAGAAGACTAAGTCAAGTAGGAAGGAAAGCTTGGATCCTTAAGACCCCCGGAGATCCCCGAAGAAACGCTATGAGCAAGTTGTTTGACCCCATGAAGTGCGAAGAGACTAAGAAGAGAACCATGAAGTAAGGACCTCGTGTGACCTAGTCGGCACATCGTGAAGATGGCACCTTATGCACAGACTTAAGGAAGGAACCTCTGTGGCAAGAAATAAATAAGGAGTAGCAAAGCAAGCTAGTAGAAGACCGAAACATCCAAAGATCAAGACCAACCGAAGTGAATCTAAAGGCTAGCTCAATCCCCAAATTTTCCTAAGTGGAGTTGCTAAAGGCTAGCTCAATCCCCAAATTTTCCTAAGTGGAGTTGGACCGTAGTGCTAATGAAGTTCCGCAGAAGACTTAATCTACTGAGCAAGTAAGCAAAAGCGCCCCGCAGAAGACTTAATCTACTGAGCAAGTAAGCAAAAGCGCCATTGATCGCGCTAAACGCAAAGATTAAAGTTGAGAGCTACACTCCACTACCCCGGATGACCAACCGGAAGAACCAATGAAGAATGAAATGACAAGTTGATAAGGGTTTGCGCTATTGACCTGCAAGAATCGCAAGAAGAACACCAAGACTTGACCGAACCATCTTACAACGAAGATTGCCAATCGAGTAAATGAAGGACTCCTCGAAAGATCCTGAACGATCAAAAGAGCAAGAATTCTAAATGCTAAAGAAGGTGCACGCGTTACGATGGCTTAGGACCTCGATGTTTCAAAGTACAAGAAATTAAACTCGGTTTCTAAAGATCACCAATAATCGTACGCAAATCTCCTTTCAAGATCAAGCGATACGTTCCTAATTAATCTTACCCTTCTCGTGAAGCTTCCCCGAGAATCTCTCGTTCTGCACCAATCAGTCATCAGCGATTCATCGCCTTCGGCCTCTCTTGGAGTGATAAGGATGTGCGAGTTGTAGCTTATAAAGTAGAGCTATCTGAATTCTAGATTCGCGTTTCGTAAGGAGCAAGGTTAAAACACGTCGACCGGTCAGAGTGTCGTGATCAAATCGTCAAGCTATGGAAATCGTTTAGAGTTGAGAGACTTCCTATTCTTCTTAAAACCGAATCCTTCTTTGACCCTTGTAATTCCAATCATCCTTTTGTTGAGAAATCCCTTCTATCTGTTCTAAACGTTATTCCCATCTCCTTTTGGAAACCAAATTCTTTTATGTTTCTTGAAACTCTAAATGCCTTCTTGTTGAAACACCCCTTCTACCTATTCTAAATCTCTTTCTCATCTTTGCTTGAAACTGAACTTCTCTTTTCCTTTGAGGAAGTGCATACCATATCGTTAAAGAATCCTTTCTATCTTTCTAGATCTCATTGCTATCGTCCCTTGAAACCGAATTTCTCTCATTCCCTTGGAAATTGTATATCCTTTCGTTGAGACATCCCTTCAGTTTATTTTAAATCTCATTCTTATCTCCTTTCAAGATTGAATTTCTTTCTTTCCTTTGGAGAATTGCATACCCTATCGTTGAAAACTCATTTCTGTATTTTCAGACTTCGTTCCTAAACTCCTCTTGGAACGTAATGCCTTTCTCGTCTTTGGAAATATGAATGCCCTATTGTTGCAAAACTCTTTTCATGCTTTCAACCTCGCCCCTATCTTTTCTCAAGCCAAGTTCTTTCCATTTCTTTTCCTTAAAAAACTTGATATTCCCGTGACTGAGAAATTCTTTTGGCCTCTTTGAACCTCGTTCTTATTTTCTTCCGAAGCCGAGTCCTACTCTTTTCTTTAGAGAACTTGACGTCACCTTTATTGAAAAGTCATCCCCATCCTCTCGAACGTGGTTCTTGTTCGCCTCTTGAAATGATTATGTGCAAGGTGACAATCTTCTTTCCTAAGTTGTAACTTTGATAACTTTTGATTATATTCTTAACTGACGTTATCCTTGAATCTTGAACCTTAACCCTTTCACTCTCTTTTTCCTTATTGGGTAAAATTTTCAAAATGAGCATACGTTCTATAAATGTTTTCCCCTATATACTACCGTACTAGTTTTAACTTTCTATCCCCAAAACGAATTTACCTTATGGAATGGTTCTGAGTTGCATCTTTCAAGAGAAATGGAGTTCGCCTAAGCAGTCAGAAGGTCAAAGCAAAGAAGTGTAGTAGCCCGTTCAATTGGGAAGATTTTGTAGATTGGGTAACCCTAAGACCGTAGTGTCTGCAAGTGTCACCGGAAAAGTTGAAGCTGATTCAAGAGAGAATGAAAGCTGCCCATGACCGATAGAAGACATATGTCGACCAAGTTGGACCAGATGCGTGATGCGTTTTGCGTTTGCTGCTGAAGATATATGTGCATGATGCGCTTCGTGATATCCAGCTTGAAGTCGTAACCTTTGAAGATGCTCTATCTTATAAAGAGAAGCCGGTGATAATTTTGGTCACCCAGTTAGGAGAAGCGCACCGGTAAGCAATGAAGTCCGTGAAGGCGGTGTGATCCAACCGCGTGGCCAAAAGAGCGACCTAGGATATGGAGGATATGATGAGGAAGCAGTTCCAGCGTTGTGTGGTCAAGGTATGCAAGTTTAAGCTTTAGGTAGAGTTCTTTTAGGTTGTGTATTCTCTTGCTTGGGTTGGGTAAGTTAGAGGTTTAGGAGTTAGAGGTATAGTATGTTCTTAAGTTTAAGTTTGGTTAGGAGTTAGAGGTATAGTATGTTCTTAAGTTTAAGTTTGGTTGAGCAATCCTTCTCTTTAATGTTCTTAAGTTTAAGTTTGGTTGAGCAATCCTTCTCTTTAATATTCGGTTGAATCTTTGTTTCCTTGAACCGTTCCGTTTCAAGTTCCCGTGAGCTATGAGCTTCGGGGACGAAGCTCCTTTTAAGGGGGGTAGAGTGTAGAGCTTCGGGGACGAAGCTCCTTTTAAGGGGGGTAGAGTGTAACACCCCGTAGACGAAGCTCCTTTTAAGGGGGGTAGAGTGTAACACCCCGTAAATTCGGCTCCTTTTAAGGGGGGTAGAGTGTAACACCCCGTAAATTCGTTCAATTTTAAGGGGGGTAGAGTGTAACACCCCGTAAATTCGTTCAAGCCTAAGGGGGGTAGAGTGTAACACCCCGTAAATTCGTTCAAGCCATACGACCGATAATTAATTCTTTTGGGCAATTTAATTATTTTAATTGGGCTAGTTCTTCCAATTTCGTATATAGATACATGTATATATATATTTCTTGGAACCCAAATTCATTATTTTAATCAAGAGCCCAATTCTTGAATTTATTCTTGTAAGGGATTTATTCTAATTTGGATCCTTACAATTCTTATATGTAAGAGTATTCTTATAATGGCCCAATTCTATATATATACATATATTGTCTCTAAGACATTTAATTCTTAATATTATGGGCTTTCTCTTATTCTAAGTATTTATTTATTTAAGAGATGAATTCCTTGGCCCAATAAATTAATCTTGTACATAATATTGCTATATATATATATATAANATCACTACTCACGCCATTTTCATCTCCTTTCCCTTCAAAAATTGATCTTCATTTCATCTTCAAGTATTCAAGTCAAGATTGCTCTTTTAGGGTTGTTGGAGCTTGGGTAAGTGTATATATCTAGGAATATTCATTGCATCATATAGTTTTTATAACCTTTATGCAAGTTCTTATGTTTCTTTTGGGGTTCTTTTGGGAAAAGATGATCAAGAAGGAGGAGGTGCTTTGTGAAGTGTATTGAGGTTTTGCTTGGGTGAGAAGGGCTTCAAAAAGTAACCACTATGTCCACTAAAACCTATTTTTACACTCTCAATCTATATGATATTATTTGGTGTTGGAATCCTGAAATTTCTTGAATGTTAGCCTTGTTCTTGATTATGGGATTTGTGTTTGATGGATTCATGAACTTGTGTCTTGATCCTTTGCCTATTGATGTTTATGAGCATTTGTTGGTTTGGATTCCATGTTATTTGGCCTCTGTGAGTTGCAACTGTGTATTATAATCTCACTTTTCGCATTCTGGAATCATTCTTTCGCGTCTGAGCAAGGTCTGGGAGTGGGGTGTGAGATTTGGCCTTGCGGAGGACCCTAACGGCACAATGTACTCCGCTAGGGCCTTCCGCAAGGGCAACACGGTGGAGGTTGGCGGAGGAAAGGGATCCGTTGAGGGGATCCGGGGCCTTCTTGCGGAGGAGTGTGGCGGAGGTCTGTGGTCCGTTGCAGTGCTCCGTTAAGTCTAATGGAAAACTGTATCCAGAGACTGTTTTGTGATTTATGGTCTGATTGTTTCCTTGTTGGTTCTGAACATTGTTGGAGTATTTTGTTGGGTATTTTACCATGTCTTTGGAGTATTTATTCATGTCTCTTGGTCCCTCTTTTGTACTCTTGCTTTGTTGATTCCTTGATTATACTATCCGGGAGTTGGTCCGTGTTCATAGTTGAGATGAACACTCTGATTGGTTGTTCTTGGGCTGAGTTGGAGTATGAATAGGGAGCGGTGGATCTTTGAGTATCTCTTGGTGGTTGATGGGTGAACTAACTGTGTTATTATTGGTTATGTTTGGGCTTTTGCCTCTGTGATTGGACTTTCGTCCCTGTGATTGGGCTTTTGCCTCTGTGATTGGACTTCCGGTCCCTGTGATTGGACTTTCGTCCCTGTGATTGGGCTTTTGCCTCTGTGATTGGACTTTGGTCCCTGTGATTGGACTCCGGTCCCTGTGATTGGGTTTAAGCCCCTGTGTTTGGGCATTTATGGCCTCTGTGATTGGGTTCAGCCCCTGTGTTTGGGCATTTATGGCCTCTGTGATTGGGTTCTTACCCCTGTGAACTAACTTTTGGTTTGATGTTTGGTATGAGGGTTGGTATGGTGGTTTGGAGCTTGGAGTTGGGAGTTCTTTCTTGGTATTATGTATTCGTGAGTTCCTTGTGATTACTCGGTTGAGTTGTATCTCAGTTGATATCTTGTTGTTCCCCGTTATGTTACGGTTTGGTTGGTTCCTTTGTGATCATTCTATTGGAGTTACGATTCTGTTGGTATCTTGTTAATGGACTTGTTGTCTTATGCATTCGTTATTGGATATTGGTTTCATTTGGAGGAGTCTTGGTTTGTGATTCATTCAGTTTATCGTTGTTGAGTATCCGATTTTAATTAAAGAACAGTTTGTTGGTGTATATATTCTATATGGGTGTGTAAACCTATTTACAAGCTTATGTATATCTATACTTCCTTGCGGGTGTGAATGGTGGTTACTTAGCAGTCTTTTGCTAATGGTTTCTTGTATGTTTNGGGTGTGAATGGTGGTTACTTAGCAGTCTTTTGCTAATGGTTTCTTGTATGTTTTCCAGGTATGCAATAAAGTCTAAGCGTGAGCGCGATAGAGTTATACCCGTATGAGGAGGCTTAGACTAGTTGTTATGCTTTTAGACTTATGCTTTGGGCCTGTGTGCCGCTATGAGATTTTATATACTCTTGTTTAGTTTTTGGATATTTGGAGACATGTTTTGATGTTTAATATCTATGCAGTTCAGTTCTTTTGGTTAGCATGTGCATCTAGGCTGTGTTTTCTTACCTAGATGTGGCATGATGCCCCTCAGGTTTTAATTCGCTTCCGCTATGCTATGTTTTGTAGTTGAGATAGGCAGCTTTTGTGTTAAGTTTTATCTATCTCAGCTTGTGAAAAAGTTGGGGTGTCACATCACCGGAGCAGACTGACGTGCAGCCTAATGAGCAACAAGAGCAGACTGTTCCAAGTCCTGCTGGTTCGAGAGGTAACGAGGAAGAAGTTGTGCCCATCAATGGTGGAAACCGGAAAGCACCTGTCGATGCACAAACTCTCTCCTCAACTCCAATCCCACCAGCAGATGATCAAGTTCCCAACTCTGGTTCGAGAGGTGATGCTGAGGAAGATCTTCCATTGGATGGAAACCGGGAAGCATCCATTACAGGAGTCTCTCCCTTAGCTGATCCAATCCCACCAGTTGCTGAAGCTGAGGTTCCAGGTTCGAAAGGTGATGAGCGAGAAGTGATCCATCCCTCAAGTGGAAACCGGGAAGCGCTTGATATGGAGCTACCTTCGAGCTTTGCACCCAGTGTCCCTGCTGATCCTCAGGAACTCAATCGAGAGGTCGACTCGCAACTGCAAGTCATGGGTGGAAATCTGGAAGCACCCAAGTCCCCTCCGATAAAAGGTACTTCTGAGTCCTCTTCTCCTACTTCTGACTATGATCAACAAGCCGAAGAAGCTTTCATTGGCGAGGTGCGCCAATTCATGGCCGATCAATCTCAGAACATGGCTCAACTTGAGCGCATACTGCTCATTGTTCGCAATGCATCAATGCCTGTTGCTGGGACAAGTGAATCCCGAGCCAGCCATGAAGAACTTCTCGAATAGGCAGTATGGGCTGAGGATGCAGCACGGCGAGCTGCCGATGAGGCTGCAGTAGCTCGAGCAGAAGCTGAAGGAGCAAAGGCTGAAGTAGCCGAATTACGTGCCGAGCTTCGAGCCTTCCAAAATTCCAGTGAACTTCGACAGGACGTGATAAAAGCACTACTCGATGATCTGTCGAACCAAGTGCCTGCCCAGCTACAATCACTTTTCGAAGGTATGTCCATCCTTCTTTCCCGTCAGGATGATGCCAACAAGGGGAAAGAAAATCTGGGGAAAAATCTAGGAACACGAGGGACATCCACAAGCAAGAAAAGGGCAGCTAGTGAACCCTTAACCACTGGACCTCCTCCGAAAGTTCCAAGGACAATGAGCAAGGCAATGGAGGAAGCCAAAAGAAAGGAGGATCTAAGGGTTCAGCGCACACTGGAAATGGAGAAAAGAAGAGAAGAAGACCGAGAAAGAAGAAGAAAGAGGCAAGAACAACAAACGGCCAAGGAGAAGAAAGATGAGCAATTCATAAAAAATTACAAGTCAGGGTTCAAAGAAGACACAATAGAATATCTCAATTGAATCATGGTAAGTCTTCTTGCCAAAACTGATCTATCTTCTCACAGCGGCCTCACTCCTCTAAAATGCATCGAATGGTGGAGAGATGGGGTAATCGAAGGTAAATTCATAGGTGAAGCTTTCATCAACTACCTTCATCTTGATGTATCAGACAACTACCTAAATCTGGTAAACCCTAAAGACCCCATCAAGACACGAGCAGCTATCAACGAGAAAAGGAAAGCAGACAAGCAGTAAGCTCTCGATGTCTAAATGCATTCTTAATTATGTTGTTCTTTACTTTCGTGTAAACTTTTCTGCTAAGTTCTTCATTGTAAAACACTCCTTAATCTTAATATATATATCTTTTGCTGGGGGTGTTGCGTGAGTTTGTTATTCACTTTTTAGCAGATTAGTTTTTCATGTCAAACTTACTGTATGCGCTGAAAATAAAATCAAAGTTTATTTTTTCTTACAAATCAGCCATATAAGTAAGTATAGTGTTGGCATCATCAAAAAGGGGGAAATTGTTAGGAATATATTGTAATAGGTTTTGATGATACCAAATGTAATTCACAATCCCCTAAGTCTCGATAGATAGGAAATATATGTAAGTTCGACAAGTAAACTAAGAGCGAAAATACAACCGGGTAATTGAGCTCAACTCGGAAAATATTTAAGCTTAAGGTGAACTTGTTTGGACATCTTAGAAAGTTTCGTGTTGAAAGCTTATAGATAGATCAGAAGAACACACGAGACATCACTGGAGGAATAAGGGTCTGCGAGACATCAACTAAGTCTCAAGACATAAGCAGAGTTCGAGAGATAGAATCTCTCTAGACATCAATCCACTTTGAGACGTAGGATCGAGACATCAAGTGGTCGAGACATAAACATTGGTCTCGATGAACTGGTACTTCTCCAAAGGTCTGAATGGCAGTCAACATGCATGGATAAAGTAATCTAAGTTTGGAGAAGAAGAATATCATGGAGATAAAATATTAAGGAGGTGCTGAAAGAATATTATGGAACTTAAAACAACCGGAAGTGGATGCCACGTCAGAATTCCACAACAAACGGATAGAAGATGCACCAAATCCAAGGTCGGTCTTATTCCCTAAAACGAGGATCAATTGGAATATAAAAAGAGTAACTTTTTGCCAAAACTAGTAAGTGGAGCATGGACTCAAGATAGTGGAATATGGGTTATTCACTACAAGACAAAAGGTTCAAGTTACAAGACCACCACTCCATGAAACATATGCAAGTCCCATGATCAGCATGGGAGACAGATTTCAAACGGAATAATTTTCCCTCCAACGGAATTATTCCTCAACTCTCATATATAAGGACGTGAAGACACAAGGAAGAAGAAGAGAGAATTGATCGATAAGAAAGAGGTGTCTGATTCAAACGCTCAAAGTGCAAGTGCTTAATTTGGAATATCATCCTGATATTCACAACAGCAAGAAAAACACATCTTGGTGTTTGAGAGAGTTTCAAAGCTTAAACTGCTACACATCTAGAAGATGACCGAAGCTGCTCTACACGGCAGATTATCCAACGAAAGCTTTTGGTCAGATTGGAGATTGTTACACTCAACCTGTGACAACCGGAACAACCTTGCTTTGGAGAAGGCAAGAAGAGGCGGAGTAACCTGGAAGCTGTCTTGTGAAGATCCTGAGGCTTGAGGCGGGCTTGGTGATCAAAGCTCATGTGCTCGAGAGGTGGAGTAACAAGAAGCGGGGCGAAAAACCTGAGGCTTGAGGCGGGCTTCGTGATCAAAGCTCAAGCGCTCGACATTGTACTAAAAAGGGAAGTTTTAGTGCAATCCTTCTAGGGAGTTTCTAGAAGAAGAGTGGACGTAGGCGGGTTGGCCGAACCACTTAAAAATCTCTCTCGCATTTACTTTCTGCTTTATCTCTCGCTAACTAACTCTCGAACTGCACTGCATATAATCACACCTCTCGAACTAACTCAAACTCGTGCAAATTAAAAGGGCACACCTCTCGAACTAACTCAAACTCGTGCAAATTAAAAGGGGATAACTTTTGAACTAACTCAAACTCGTGCAAATTAAAAGGGGATAACTTTTTCGCTGCGCATAAAACTTTGTCTTCATCTTGTGAGGTATCGAACCTAAACATCCTAAGTCCAATATCCACGAGAGGTCGAAAAATATTTGCAAAATCTTATACAAGTCTATTCAAACCCCCCCCCCTCTAGACTTGTACCCCATCCCCTTGGGACCAACACAACGTACTTCTTTTAGTGCATGAAGGCAATGATTTTATTATGGTGATTACATACCCATTTGTTATTGCTAATATGGCCAGGAGTTGAGTCCGCAAACACCATGGACTAATGAAAATCCTGAAAGACGATTTTTGAAATGTGTAGGGAGTAATGTCAGTATTTTCTTCTTCTTCTTCTTCTTCTTTTTTTTTTTTTGAAGTTATTTAAGAAGATTAATTGGAATGAAGAAAAAATGATAAGCTTAAAGAAGTGCTAAGAAATGTTACACAAATGGGAAGACCCACAAATTATCTTCACAAATGAGCGATTATTTATGGTGTATTTATGGTGATGATTAGCATTATTGTCTATTATTTGAAAGTGAAATATGATTCAACGAGTAGTAATGTGTACAAACTTTCATCTAGTTAAAAAGTATGGCTTTTTAATGCACTTTTATAACATTAACTAACTTTTTAATGCAAAGCTATGTTGTTTTATTTTTGTTAGTGTTTAAATGCATTGAAATTGTCAAAGACCTTGTGGTCTAGTGGCACCCGATTTACACTCCCACATGGAGGGGAGTAGGTTCAAGCCTCAGTGGAGGTAGTTGTTGACTCTTTGTGCTTCAGTACGTTGAGAAAGTAGTACTCAAAAAAAAGCATTGAAATTTTTTTTATTGTAATGCATTTTTGTTAATTTTTAGAGGCAATTTTATAACATTGATAAGAAAACCAATTACTTCATGGCCACATTGGAAGTAACAAATAAGGATTTTCATTAGTCAGTGATGTTTAAAGACTTAACTCCTTGTCATATTGACAGTAAGGAACATCGATATAGAATTTGAAACATGTCCATAATAAGCTAGAGGCACTAGAATCCAAAACTGGAAAATCGGGAGACTAGAGAAATGGAGCATAAAATAGAAATTGAAAAATGTGACTATGGAGAGAAAGAGATTACACACAGATCACTCCTTGCTTCCCTTATCTTCTTCTTCGACTTGCTTTGCTCAGAGTATTGATGGAGGGGAAGCAATTCTTCAATTCAAGCTCATGTTTTTTACGTATTTAGAACACAATTTGGACTTTTGAGGCTGTTTTAGTTTTTTTTCTTTTGGGGGGGGGGGGGTTTGTGGGTTATTTTCAAACAAAATAAAATTTTACTGGACGCCATGTTTAAAAAAAAAATATTTTGCCAACCGCGTCAGCTTAACCAGACAGCATGTCATCAAACCTAATGGAACCTGAAAAAATGGTAAATGCAAGAACTTTAGGAAGTTTGTGTATCAAATTGGATCTTATTTTAGACCAATCGGTTGATTGAGGCAAATTATTGTGTGAACCATAACAAAAGTATATTTTTAATATACTAAATGTACATTATTTGTGTACTAAATGTACATTATATTGTACATTCAGTACACAAATAATGTACATCTCCTTAATACAATGTACATTTTTAATATACTAAAAGTACATTATTTTTATACTGAATGTACATTATTTGATAGTATGGTCCACACAATAATGATTGGTTAATGGAACACTTGTGAATAATAGATAGGCTTATTTGACTCTTCTGCCTAATATACTCGTATTATATTTTGGATGGATCAGGACAAAAAAGCAACACCAACTCGAATAAGGTAACCTGCATTTAACATGGCTATTTACCTATTTCCATCATTTCAGATCAATATCCACACCACATATAAAATTCATATCTCGGGTCAAACAGAATTTTTCGATAGGTCAGGTTATGCTCACTACTCACTTCTAATTGACGACATTGGAACTTGAAAATATTTTACTTTTTTTCAAATTCTATACGTAGGTTCTGTTTATGAAATATTATTTTAGAAGCCTTTACTGAGGCTTGAACCCACAACCTCCCATATAAGGGAGCAACTTAATGTCACTAGACCACAAGGTCCTTGGCATAAAAATAGTTTAAAATATAAGATTTTAAAATAATAGCTAATAGCTTATTTTGAAACGCTATTCTAAGTAGCGCTTCAAAATAAGCTCCTAGCTTTTTAACTTTTTCCTCATGTTTCTATATTTAATAATTTACAAAAATAACATCATCTATCCTTCATTAATCAAAATTATAATATCTTAGTTTATCCTTTTATTTATTTTTTACACTTATAAACTAATTCAACAAGGCAAAAATTTGTGTGAGATCGTCTCACAAATCCTTGTCCGTGATAGGGTCAAGTCAAAATCAAATGTAATACTTATACTGAAAAATGTAATACAAATAAGGAATAAAATATTTATTACTTATATGAGAAAGTATAATACTTTTGAAAAAAAATTGTAATAGTTTTACATTTTGATTAAAAGTTTTACATTTTTTTCTCAAAAGTTTTACATTTTCCCTTATAACAAACACTTGCCAACATTACTTATAAAGGGAAAATGTAATATTTTTATGAAAAATGTAATTTTTTTATGAATTGTAATATTTTTTATGAAAAAATGTAATACTTTTACATCAAAATGTAAAAGTATTACATTTGTCCTAAAAAATATTACATCTTCCTTGTAAGTAACAAACACTTTATTCATAATTATTAGAGTGATTCCATTTTTGGTCCTATTGTTATTATGGCATTTTCCAATTTTAGTCCACCACATTAATTTCTGCCACATTTTAGCCAGTGTTTTTATGCCATTGCCACTTTTGGTCCACCGTTACTATTTTCGTGAGTTTGCCGTCAAATAGAGGGGTATTGTTGTCCTTTCATGAACCAGTCTTCTAATTGACTAAGGAAAATAAAAAAGTAAAGTTAATATACCTCAGCCTCCAGTCTTCTAATTGTCTAAGGAAAATAAAATAAAAAAGTAAAGTTAATACCCACTATCATAAAACCTAATCCCCTAACCCTCGAATACGATCAGAATCCCACCAAAATCCGACCAAGAGTGAAGAAATTGAAGGCCAACTTCTATCAAATTCGAAAGTACCAGCACGCACGGAGGGAGGAACGACGATGGATTCGGATATAGAAGCTGACACATCAAACCTAGGTAAATGTCGATTTTTGTTTTGTTTTAGTATGAATGTGTTCTGAGTTTTGTGTGTTTATAGAGTGAAAAAAGTGTTGGGGCTGGGTGGGCTATTTATATATGTGTTATTGTCCTTGTTTGTCTAATGATTGTTGAACATGCATGAGTTGTGTGGTGCCCACTCTGTTTTTGAAATTCTGGGAATATAAATACATATTCCGGGGACCACATGCTGGTAGATGTTTAACTTTATGCTTTACAAAAAATTTCCCTTTTCCTAGACTGTGTGTACCGCATATTTCTTTACCCATACATATTACTTTATTATTTGTTAGAATATATTAAAATTTGTTAGATTAGATTAGAAAATTAAGGATTGTTGTATGTATTTATTTTGAGTTCTGTATGCATTTAAAGTGATTGTCTTTGTTGTGTTTATGTATGCATTTAAACAGATACCTTTACTTTGAAGTTAAGGCATGGTGGTTGCTTTAAAAGGAATGAAATAGAATATGTTGGAGGGGCAACTAACTGTTATAATTTGGATATTGACTTGTGGGGCATGATTACTTTTAGGGAAACAGTTGAGGAATTAGGGTATAACATGTTAGAAAACTTTAAATACTTCACGCCAACTAGTATTGGGGTTTTATTTGAATTAGTGACAGATAGTGATTGTTAGGCAATTTGTGACATTGGATAATTTCCCAAACAGATTGTGGTTTGGGTGGTAGGTGAGGGTGAGGGGCAAGGTGAGGGTGAAGGGGAGTTTCAGTCAGAAGATGATGCTGATTATGATGAATTTGAGTACAGTGATGATCAGAGTGAGGGAAATGATGACTTAGACTTTGAGGGACATGTAGATCCAAATATAGAGTTTGCAGGGATAGGAGAAAGTGTTGATGTTGATAGTGGTGAGAGAGTTATAAGGGTTGGGGCTGGGTCTGTGAATGAAAGAAATAGGACTGTGAATGAGAGTGGAATACTGCCTGGGAATGGGGCTGGAAATGGGACTAAGACTATGAATGAAGGAGTTGATTTTTCTGATGAAGACAGTGGGAAAGATAGTGATGAAGATCAACAGTTTAAATTCCCAGTGTTTAGGGCAAGGAGTGAGATGAAAACTCCTAAGTTTTGTGTTGGACTAACATTTGCAACAAAGGGTGAGTTTAAAGAAGCTGTCCATAATTATGCATTGAATAATGAGAAGGACTTGAAGTTTACTAGGAATAACAAGTGTAGGATGTGTGTAAGATGTAAACAAGATGGTTGCCCTTTCAAGATTAATATTTGAAAAGTAAACAATGCCATGTCCTGGAGAATTGTTACCTATAATGGAGAACATGTAGGATGTGGTTAGGTGTTTCAGAACTCCATGATGAAGTCAACTAGAATTGCTAAGAGATGGGTAAAAGAGGTTGGACACGATAGCAACTGGACAACTGCAGAGTTTAGGGACAAAGTGAAGGTTGATGATAGATGTGAAATTAGTAGTAGACAAGCTTATCGGGCTATGAAAAAAGTAAAGGCAGTTATTGAAGGAGAGGCCATTGAATTCTTTAACAAGATTTGGGACTATTGCCTTGAGATTGAAAAAACAAACCCCAATACTACATGCAGAGTGAAGCTTTCTGATTTGATGTATGAAGGAAAACCTAGGTTCCTTAGGATGTATTTCTGTTGGGATGCTTGCAAACATGGCTATAAGTTTTGTAGGAAAATAATTGGAGTTGATGGTTGCCATTTAAAGAGCAAGTTTGGAGGACAACTTTTGACTGTTGTGGGAGTTGATGGGAATGACATCATCTTCCCACTAGCATATGCAATTGTAGAAGGAAAAACTAAGGAGTCATGGAGCTAGTTCTTGGAATTAATTAGGAGTGACCTAGAAATCTCAAGGGAAGATGAACAACAACTGACATTTATATCAGGTGACTTTGTTTTTCTAATTTAATCATACTGAATTCTAACAGAATGTTCTTGTAAATGTTCTAATTTATTGTAGTTGTTTGGTAGATAAACAAAAGGGCCTTTTACCAACTTTTGAATATGTGTTACCATATGCCACACACAGATTTTGTGTGAGGCATCTCCATGGATACATGAAGATTGCAGGATTTGTAGGCAACGCTTTGAAGGATGGGTTATGGGCAGCAGCAAAGGCAACCACAGTCAACACTTTCAATGATGCCATGGGTGAAATCAAGAACTTGGATGTGGAAGCATATCAATGGCTAGCTGAGAAACACCCATCAGAATGGTCAATCTCCCATTTCACACCTTTCTCTAAATATGATTCACTAGTGAATAATATCCCAGAAAGTTTTAATGCAATGATATTAGATGCCAGGGAACAACCACTAATTTCATGTTTAGAAAGTATTAGGAAATTATTGATGAAAAAAATCTTTGACAATAGACAAAAGGCTGCTAATTGGAAGGGACCTTTTTGCCCTACAATTATGAAGAAAATTTCATATGTTGAGTAGGCTGATGCAGGGTGTTTAGGTACTCAAAGTGAGGGGGCCTTGTAGTTGTAGGAAATGGGACTTAACCGGAATACCATATAAACATGCACTATGTGCTATATGGATTAAGCATGATAAAGGTGCTGTTGTCCAGCATTATGTAAATGGTTGTTACAGCATTAATAGTTACTTGAATACCTATGAAGGGAGAATAAATCCACTTGTTGGTCCTGGTGAATGGCCAAAGTCTAACAAGCAACCACCACTGCCCCCTTTGTACACAAGGAAGCCTGGCAGACCCAAAAAATTGAGAAAGATGTCCCCACATGATATGACCAAAGATGGTACCTCAATGAACCGTAGTTTGATTGTTAAACACTGTAAGAAATGCAACAAGGCAAGCCATAATGCAAGGACATGCCCTCTTGATCCTGCTGCCAGAGCCAGAAAGGTAATATCATGCTTACTTATTCAAATGAATTTATGAAATTGTATAGTGTATATATTACTTATTCAATTTGTTATTCTTGTCATGTAGCTTATTCCAAGAAACAGGAAAGTGAAACCAAAAACTATAGCTGAACAAGGAGATGTTGATCCTGCTGCCATCCATACTGGTGATACTCAGACTCCTATAGGTGTTGATCTTGCTACCAATCAAAGTGTTGTAGATACTGCTGCCATCCACAGAAAGGTATAGAGTGTTGTACTCAATCCATTTACTTAGACTCTGTTTGGCATGATTTATTTAGGAGCTTATAGCTTAGTTTAAGCTACTAATAAGCTATAAGCTCTGTTTGGTAATGTTCCTAAAATAAGCTAGTAGTTTAAAATAAGAGCTTATTTTTTAACGCTACCTAAGGTAGCGTTTCAAAATAAGCTAGTAGCTTCTTAATTTTTTTTCCATCTTTAACCTTATTATTTTAAAGAAATGATATCATTTACACTTCCCAATTAAAACCTTTTTAGCTAAACCTTTTTAACTTTTTTTCTTCAATATGTTTAGTTGTAATTTCAATTTGACATTTTTGTTTGAACATTGATTTTCGTATGAATTAATCTTATGAATTATAAATATAAACATTTTGTTTTATTTTATATGTTTTCAAATATATGTTCTTACTTTATATTTTATTAAAATACATTGATTTCACTATTTTATTTTTAAATATATAAACAAACCTTTTTAAATTTAAACTATTTAAATTGTATGTAGATATCCTTTTTAGTCTTTTTACATTTATCAGCTTATCAAAAAGCTAATTTTACCAAACACTTATAAGCATAACAGCTCTTCAGATTTCAGCTTCGAGCTTATAGCTTTTCAGTTTTCAGCTACTTTTCAACTAGGTTTGCCAAACATAGCCTTAATTTTTCTTGTTATGTAGCCTAGTCCAAGATGCAGAAACCTGAAGCAGAGTGTTGGCCCTGCTGCCATCCAAACTGGTGGTACTCAGACTCCTATAGGTGTTAATCCTGCTGTCAATCAGACTGTTGTTGATACTGCTGCCAATCAAATTGTTGTTGATACTGCTACCATCCACAGAAAGGTATAGAGTGTTGTACTCAGACTCTGTTAATTTTTAAACACTATGTTTTACTTAATCCATTTACTTAATTTTTCTTGTCATGTAGCCTAAACCAAGATGCAAGAACCTGAAGCAGAGTGTTGGTACCCAGCTTACTGCCAGACCTGGCAAGCTTATTCCCAAGAAAAGAAAAATCAATGAAACACCTACAACAGAACAAGGGGATGGTTCTAAGCATGTTGTGCCACTTGAGATTGGTATAGAGGACACTATAGGTGTTGATTTTTGGACTCAGGCAGTGGAGGTGGCAGCTATGTTTGACAATGTAGATGATGCTGGAGTGGATGTTCAACAACAAGAAGAAATCTCAATTACCCAACCAGAATTGGAACTTGACACCACTCAGCCAGAAATCAGACCACAAGTGAACAAAGCTTCAAAGGCTACCCATGTTCAACCTGTGAGAAGATATGGCACAAAAAGTAGTCTAAAGTCAAGATTTACCAACACTGTTGACACACCTCTGCAAATTGACTGAAATGCATGAAATACAAAGACTATTAATTTAACTTTTTGCTAGTCTTGGTCTTTTGATACCGTTAATATTGGTATTAGTGATCATTTAGCTGGTTAGTAGTGATCAAATGTTAATGTATTAGTGTTGGTATTTTGATACTGTTAATCAACTAAAACAGTTGATCGTTTAATGTTTTGCTACTGTTATTAGTGATCATTTAGTTGGTTAGTAGTGAACATAACCATGTTAATGTATTTTGTTGGTAATGAATTTAGTTCATAATGAAGTTTAATGGTTGGTTCTAGTTTTAGTTTTGTTTTGTTCCAGTTTTGATAGGCAGTGGATTTGTTATGTTTGTCAGGACATTTACTATGTTACTGCCCAACCAGTTTCAGTTTTGATTTCCAGTTTTGTTTGGTTCCAATTTTGGTTGGCAAGGCATTTGTTATAACACTACACTACTTGTGTAGTAGGCACATTAGACACAACCATTTCCAACATAAGACTACAACTTGCATTGGCACATTAAACATAATTGTTCACAAAATAAGACTACAACTTGCATTCAACATAACCATTTCCAACCAAATAAACACAGTGCTTTCACCTTATGGGAGCATAGGCATATTCTTGCCAAAGCTCTCATTGCTCCCTACAACAACAACAACAACAACAAAAAAAAAAAAAAAAAAAACTAATTACCAATACAATAACAACTACAACAACCATCATGGATGTACATTTTCTACTCCAATGCTTATCCTTCACTTCTTCCATAACATTACAATAACAACCACTTCTCAACTTGGCCTTTAACATTGCATTTTCTTCTTCAGTTTTGTTAAGTCTCTTCAACAACTCGGGTATTATCCTCTTTGACCTAGGGCCTATCGGGGGAATCATACCACCTCACAAACCCACATGAATCAGCCTGAAAATTGCGAAATTGACAACAAAAAAACTACAATTATTCCCAGCCTGGCAGTGCAAGCTGAAAAAAAACGATTGCAAACTAACCCATTCAAAAAAATTATAAAAATTACAAACCTTACATCTTGCCAATATCTACGCCCTAGATTCTCATTTGTCCATGATGTCTTCAAACCCATTTCTTGTCCGCATTCGCATTTTTGAATTGAAATTCATTCCCCATAAACGTAGCACTGCCTCATTCTAGTCGAAAACCTTGAAGAATTAGAGCTTTCTCCTTTGTATCTGTCCATTGGATCTCAAATCTTCATGGACGAGAAGAGAACTTGCATCTGGTAATGATAGGAAGAAGAAGGAAGATGAGATTTAGGTCTCTAGCAGGATGAAAATGCGTAAGGAAGTCAGCACAAATGGTTAAGTAGAAGACCGGATAATGAAAGGACAACAATACCCCTCTGTTTGGCAATGACAAAAACACTGGCTAAAATGTGGCAGAAATTAATGTGGTGGACTAAAATTGGCAATGCCATAATAACAATAGGGCCAAAAATGGAAATCACTCTAATTATTATTATATTTTTTAGTATAAGTATTAAAATTTCATATTGACCCGACTCGACCTGACCCTTCTAACGGATAAGAACCCGTGAGACAGTCTCACACAAGTGTGACCCATTCAACAATTAATTTTACCAATCACTTTAATTTAAATTAATTAGCTTATTGGCTACGGCAAATTATTGTGTGGACCATGGTCCATATAGCTGTATGGACCATGAATATAAAGTACATTATTTTTGTATTGAATGTACATTATTTTTTTTACTGAAGGTACATTATTTTATAGTATTATAAAATAATGTACTTTCAGTACAAAAATAATGTACTCTAAAATAATGTACTTTATGTATAAAAATAATGTACTTTTAGTATATAAAAAATATACTTTTTATTTATGGTTGTGTGGATCATGGTCCATGCAATAATGATTGATTAGCTACTAGCTTTTCAATTTTAAGTTAAGTGTGTGAAACCAATCATTATTATATGATAATATGAACCATGGTCTACACAACTGTGTAGACCATACTATCAAATAATGTAAATTCAGTATAAAAATAATGTACTTTTAATATATTAAAAATGTACATTGTATTCGGAAGATATACATTGTTTGTGTACTAAATGTACATTATATTATATAATATACATTCAGTACACAAATAATGTACATTTAGTATATTAAAAATGTACTTTTTATTATTATCCACACAATAATTTGCTGTGTGCCAAACAGAGCCATACTATCATGAAAATTATTTTAAATTTAAGAAAACAAATGTTTTTTTATTTCCTTTCTTTCAGCATTTCATTGACGCAACAGAGATAAAAATGAAAAAGGAGGCAATGTGCATAAAATTCACTACGGCATAATAGACTGGCATCACTCACATTGTTTTAAGATTTTAATTTTAAAAAATCACAGTCAAACATTTGACAATCTTTGGACTATACATGAATTTTGTTGTCCATAAAAAATACAACTGCACACAAAACTCTGTTGTACATATTATATATGACACACAATTGACACTAGGCATTCCTTCAACATCAAAGAATCGGATAGGACCTACGATCTGGGGTTGGACAACTGAGCTACTCTTTCTATTTCTTTAATAATCAACTCCTTTTCTTCTTCAAATTGCTCGTCTTCTTCACCGCCTGCGGTGGACACTAGGTCAACACAAGGAAACATGTGCAGAGAACTCGAAATTGTGTGTTGTGAAATATGAGAGGGGCTTTTCATCTGAAACGGAGTTGGGTTAACTATGTTTCATTTGTATAGGAAACGTACCTTTCCCAGTAGAGAGACTATTAAGTAAATCCAATAATCTTTCATGGTTCTTGGCCAGGATCACCTTTATTTCTTTAGGCTTGTTAGGGTTGGCCACAAACACCTAGAAAAGGCACAAGGACAAAGTTGAGTCAACTGTAGTTAAATAATACACATCAGTTTCAGGTGCAGAGATGACAAATGAGGCAATTACTGAGAGACAGAAGCTCATTCTGGAATTCGTGAACAAATCTTGGATAATGCAAATAGGAAACCCAAATTACAAGGACAGTAGAGTTTCAGAAGAATTTTGAACTTCTATAAATCTCCAATCTCAAAAATCTCTTTTTTTTCTTTTTCATTGGTGCAGTGTGTGTTTTTTGGCACTCTCAATCCTTTTCCCTGAAACCTACCCATTCAAACAAATAGGTCATGGCTTCTTTCTAGCATAAGAAAGCAACCAAGTTATGAATTTTATGAGATGATATCTGAATTCTGCATTTGGCCCAAAATTATCCTTAGAAACCAAGTTGGTGAGAAAGTAGTAAAAGTTCAAGTTATTTAAATTCATATCAGTTTCTAAATGTGAAATTTCAGTTGGGACTCCAAAACTTCCATCTCCCAGACAAGTTCTTAAAGAAGCGGTTCCCTCCTTCCCATTCATCTTCTTTCACAAAATCTATTTTTATCAAGATACTATCAGATAGTCAAAACGCATAGAGCGGAAAGAACTCATCACCTTGAAAATATGGAAAGCAGATATTTGAATATTTTTGCTTGAATCCTGCACAAGTAAAAATTTATAAGAGAACAAAGGAAGGCTTGGTGGAAAGAGATTCAACAGAGCAATTAGGACTTTAGGAGTTCTATTTCTCCCCAAAAACAAGAACACTACAGACATAGTATAGCACACCGTGGTGCACCCTCAGAATCTGAGTTTTCATCAATCCGTGCTGGAGAAAGCCCAACAAAGTCAGACTCTCAGTGTTCAGAGGTCACAGTGTAGACAATACAAAGGAATGTGTGGTTAAACTGATTGCTGTTTACTAAAACAATCGCAATTTGAAACGAGACATTTGTTTAGGAGAAAGACTGCATCAAATACCTTCAACAATGTCATCATGACTTTCAAATGGCGAACTTCAGCAATATAACGCTTCATTATATGAGAATTGGGAGATTCTAATAGAAATTCTGACAGAAGCTGAAAGCCATAAGACATGAATCAATTTCTTTAGAGAAAACAGGAACGAAAAAATACAGCTGCATTATTTCAGAAAGACTAACCTTCAGCGACTGCCTCCTTGTCACATAGTTGGAAGACATCAGGAGTTTTTCATAATGCTCAAAGAACTGGAATAACAACCCCAATGCAATGTGATCAGAGGAATGCACAGAGAATAAAATAATAGTGATGATGAGGTACTTTCACTGTCTGCACCATGCAATGTGATCATACTCAAACTATTACCTAAAAGGACATATTCTTTGACTTTTATGCTAAGAAAGATCTAACACACCTCGTCATAGTGAGCAGTCAGGAACTCTGACACTGCAGATGCATGTTTAGTGAGTAAATCCTGGGAAAATTCAAGCATATCTTAAGCAGTAGCTTTAAGAAATGAAGAAAAAAAGTTAATTACGCATTTATACATATCATTAATCTAGGAATATGACCTTAAAGGTAGAAAATGCATCAGAAGCTATATCAAAGTTAGGCAGCTCTACAAACTTGAAGAACAATTCGAAGCAAGGAGACTCCAAGATGTACCTAAAGAAAGATGCAAGATTGTTGTAAAAAATAAAAAAACATTTACATATACTCATAGAGAAAGTATTTTAAACATATCCTGCTCGGTAGTACCAGAAGAAGGAAAGGTCTTCCTCATGAAGTAGAAAACAAATACTCCCTCCGTCCCATTTTACCTGTCTTACTTTCCTTTTTCATCCGTCCCAAAATAATGTCCACTTTCCTAAAATAAACACTATTATCTTTCTACTTTTCCTAAACTACCCCTGAATTTCAAATTTTTACTCCAATAAAATATAATTTTGGGTTATCTAGATAAATGAGCATGTCACATCACTTTTAAAAAGTCTTCATTTCATTTGTACCGCAATGTCCTTTCTTCTTCAAACAAACCCAAATCCCTTTTACAGTACTGTGCTCCTTTCTTCTTCACTTCCATCTTCAACACAAATTATTTTCTCCCCATTTTCTTTCTATTAGAAACTCATAATCCGCTGATCAGAAAAAAGTGGGAGCATAGTGAGATAGTTTCACTGTTGTTCTCTAATTTATGCCTCCATTTCGATGGTCAAATTTGCATTGTTAGTTGTTGGAATTATTCACTGGTAAGCATTTCAATTTGATTTCTTAAACTTTACATAATTTGAATTGATTTTAGGTCTAAAATGTTATAGATGTTGAAATGCAAACCTCAATCTAAGAATCTATTTCAAAAAATAAAAATAAAAAATCTACTAATCTGAATATTTTGGAGGGATGAATATGAAAGAGATGAGGCAAGTGTTTGTAGCTTTGAATTCTTAAGAAATGGAGAACAATAAATACACTGAGATGGAATAGAAGTTGGTGGTTTTATATCATACTCCGTATATTTCTTTCAGAGGAGGCTTGGAGCAAGGTTAAAATGGGAAAGTGATGTATCTTTTCATTGTTTTCTTAAAATCCGTGTAAAAAGCAAAGTGGACAAGCATTTCGGGACTGAGGGAGTATTAACAAAACGAAGAATGTTATGTATTTTCCATTTTCTATTTTCTAATTGGGAAAACAGTTGATTTTGAAAAGAAAATCTGTTTTCAATTTTTTTCCAGAAAAGTAGAGAATTCTCCAATTACTAAACAGGCCCTAAAATGCCATAGACAGTGATAGCTTTTACATAAAACTGGCATCTAAAAAAATAAACAAAAAAAAAGTCCTTGCTAGTTTAACATGGATTCAAGTAGTGTAGCTGGTAGTAGATATGTGAATGCAAAAATAGGGGAAAACAGTTGCTACTGATGACTGAAAAGCAAAAAAACAGACAGCCGACAATTTTCTTCACCTCAAAATTTGTCAAAACCATGATGATAAAGCATCAGGATAAACAATAACTAAATAAAAAGCACGCGTGTGTGTGAAACTAAAAAGTTGCTCAAATAAAACCATGGAAGTGTGCAAAGCAAATAATCTTTTCTATTACACTTCGCAGCTTTAAAACTTCTGGTGGGGTGTCACTTTTATGTACAACAAGATCATTCAGAATCATGAAAGGTTTAAGAATCTCATACTTTGCAAGACTGGGCACTTTGATGCATTCCCGAAGCATATTTCCACAATGCAAAGCAATTTCCTTATTATCATAGCTGTTTATGAACCAAAAAATAGGTAGAGCATAAGAATCAAAGCTATTCAACAAAATTCTGAAATATAAGCATCTAAAGATGTCCAATAAAGTGAATGAAAATGATAAGGAATCCCAATATAGAAATAGAAATAAACAGAAGAGAAGAAAGTGGGGTAGAACAAAATTATTAGGCACATGCTGATCATATTGCTTTCCATGTTCTAATGATATGTTGAATGTAGTGTAACTTTAATTTGAATTAGGGATAATAGAATATAAGAGATCACCTAGTGAAGTAGTGATAAATAATGCAGTATAGCAATTTAATCTTAATTTTAAGGTCAAGCAAAATCTTTACTTCCTTACTGCCATTATTAAAAAAAAAATTAAATAGGTACCCTCCAATAATAACTACACCACTAAATGAGGGAATGACTGATAACCCAAAAGTTCATTTCCCATTCTTTGCTTTAGTCCTCATCATAGAAATTTTAATAATGTACTATTAAAACATGTGTTTGAAATGTGTTAAAATATTGAGAACCCTAACTCAACCCTAGTTTGTATAGACCCATTTTTAGCCCATGTCACCATAAATACATTGCACATACTACTATATAATGAAGTAGTTGTTTTCAAAAAATATATATATATAATGATGTAGTTAGAACTTAGGCTTTCATATAACCTTCTCTTTTCAATATTAGTGTGTTTTCCCTTTCTCTACTTTTATTACTTGGTATTATAGAAGGTTGAAGAAAACCCTACTCTACCAAAATATTTTTTTATTAGAAACCCTAGTTTTCCAACCAAAACAGTAGTGATAGCATCCATTATTTTTTTTATCCTATTCCAGTGATTGTATTGGGAATCTAATCTCACCATGTTCAAAACCTTAGTGCAAACCTACCCTAGAATCATCTTAATCAGGTTTTCTTGTCCAAGTCTCTTTCGGTGGTCTGGTCACATCATTACCAACGCCATTAGAATCTTCTTTGCCTAGCATGACCCTAAATTAATGTTTTGGTCCTGATCCTCTGCCTCACGAAAAATTTGTTTGAAATGACACCCCTCACCTCCAACAATCCCTTGAGATACCATCACTCCCAGTTGTAGATAATGTAGAAAATGCTATGCAGTAATTTAATCTGCAGTTTAGGTCATGATTATCTTCACTTCCTCAATGATACTATTAAAATAATAATAATAATAATAATAATAATAATAATAAAAAAACTAAAAGCTATCCCCATCTCACTTCCTCCCTGCCTTTGTTAAAAAAGAAAAAGAAGGTACTCCGTACTCTACAATAATTACAATGAAAGAATGAATGATCGAAAATTCAAATTTTCTTTTCATTCTTTGCTTTAATAATCATCATAGAAATCTTATACCGTACCATTAAAATTACATTTGTTTGGAACCCCCTCTTTTCAAATCCGGAAATCCCCTTGAGATATAGTAAAACAGATGGACACCACTCCCTCTCAATTCTTTATTAGTAACAAATAATTCGGATTTTGGAGAGGGGTAAAAAGTGCAGTATATTGCTCTCACACTTTAAAATGAGGAGAGGAGAGGAAGAATGGGAAAAAAGGGTAGCATGCTATAAATCTCAATCGCACACAAAGGAAATAATATACAAAAACTTCAATTATCTACCATACGTGCTAACTCACCAGCCCCAATAAAACAAAAAAGGGAAAGGGAAACAATAACTATAAAAGCAGAAGTGCTTACCAAACAACAAGGAAGTCTAGCAACTCCAAGTGGTTTTCCATGTATCTCACACAACATAATGAGTCATCAACTTTTTGTTTCAACATTATGGACCAGCAATGAACTAAATTCTTTCTTGCCTAAGCAAAGAATATGACAATTATTGGCAAGGTGCATTAACTGAAGACTGTACAGGGTAAATTTTCTTCTGAAAAACTTTACTTCCCATTAAAAGGAACTGTAACTTACTTCCCATCCCAGTATAGGTAATTGGTGAAAGAAAAGAGCAATAGCATCTTCATTACAAACTTCAATTGTCAGCTGTGAAACTTGATCTGGGTTTGGCTCAGACTCTCCATCTCCTAAAAGCATAACTTTCATTGACATAATATTTTTCTCAGCTTCTTCCAATGCCTATATCAAAACAAGCTGAATTTGAATGCCCACAATAGTGAACTTTTCTAATGAGAAGAACTGTTAAGCCAGAATAGATATGCTGCATTCTTCAGAATCAATATCATTGCAAGAATTTAAAATGCAACATTCAACTTATAAATGCATTTACATGTCTCCTAATCTCAAGGTGGCTATGGTGGTTCATTACTCCCTTCATTGATTAATGTGGTCTACTTGCTACTTTCAAGATTGGAACTTTTGACAAATATTTTTTCTAATAAAACAGTATACTCTACTTAGTAAAGGAGCATGCAAAATAGAACTGAGTGCAAAAAGTTCAGCATAAAATATATGTTTACTTAAAGAAATAAAATAAAATAAAATAAAGATTGAAACAGGGATAAAATAATATATGTTATTCACATGTAAATAACTATATTGAAGTTACTTTAGACTAACTCAAGTATAACAACCTTACCATAAATTGGCAAGTCATTTGAACCAGCACCAGAAATATTGGATTGAGGAATTTAAATATAATGCAATTATCCTATAAATGTGTATCTGAATAATCCAATTATGTATCATTAAGTTAAATGAAGAGCTAATGGTCTGCCCACAAAAGATAAAGGTACCCAACTAAACTATCTACAAAGAAAAAACCATATCTAGTCATGAGAGAAGCCATCACATGGCATGCAAGAAAACCAAATCTTTATCTGAAATAATATAGACAAAAGTTCATTTACATGTTTTTGAATCAAAACACTTGTAACAAAAAGTGTAAGTGCTATAGATTCTAAACTACAATTTGTACATTATAAAATATACATGTTTTGACCTTGAATTTCTTAAGTAACTACAATATTAAAAATATATGAGAAAACAGCTTAAAATAGAGGTTCCAACAGCTCCTTTCACAGTCCTCGACAAATCAGTCTTCTACAGGTCCAATGGTTAAACTTTCTTCCTTTTAACAAAATCAGAAAGATTCTACTACCATCACTACGAATGCAGATAATATGATATGATAGAGCTTGTGAGCTACTCCAGATAGACTCGGTCAAAGCTTGGCTAAGCTTAACAAGCATCTTTTTCATTTATTTATTTTTATCCTTAGTTATAGACTTACAAACCCTCTTCTGTTATGTTATAATCCTAGTGCCTCTTTAATAGCCACTTTCTACCTCCCTTTCTTTCTCCACCTTTACACAGCAATCCAACTTCCTTTATCCAGATCAATTTCCTTTCTTTCTTTTGTGGTCATAACTTTCTTCTATCACTAACCTTTCTTTAATTGGTTTCTGTTTTGTTTTGGATTCATTTGATTTGGATCTAATATATCATAAATTCAGAACACCTTTTAACCATTTCTTCCATGATTTACGCTCTTGATTCACAAATAGGGTTGTTTCTCTCAGTAAATCAATGGAATAATGTCATTGTTTTGTTTTGGATTCATTGATTTGGATCTAATATTTTAAAATATTGTGTGGATATAATATTTTGAAACCATTGATTTCCATTTGGTTAGAGATGAATCAGTGAATAGCTGAATGGTACGCATTGCAGTTTCTCCTTAGCTTATTTAATCCTCTCTCAGGAAGAGCAATTCAGGTTCATTTCTAAGTATTCTTCATCAAAGGTTTCAATTTTATTTTTTCAAATGGTGTTTTAACTGGTGGGTTCTTGGTTCCACCATACCTCAAGCCAAGCTTGAGCCGCTAGTTTTATGGATTGAGCTGACCTTGAGCTTCACTTTCTGGGCTCAACCAACACTTTTTGACTCAAGGAAAGTTGAAACTTTGAAATTTTTGGCTCAGCCCAAATATATCTCTGATTGTCACCAACTTGAAGTTGGATGATTAAGTAAAAGGACACTTAGCTATGAAACTATGGTTCCAGCAAGTGTAGCCTAATATATGCTGATCAAAGTTAACAGTACCAAAGGAGAATTCTAAAGTCCAACAATAACTCAGGATTCCTAAAATGGGGGACATTGTTATCTAGAGTGGTATACCCTAAGGTATAAAATAGTACGAATATTCAGTTTTATAAGTAACTAATTAAAGTAGCTTCTCTAACACCTCCTATGTTCTTTTCACTAGTAGCCTTTTTGTTGCCTCAGTCAGTATATGTGTGTTTGTGTGTGACTGTATGTGTATTATTCCCATCTCCATGTCTTTTTATCACTTTTCAGTATGTAGTGCATCTTTTCCCTGGTCCTCTAATGTAACCTAGTAGGATCTAGAACCAAACTGCATCAATGAATGGAACATGGTTCAGATCTTTATGTGACCACAGCAAAATTATTTTTGCACGAGGAACTCAAGAAGGCTTCAGGCACCTGCTTTTGACACTCTGATTCAGTGGCTTTGACTCTTAGGTTTTCATCAGTTCATCAAGATTTAGCAAGTTGGAAAAATTTAAGATAATAGAAGGAATCTATTCCACTTTCCTGCAATGATTAGGAATAGTTTAGGTTGCTTGACTTTCCTAGATTAGGTTGATTCCTTCTCCTGGTTTAAGTTTCTTAAACTAGTAAGATTAAGAATATCATATGCATACACACCTTTAGCCATTGTGAATAAGCAATCAATAGAAATACAGAAATATAGAATTGTTCTGTGCAAGCAAATTGCTTTCCTTTCTCTAATCTTTGCTTGATTCTGGCAAGAACTAGGCCCTAATGCATTTGCAAATTTATTCCCCTCAGAAGAATCACACCATCCACATTGACACCTATGTTACACTAAAAAATCATTATCTTTCCTTATAGCTCACTAAATAATGACGATTAAAAACACACAAATTATCATCTAAAGCTACATCATCACAATCAAAAGAATATTTGGGAATTTCAGCATTTCATCTTCAACCAAACATAAATAGAAAGAATTTCACAGAGATTATTTAAAACAGTATAAATTGCCAATTAGATACCAACATTTGCAAACTATATTCTCAGTACGCATAAAAAATGAAAAACCTTTTCGCGCGCTTTAATTTCGGCGATGGTCTTGGAATCGAGAGCCATGAGGCTCTCTTTAACGGCTTTCACGAGCTCCGCCGGGGTTTTGGGCCTCAACGGCTTGAAGAACGAGAACGACATTCTTCACCGGAATTTCTAACCTCCGCCGAGCAAATGAATCGATACGAGTGATCAATCAACCACACCACCGCAACCAAGCTCTCTTACGTGTTATTATACATATACGTGGGTATATCTATCTATCTATCTATACAGTACATTTAAGAAAATTCAGCCATCTATGTAGGATTGTCTGATGATTTTCGATTGGGTCCTATATTTTGATTTTGATTTTGATTTTGCTATTTGGGCTTCTTGTTCACAGAAGTTTCGACGGCGGAGAGGGTAAAAAAGTCTTTTTTGGGTGTGAGTTTTCATGTCACAAATACACCATTAATTCCTTTAATTATTTAAAATGGTGCATTTTTACATTTAATCTTACAATCAAAAGTCTTCTTCTTTTTTTTTTTTCAAATTCATTATTGCTGCGTTTTAATTATTTTAGAAGATGTTGAGTATGTCTCACATAAAATAATATGAGTAGAACGAATTGACTCAGACCCATAGTACAGAGGTGTTTTTCACTTTTTTGTACTTGTACATGTTTAGGGTTACATATGAATATGATACTTGGAGTTAATTCCTCCAAAGGTCCCTTGTCTTTGCTGGCAATTTCAATTTTAGTCTCAGGCTATCGTTTTTGCCATTTAACATCTCAGACTATTATTTTTTGGACACTTTTAATTTTTTTCATGATTTTCCTATTTTTAGTAAGGGCAATTATGTCTCTTCATATTTTTTTTATTTTATCGGTTTTCACCAGTTTAATTAGGTTAGGTGAAGCAGATCGGTTCTTCTAATTATTAGATCCAATCCACAAATCCCCAGCGTATGCAACTTCATCTGCTTCAGTTCAAGGCTTCATCATCCTCCTTCACCCGGCGAAGAACGAGACCGTACAACTCTACTATAGAGGAGAGCAAAGGGGAAATTTGTCGCCCTAAATCTGTAGTTCCAAATCTCTAAATCTCTAAAGCAGTTCGCAATCGATAAAAGGAATTATTTGTCGCCCCAAATCTCTCGTTGGACGAAACTGATGGATAGCGAAGGACATGGTGGAGAGTTCAATATTGGTATGTACAAATTCTATGGTGGATGGAGGTTTCTATAGTATGTTATTATTCTGCGGTGTGCGTCTTAGTGTCTATGGTGAAGGACTTCTTTTTCTATGTTTGTCTGTGTCTGCAATGTTGGAAACATATTGGAATTGCAAAGTTAATTTATATATAAACATATTGCAGTGGGACATACTATAAAATTAGTGTTTCATAAGCATATTGCAATGGGGATTTGATAAAAAAAAATATACTGTAATGGGGACAGTAAACACCATAAAATGCAAAGTTATTTTATACAAAGTGTGTTTGTGTGTATGTCTGTATGTGTGTGATTGTATTTTAAATTTGCTTTGTTGGTTAGTGTGGCCCCCTGTTGAAAGCAAAAGCAGAATAGTGACTCTAGACTCTAGTAACGCAAAATAGTGACTCTAGACTCCAGTAAATGTGGTTCCTAGTTTTGTTTTTTGTTTTTTTTTTTGTTTTTTTTTTGTTTTTTTGTTTTTTTTGTTTTGAGAAAGAATGTGGTTCCTAGTTTCAAATATTGTATTTATTTAAATGTTGAATATATTATTATGTAGTCCCTTGGTTATATTTTAATGTAATATATTTTAATTGTGATTACATGTAAACAGATAATGATGGATTCACTTTGAAGTTAAGGCATGGTGGAATATTAAAACTGTATGAAACACCTGTTAGATATGTTGAAGGAACGATTAAGTACTTCTACAATATGAAAATTGATTTTTGGGGTATAATGACACTAACGGATAAAGTTGTAGAGTTAGGATATACCTCATTGGAGATGTGTGAAGTTGTTTTCAAACACAACTGAAGGTATAATAGAACTACTAACTGATAAAGATGCCTGGAATGCATTAAATGAAAGTGATGTTGTAAAACAAATAGAGGTTTTTGTTGTTAATGAATTGATGATAGAAAATTCTACATTAGTAGAGACTCACGGTGAGAGTGAAAATCATGAAGTTGAAGAATCTGATGAGGACCTAGATGAATTCTATGATAGTGAATTTGAGATTGCATAAGAAAAGGTTGATGATAATGACTTTAACAATAATGTAGACCCAACGGTAGAGTATGCTGGTGTTGGTGAACAAATAGATACTGATTTAGGGACAAATTTGGTGGTAGTGGATGTAGATTTAAACTACTCTGATGATGATTGTCGTCCAAAATTAAATGAGTTTGGTGAAGAAATAGACCAATCAAATAGTCACAAGTTCCCACAATTTAGGGTCGTTGTTGATATGAAAGAACCTCATTTCTCAATCGGTTTAACTTTTGCATCTAAGGAAGAATTTAAAGAAGCAGTTATGTCTTATGCCATTTTGAATGGGAAGGAAATCAAATATGAAAAGAATGATAAAATAAGGATGGTAGCAAAGTGTAAGCATGATGGGTGTCCTTGGACAGTAACTTTGAGGAAAGTCACACATTCTATGGCATGGACGATCACTACTTTCACAGAGATTCATGATGGTTGCACTTGGGTATATGACAATTCTATGGTGAATTCTACTACAGTTACAAAAAAGATGGAGGCATCAAATTGGGAATAATTCTGAATGAAAAACATTTGAATGTAGGGACACAGTGAAGGCACAGATAGGTTAACCATTTCACAGAAGAAAGCATAGAGGGAAATGAAAAAAAGCAAGGGGACAACTTGAAAGAGAAGCTGAAGAGAATTTCAAGAAACTGTGGGCGTATTGCAATGAGATCCAAAGAACCAATCCACTAAGTACATGTATTGTAAAATTGAGTGACATTGATGCATAAACTGGAAAAATGAGGTTTATGAGGATGTACATGTGTTGGGAAGCATGTAGGGAAGGTTTTAAATATTGTAGGCCTCTAGTTGGTGTTGATGGATGCCATTTGAAGTGGCTACATGTGGGACACCTTTTAACTGCTATTGGAGATTTGGAGTTGATCCCAATGATGATACCCAATTGCATATGCAATTGTGGGAGGTGAAACAAAATACTCATGGACATGGTTTTTAGAGTTGGTAAAGAGAGACTTGGCAATGGTTGGTGTACATGATGGTGACTTAACATTTATTTCAGGTAAACCCAAAAGTATTTTCAGATTGCTTATCCAACATATTGCATTTTTCTGATTTTGTTTTTCTAATAGCAGACAAGCAAAAGGGTCTAATCCATGCATTTAACATTGTCATGCCTTCATCAACTCATAGGTTTTGTGTGAGACATCTTTATGGCAACTTGAAGGTAGCTGGATTTACTGGGAAAGCTTTCAAAGATGCATTATGGACTGCTGCCAAGACAACCACTCTAAATTCATTCAATGAAGCTATGAAACACATCATGAAATTAGATGTAGATGCATTTGCTTGGTTAGCTGATAAACACCCCACAGAATGGTCCAAGTCTCACTTCTCTTCTATTCCTATGTGTGATATGTTAGTTAATAACATAAGTGAATGCTTCAATGCTTTGATTTTAGATGCACGACAAGAGCCTTTGATTAATTGTTTAGAATCATTGAGAAATGTTGTCATGGCTAGGCTATTTGAATGTAGAAACAAAGGGCAAAAGTGGAAGGGAAAGATATGCCCTAAAATTGTTGGAAAAATAACTATTAATGAGAAGGTAGCAGCAGAGTATATAGGTACCCAGGGTGATGAGTATCTCTTTGAAATAAGGGGTGTAATAGGGAATGGAGAATTTGAGCAGCATAGTGTGGATTTGTCAATGTTCACTTGTAAACATGCTATTTGTGCAATCTTTATGAAGAGAATGATTGTAATTGATTTTGTGAAGCCTTGTTACAATATTGAACAATATCTCAAAGCATATAATGGTAGCATAAAACCCATGTCTGGACCTAAAAATTGGCCTCAGTCAGACAAAGAACCACCTCTACCTCCATTGTATACTAAAAAAGCGGGAAGACCTAAGAAATTAAGAAAGAGAGGAGCAATGGATGACACAAGTAAACAGAAGGAGGGGTGCATCTAAGGACGGGAGACATTTGAAGAGGAATTTATTCCAATTACACTGCACTAAGTGCAAAAAAGCTGGCCATAACATTAGAAGATGCCCTGAGGACCCAGCTGCTAAGGAACAAATGGTAACTTGGTTGTTTTTACCTTCTATTTGTTAACTTGTGTGTAGACATACTATTTATAAGCTGATTTTCTCTTGTCAATTTTATGTTTATAAGCTAAATCCAAAGAAAAGGGTTAGGAGCAAAAATGCAAATGTAGAACAAGCTCAATAAGTCCCAGAAGAAATTGAGTTTGTGACACAACCGGATGAAATTCTAAGTCAACGTGAAGCAGAACATACTTATCCTCAACATCGATCGAGCAAAAGATCAAGTAGAAAGTCTTGAAGTCCAATAACATTTAATAGTTGGTGTATATGGATTTTGTTTTGATTTGATTTTGGGTAGGATTATATTAAAATGCAAATTCTGAAACAATGACAATATGTATACAATGTGATTCTCTGGTTTTTGTTTACAGGGTTAATTTTGAAACAATGGCAGTGTACAATGTGATTTTAATAATTTTATTCTGAAAGCAATAGCTAATTAATTACAATTTAAACAACTTAAATACAGTGTATTGAATTTATATATCATCAGAATTTTATGAAAATATTACACTGATAAACTAATGACATAAAATAGTTTGCAGTCTTGGATGGAACTTCTTGGAACTTCATGGATTTGGCAGAAAGAAGATATGACAAATTAGGTGCAAAAACTCCAAAAGTAATTTCATCATAATAGAGCTTTCTTTCATTCGATTGTGGTCTCCATTCGATGTTTTGAGTACGTTAGGGATTTGTGGATTGAATCTAATAATTAGAAGAACATGTCTACTTAACCTAACCTAATTAAACTGGTGAAAACCGGTTAAATAAAAAAATATGAAGAGATAAAATTACCCTTAGTAAAAATAGGAAAAGTCATTAGAAGGACTAAAAGTGTCCAAAAAATAATAGTCTAGGATGTTAAATAGCAAAAATGATAGTCTGGGACTAAAATTTGAATTGCCACCAAAGACAAAGGACCTTTGGTGGAATTAACTCATGATACTTGTAACCTTGGAGAGGTTGATTGAGAGGATTTGAAGGATCGTGTGGCATGAACTATTCGATTATGCCTTGCAGATAGAGTTGTTTATGTTAGGAAAGTAATGTATTAGGTTTTGATGATACCAAAATGTACTTTAGAATCCCCTAAGTCTCGAAAGATAGGAATCAATGTAAGTTCGACAAGTAAACTAAGAGCGAAAATACAACCGGGTAACTTGAGCTCAACTCGGAAAATATTTAAGCTTAAGGTAAACTTGTGTGAACATCTTAGAAAGTCTCGTGTTGTAATCCTATAGATAGATCAGAAGAAGGCACGGGACAACAACTGCAGGAATAAGGGTCTGCGAGACATCAACTAAGTCTCGAGACATAAGCATAGTTCGAGAGGTAGGACCTCTCGATACAACAACCCAGTTCGAGACATAAGCAGAGTTCGAGAGATAGATCTCTCGATACATGGGGATCAAGACATCAAACAATCGAGACATCAATCTTGGTCTCGATAAACTGACATTTCTCCAAAAGGCTGAATGACGGTCAGGAAGCATGAATAAAGTTTGGAGAAGAATAATATCATGGAGATAAAATATTAAGGAAGTGCCAGAAGTGAATGCCACATCAGAATTCCACAACAAACGGATAGAAGGTGCACTAATCCAAAGTCAGTCTTATTCCCTAAAACGAGGATCAATGGGAATTTAAAAAGAGTAACTTTTACCAAAAGGAACAAGTGGAGCATGGACTCAAGAAAGTGGATTATGGAATATCCACTACCGAACAAAAGGTTCAAGTTACAAGACCACCACTCCATGAAAAATGCTGAAAGGATGCAAGTCCCATACACAGCATGGGAGACAAAATTCAAACGGAATAATTTTCCCTCCAACGGAATTATTCCTTAACTCTCATATAAAAAGGACGTGAAGACACAAGTTAAAACGGGGGAAGTTTCGTAAGAAGTTGGTTCGATTCGAAAATCTTAAGAGGTGTCTATTTCAAACGTTCAAGTGCCTGAGCTCAATCCAGAATATCATCCTGATATTCAAAATAGCGAGAGAACACATCTTAGTGTTTGAGAGAGTTACAAAGCTTAAACTGCTACACATCTAGAAGGTGACCGAAGCAGCTCTACATCGAAGTTGATTCAACGATAGCTTTTGGTCAGATTGGAGCTTGTTACACTCAACTGTGACAACCAAAGGTCCTTGCTTTGGATTAAGCAAGAAGAGGCGGAGTAACCTGGCAGCTGTCTAGTGAAGATCCTGAGGCTTGAGGCGGGCTTGGTGATCAAAGCTCAAGTGCTCGAGAGGTGGAGTAACTAGAAGCGGGGAGAAAAACCTGTGGAGAGGCGGAGTAACCTGGGAGCTGTCTTGTGAAGATCCTGAGGCTTGAGGCGGGCTTGGTGATCAAAGCTCAAGTGCTCGATAAGTGGAGTAACAAGAAGCGGGGCGAAAAACCTGAGGCTTGAGGCGGGCTTCGTGATCAAAGCTCAAGCGCTCGATATTGTACTAAAAAGGGAAGTTTTAGTGCAATCCTTCCAGGGAGTTTCTGGAAGAAGAGTGGATGTAGGCGGGTTGGCCGAACCACTTAAAAATCTCTCTCGCATTTACTTTCTGCTTTTATCTCTCGCTATCTAACTCTCGAACTGCACTGCATTTAACCGCACCTCTCGAACTAACTCAAACTCGTGCTAACTAAAAGGGGATAACCTTTCCGCTGCGCATAAAACTTTGTCTTCATCTTGTGAGGTATCGGACCTAAACATCCTAAGTCCAATACACACGAGAAGTCGAAAAAGATTTGCAAAATCTTATACAAGTCTATTCACCCCCCCCCTCCTCTAGACTTGTACCCCATCCCCTTGGGACCAACAATTGGTATCAGAGCAAGTTCTCTGATCGATATAAACCTTTGTTTATATTGCCTAGAGATCCTTCTTTGAAAAACCCTTTAAAAATCTTTCAAAGCACGAGATAATTTTTAATGGATAGCATGTTGTCGAGACATCTTCTTTTTGATCTTAGCAGGTTCGATGACTGGCACCTCTATAGATTGAGATACTTGATGTTAATTGGTGAAGGTGACGAACAGGAAAGGAGAACAAGCTCACCGTGGCCATGAAGAAGTTCGAGGACTTCAAGATGAAGCCAGGAGAGAGCATCGACAGCATGGAATCTCGGTTCATGAAGCTATCAATCGAGATCAGTGATCTCGAGAAGGAGATTCCACAAAAGGAGCTAAACCTGAAGGTCTTACGAGGCCTTACCAAGGAGTGGGAAATGAAGGTGATCACAATGCGTGATCACAGGGATTTGAAGAACACCACAACCGACCAACTTTTCAGAGATCTCAAAGCCTTCGAATTTGAGATGCTTCCGAGAGATGAGGACGTGGTGGACAGACGGAATGTGGCACTGGTTGCTGATCAACCATCCACCTCTTCAAGGTCAGATCCTAATCCCACTAATATGTTATCTGATGAACAGTTTGCTCTCTTCATGAGGAAATTCAGGAAATTCATGAGGAAGTCAACGGAGAGCAACACAAGTTCACCTTCCTCCTCAAGAAGGAACAATGAGAAACATTCATCCAGAAGGATAGAGGAGGAAAATCAGGGTCTCTACTACAACTGCAGGAGACCAGGGCACTTCAAGGCTGAATGTCCTTACCCTATGGTAAGTAAGTATCAAGGCCAAGAAGGCAGGGACTCCAGGAGAAAGGAGGAATCCAAAGAAAAGCCAGCACAAAGTGGCTTCAAGGGAGATTCAAGGAAACATCTGCGCAGAAAGGCGCTTGTTGCTGAGGAACTCGAGAGAGCAATCGAGGAGTCCGAGACATCGAGCTCCAGTGAAGGCAGCAGCAGCTCAGAAGATGAGAGGGGACTCATCTGCTTATACACCGAGGAAGAAGAGGATCAATGTCTAATGGCCATTGACAATGAGGTAACCTCTACTTCCACATCTAGCTGCTCTACCTCTACCTCTCGTTGTTCTTCGTTCCGAAGCGATGAAGATCCCTTTGAGATGCTTGAAACACTTAAAAGGGATCTCGGTATCGCTAACAGCACTCATGCCAAAATCCGGGAAGAAAACAGCAAGCTAATTGCTGAAAGAGATATGCTTAAGAATGTCTCGAAAGAGAATTCGGAGCTAACTCTCAAAGTAAGTGAGTTAGAAGCCAAAGTAATTCTACTGGCTGAAGAGTGCAAAGCTCGAGAGACCAGAGAGCTTAATCTTAGGAAGGTCATAGCATCATACACTAATTCCTCCAAAGCTATGGAGAAAATGGTAAATGATTACAGACCTACTAGTGATAGAACCGGTCTAGGGTTCCGTCAAGACTGTCTCTCGAGAGATAAACAGACCAATGGTTTGGGAACTTCAAATAATGGAGGATCTCAACCCAAACCAAACAAAGGTCATAAAGGACCAACAGAAAAGACCAGAGTAGCTATTCATAAACCGTCCCTATACACCAGCAATGGAAAGTATATGAAAGCTACGAAGAATAGCCGGGTAAACAATATCGAGAGATCACCTTGCTATCTCTCGCAAGGCCATTCCAAGTACAAAAGGAGCTACATTCCATATAATGCGCTTCAAGGCAAATATGGAAGGTCTGAGATCCACAAAGTTAGGAACTCACGGATGGAGAAAGGCAGACTCTATCCATCTAGTGAGAATTGGTCATCGAATCATAATTTCTGGAAGAAACCTCACTTCCAGCGATTTCACATGACCAAACAGCGTATGAAAGGCATGGTGCATAAGCCGATCGAAAAGTCTATACCTAAGTTGATTTATGCACCAAAGAGGCCCAAAACCTTTGCTAGCATTCCTTATGATTATCAAACGTATAATGGCTACATTGCACCTAGGCCTGGAGTAATGGGTCCAAGGTATAAATGGATGCCTAAACTTACTAACCAACCAGGACCCAAAGTTTGGGTACCTAAATCTGCTTGATCTGCTTGCAGGACACCAGGGACATATGGTTCATTGACAGTGGATGTTCGAGACATATGACGGGAAACTTAACACTGCTAGAGAACATCCATCCTATCGAAGGTCCCCTGGTGACATTTGGAGACAACGAGAAGAAAGGACGTACAAAGGCTGTTGGTGAAGTTCATAAAAATGAATTGGTGATCAAGGGGGTATCCTACGTTGAGGGGCTCAAATTCAACCTCCTGAGCACAAGCCAGTTCTGTGACAAGGGCTACAGAGTAATCTTCACCAAAGGCAAGTGCCAAATCATACAAGAGGAATCTCTCGAAGTCGTCCTGGAAGCAGCAAGGAAAGGAACCATGTACATAGTGGATTGGAGATATGCCAAACCATCCCTATGTATGCTGGCAAGGAGCAAGGAAGACTTATGCTGGAATTGGCACAGTAAGCTTAGCCATCTGAACTTCAAAACTATCAACAAGCTTACTAAGAGGAACCTTGTGGAAGGACTGCTCAAAGTTACATTTCGAAAAGACAAGATTTGTGAGGCATGTCAACGTTGTAAACAGACCAAATCTTCTTTCAAAACCAAAGCCGAGACATCATCTACTTGACCACTAAGTCTTCTCCATATGGACTTATTTGGCCCAGTAGACCCACCCAGCATGAGAGGAAGAAAGTACACTCTTGTGGTAGTAGATGACTACACAAGATTCACCTGGACCGTGTTCTTAACCAAGAAAAGCGAGACAAAAGTTGTCTTATCAAACCTTCTGAAGCAGGTTCAAATTGAAAAGGATGTCTCGATACTAAAGATTCGATCAGATCAAGGTGGAGAGTTCGTTAATCAAGTTATCGAGAGCTACTGCAACGAAAACGGTATTCATCATCAGTTGTCAGCTGCTCGAACGCCTCAACAGAACGGAGTTGCTGAAAGAAGGAACAGAACTCTCAAGGAAGCCGCAAGGACCATGCTTTCGCAAGCTAACATACCTCAAGGATTTTGGGCAGAAGCAATCAACACAGCGTGCTATACCCAAAATCGGTCCTTGATCGTGAAAGGAGTTGGAAAGACTCCATATGAGTTATGGAATGGAAGGAAACCGAATGTAAGCTACTTCCACACATTCGGGTGCAAATGCTATGTCCACAACAATGGGAAGACTCAGCTAAGAACTTTTGATGAAAAGGCAGATGATGGAGTATTTCTGGGATACTCATCATCTAGTAAAGCTTTCAGAGTCTTCAACAAGCGAAGGTTGGTGGTTGAAGAATCCATACATGTCTCTTTTGATGATAGAGCATCAACAGATCAACCATCAAAGTCAATGGAAGCAGCTGAGGAAGATCAGTCGGAGTCAATCGAGAGATTAGACTCACCTCTCGATGGGAAGAAACCGATAGTTCGAGACGTAGCGGAACTCCCGTCAGAATCAGATGATGAAGAGCCTACCAAGGAGAAAGCTCCTAACTCAGGTTATCCGATCCAGATCATAGATGCTCAACCCACATCTCAACCTTCAACGGAAGTGTCAACTGAGGAGCCACAACCCGACCTAAGATGGCTGAGAAGTCACCCTGCTGATCAAGTGATTGGAGATGTACGTGACAGAGTTCGGACCAGATCAGCATACAGAGAAAGCATGTTTTCTTGCTTTCTATCGCAAATTGAGCCTAAGGTGATCGATGAGGCTCTATGTGATCCAGATTGGGTGCAAGCCATGCAAGAGGAACTTCATCAGTTTGAACGGAACGATGTTTGGGAACTAGTTTCGAGACCTCATCATCAGAATGTCATTGGTACAAAGTGGGTTTTCAGAAACAAGATGAATGAGGATGGAGTTATTGTTAGGAACAAGGCCAGACTTGTTGCCAAAGGCTATTGTCAGGAGGAAGGAATAGATTTTGATGAAACCTTCACTCCAGTGGCACGTCTCGAAGCAATACGCATCTTTCTCGCATATGCCGCCTTCAAAGACTTTAAAGTATATCAAATGGATGTCAAGAGCGCTTTTCTGAACGGACTTCTCGAAGAAGAGGTGTACGTTGAACAACCTCCGGGTTTCTTGAAGGACGTGGGAGCTGACAAAGTATACAAGTTGAAGAAGGCACTTTACGGCTTAAAACAAGCTCCGAGAGCTTGGTATGACACCTTATCCTCTTTTCTACTTCAGTGTGGGTTCACCAAAGGCCTAGTGGACAAAACATTGTTTAGAATTAAGGATGAGGATCACACTCTATTGGTGCAAATCTATGTGGACGATATCATTTTTGGAAGCACCAATTCAGACTTGTGCGAGAAGTTCTCCAGGTTGATGAAAGGGAAGTTCGAGATGAGCATGATGGGAGAACTCAACTACTTCCTTGGATTACAAGTGAGACAGCTTAAGAAAGGTATCTTCATCAATCAGGAGAAATACACCAAGGATCTGCTCAGAAAATACAACATAGAAGGGAAATCCTCAGTCAAAGTACCCATGGGAACCTCTCTACGTATCGATGTCGACAGTGAAGGTCGAGAGGTCGATCAAACTAAATATCGAGGTATCATCGGATCTCTTCTTTATTTAACTGCTAGTAGACCAGATATATCCTTTGCATTAGGTGTATGTGCTAGATTTCAGGCAAGTCCTAAGGAAAGTCACTTAAATGCATCTAAAAAGATCCTTAGATATCTCAAAGGTACGCAAAGTGTTGGACTTTGGTATTCGAGAGGTGGATCTTTCGAACTTATGGGTTATTCAGATGCGGACTTTGCCGGTTGTAAAATAAATCGAAAGAGCACATCAGGGACATGTCAGTTTCTAGGTGGAAGACTTGTCTCATGGTTTAGCAAGAAACAGCATTCGATAGCTACAAGCACCGCTGAGGCAGAATATGTAGCAGCTGGAAGTTGCTGTGCTCAGGTTTTATGGATGAAGCAACAACTACTGGATTATGGTGTTGAATGTAAAGAGGTTAAGATCATGTGTGACAACACAAGTGCTATAGCTATCAATCAGAATCCAGTGTTACATTCAAGAACAAAACACATTGATATAAAGTATCACTTCATCCGAGACCATGTTGAGAAAAAGGATATAACTTTGGAATACGTTGCAACGGAGGAGCAACTAGCAGATATTTTCACAAAAGCGTTATGTGAAAATAGATTATCTCAACTAAGGTTAGAATTGGGAATGATAGAATTGGGATGAATGATCAAATCTTATCTTCTTGTATTTAGTGCCATGAACTGTTTCGCATGTGAGGGGCGGTTTCATCAACTTTATGGCAGCCTTGGAGTTACACAGCATTGAATGGTCATTCATATGGCATCCCGTGACTCAACAGTGGTAACCTTTTTGGGCTATAAATAGAAGGGTTTTCTCATCAGTTTATGTCATCGACTTTTTCATGGAGAAGAAGAAAGGAAAAGACGATGTACCGTTCTGGTATAGAGGGAGAAAATCAGCAACGAAGTCCAAAGACTTTCAAGGAGAAAACTATCAATCAGCAACGAAGTCCAAAGACTTTCAAGGAGAAAACTATCCAGAATCAACGAAGGGTGAACACTTTCAAGGAGAAAACTATCCAGAATCAACGAAGGGTGAACAGATTCAAGGAGAAAACTATCCAGAATCAACGAAGGGTGAACAGATTACAGATCTTCCTGATAATCCAAGCAAGCATCCTATTCCCATCCAAGGTGAATGGATCCCTAAATGCGAGGAGATCCACAACGATGGGATACTGGAGTCAGGAGGAGAGTCTTGCACAAGTGGGACTCCTACCGCTGCACATTCTGGAAAAGGACCTCCCTCAACCAAATGGAGAACCAAGGGAAAGGGAGATGAAGCCTGTGAGGAAGGCAGCAGCAGAGAGAAGAACAAGAAGGGGAGTAGCCACCTCTAGTTCTGTTATTAGGAAAAATAGGACTTTAGATGGCTAGTACCTGTTCTAACGATAGATTCCTATTAGGCTATCCAAGGCCAAACAAAAGTTTCTATGGAATCTATTAGGATATTGATTCATATGTAATGTTTTCGAAAATCACTAAATGAACTTAAGGAAATGTTCCAAGTGATATCTTTTGATGAATCAATCTTGTCTCCGTATCGCAATCTGTGTTATGTCTCGAAGAAGGGTAGTTCGAGAGATCACTTCGAAAGATATCAAACTGACTATCTACGTAGCTCTAAATGGAGGAATAAGGAGGGTTAGGGATCGATCACTCAGGGGGAAGATCCTTAACCACAAGAATGCTTAGATGGAGGAATAAGGAGGTTTAGGGATCAATCACTCAGGGGGAAGATCCTTAAACTAGCAAAATCGAGAGTTTACCTTCGAGAGGTAAAACTAATGAGCTCAACGGATATATGTGGAATGGCTAACTTTGGGCATTAATGTTAGCCACGTAGTCTTCGGTTAATGACGGTTTTCCGCTCTTAAAGGCATTATCTTGATAAGTGGGAGCAGGCTTATATAAATATCATCTCTTTATATCCCACTATCCAAAACCGTATTATATATTACCAAAATACCCTTACCATATCTTACATACATAACCGTTATAAAGGGTATTTCTGACCTTTAAATTCTTTTAAATTAACCGGGATCTCTGTTTCGGGTCAAGCTCTCAACCCTACCCATATATCCAACCCGAATCCACATGATATAAAAGCCAAATTCTTCTTCCTTACCCGGATTCAAGCTCAAACCGAATACCCAAAACCCCCAAATCCTAAACACTGTACACATTCCCTCCAAAACACTGTACTACTCAATAAAAGCCAAATTCTTCTTCCTTACCATGAGATGCACGTAACCAGGAGAAATCTTGGTCAATCTGACAAGGGAAAGGGCATAGCTGTTGATGCGCAAGAAGCTGAAGCCGAGCCTGTAGTGGATCCTGAATTAGAAGCTCAATTTCAAGAAGATATCAGGCTCGCCACTGCATTATCCTTGGGACATCAAGTAGAGGATACGAGAGGTCCAGGAGAGACCTCTGGGATTGCTCGAGATGATTCTGAGAATCCAATACCAACAGCCGCAATCCCCTTGTCCCAATTAAATTTCTCTGCTCTGGACGAACAGGTAGCATCTTCGAGAGGTGAATCCGAGACCTCTGAAGCACTTGAGGTGGCACCCAGCTCAGTCATACTGCTGCCAGCACTTGAGTCCACACCCTCGAATGACACCGATGAAGCACAGACAATTCGAGAGGGTGAAATACCGTTGCTCCAACTCCCAGGTTTTCCCATCGATACGGAAAGAGAAAGATGGAGTGCACCAGCTGCTCCTGAAACCATAGTGATTCCTGACTCACCTGAGCAAGCTGAGGTGCAATCTGATGAGCAACGAGAGCAAAATGTCCCAAGTCCTGCTAGTTCGAGAGGTACTGAGGAGGACGATGCGACCATCGAAGGTGGAAACAGGGAAGCACCTATCGACTCATCGTCTCCAACCCCACCAGCAGATGACCAAGTTCCCAGCACTGGTTTGAGAGGTGACGCTGAGGGGGAACTTCTATTGGATGGAAACCGGGAAGCGTCCAATAACGAAGAACCCTCCCTGGCTGATCCAATCTCAACAGTCGCTGAAGCTGAGGCTCCAGTTTCGAGAGGTGAAGAGCAAGAAGTGATCCATCCCTCAGGTGGAAACCGGGAGCTACCTTCACGCTCTGAACCCAGTGTCCCTGCGACCCCTCAGACACTCAATCGAGAGGTGGACTCGCAACTGCAAGTTATTGGTGGAAATCTGGAAGCACCCAAGTCCCCTCCGATAAAAGGTACTTCTCACTTCTCTTATTCTACTTCTGACTATGATCAACAGGCCGAAGAAGCCTTCATTGGCGAAGTGCGTCAATTCATGGCTGATCAATCTCAGAAGATGGCTCAGCTCGAGAGGATACTCGCTGTTGTCCGCAATGCTGCAATGCCTGCTGCTGGCACAAGTGAGTCCCAAGGCCGTCATGCAGAACTTCTCGAACAGGCAGTATGGGCTGAGGATGCAGCACGGAAAGCTGCAGATGAAGCTGCTGTAGCTCGAGCAGAGGCTGCAAGTGCGAGAGCTGAATTAGCTGAGATACGAGCAGAGCTTCGAGCCTTCCAATACTCTAGTGAGCTTCGACAGGACATAATCAAAGCACTACTCGATGATCTGTCGAACCAAGTACCTGCCCAACTTCAAGCATTCTTCGAAGGCATGTCCACCCTTCTTTCCCGCACAGATGATGCCACCAAGGAGGAAAATACTCAGGAAAGGACATCAACAATCAGCAAGAAGAAAAGGACAGCAAGTGAACCAGCTGGACCTCCTCCAAAAGTCCCAAAGACAATAAGCAAGGCAGTGGAGGAAGCCAAGAGGAAGGAGGATCTAAGGGTTCAGCGCACAAAAGAATTAGAGAAGCGAAGAGAAGAAGACAGAGAAAGAAAAAGGAAAAGGCAAGAACAACAAACAGAGAAAGAAAGAAAAGATGAACAAAAGATGATCGCCTTCAAGTTCGGAAATAGAGAAGACACTGAGCAAAGTCTCGTCCATCAGATCTTCAATCTGGTGAAATATGTTGGAATGTCTCTTCATAGCAACATGTCTCCAGAAGAATGTATCTACTGGTGGAAGAATGAAGTAATTAAAGGTGAATTTGTTGGGGAGGCTTTCAGAAACTATCTATTCTTCCATGTCACAGATGACTATCTGAGCTTGGTAGACACAAGAAACCCCATCAAGACACGAGAAGCAATCAACAAGAAGATTCTAGCAAACAAGAAGTAAGCTCTCGTAGTCCATAACTCTTTCTTGATCATCTCTGATTGTTCTTGATCTCTTTTGCCTTCTTCTATTTTATATTTTCTGCTAAAGTCTTGTAAAACATTCCCGTTATGTTAATATATATATATCTTTTGCTGGGGTGTTGCGTGAGTTCTTACTTCATGCTTTAGCAGATTAGCTCGCTTGTCAAACTTACCGTATGCGCTGAAAATAAAATCAATGATCTTCTCTTGCTAATCAGGCATACAAGTAAGTATAAGTGTTGGCATCATCAAAAAGAGGGAAATTGTTAGGAAAGTAATGTATTAGGTTTTGATGATACCAAAATGTACTTTAGAATCCCCTAAGTCTTGAAAGATAGGAATCAATGTAAGTTCGACAAGTAAACTAAGAGCGAAAATACAACCGGGTAACTTGAGCTCAACTCGGAAAATATTTAAGCTTAAGGTAAACTTGTGTGAACATCTTAGAAAGTCTCGTGTTGTAATCCTATAGATAGATCAGAAGAAGGCACGGGACAACAAACTGCAGGAATAAGGGTCTGCGAGACATCAACTAAGTCTCGAGACATAAGCATAGTTCGAGAGGTAGGACCTCTCGATACAACAACCCAGTTCGAGACATAAGCAGAGTTCGAGAGATAGATCTCTCGATACATGGGGATCAAGACATCAAACAATCGAGACATCAATCTTGGTCTCGATAAACTGACATTTCTCCAAAAGGCTGAATGACGGTCNCTTAGTGTTTGAGAGAGTTACAAAGCTTAAACTGCTACACATCTAGAAGGTGACCGAAGCAGCTCTACATCGAAGTTGATTCAACGATAGCTTTTGGTCAGATTGGAGCTTGTTACACTCAACTGTGACAACCAAAGGTCCTTGCTTTGGATTAAGCAAGAAGAGGCGGAGTAACCTGGCAGCTGTCTAGTGAAGATCCTGAGGCTTGAGGCGGGCTTGGTGATCAAAGCTCAAGTGCTCGAGAGGTGGAGTAACTGGAAGCGGGGAGAAAAACCTGAGGAGAGGCGGAGTAACCTAGGAGCTGTCTTGTGAAGATCCTGAGGCTTGAGGCGGGCTTGGTGATCAAAGCTCAAGTGTTCGATAGGTGGAGTAACAAGAAGCGGGGCGAAAAACCTGAGGCTTGAGGCGGGCTTCGTGATCAAAGCTCAAGCGCTCGATATTGTACTAAAAAGGGAAGTTTTAGTGCAATCCTTCCAGGGAGTTTCTGGAAGAAGAGTGGATGTAGGCGGGTTGGCCGAACCACTTAAAAATCTCTCTCGCATTTACTTTCTGCTTTTATCTCTCGCTATCTAACTCTCGAACTGCACTGTATTTAACCGCACCTCTCGAACTAACTCAAACTCGTGCTAACTAAAAGGGGATAACCTTTCCGCTGCGCATAAAACTTTGTCTTCATCTTGTGAGGTATCGGACCTAAACATCCTAAGTCCAATACACACGAGAAGTCGAAAAAGATTTGCAAAATCTTATACAAGTCTATTCACCCCCCCCCCTCTCTAGACTTGTACCCCATCCCCTTGGGACCAACAGTTTATCACGTTTTGACATTGACAACTCCAAAAGAAATTTGGAAAAAATTAGAATGTCAGTTCATGAAAAATTCCTGACGAATAAATTGTATTTAAATTAGAGGTTTCACGAGCTTAAAGATGTAGGAGGCTTCAGACTCGGTGTAGCATATTAATGTTTTCAGCCAGATAATCTCATATTTGGTCAGGCTTGATGTCAAGATTAAAGATGGAGACAAGGCGATGATCTTGCTATGTTCACTATCTCTTTCTTTGAGCATCTGGTGACTACTCTTACATGCGGGAAAGTCACGATTAAATTCAATGAGATCTCCGCAGTTATGTTGGGTCATAATCAGCATAAGTATAATGCAGGGAGGGCTCTGTTGGTGATAGTTTGTATGCTAATTAAGGAGAGTCAAGATCGTGCAAGGAAGCAAGGGAATGATAACTTTGGGAAGAGAGACTCTAGGTCTAAGTCCAAAAAGGCAAGAAAATTTGGCGCTACAAGTACAAGGAGTTTGGGCACATGAAAAGAGACTGTCCAAAGTTGAAGAAACAGCAAGAAGCTACAAGCGTGGTACAAGCTAATAACTCAAATGATAGTAAAGGTGATATTATAGCAGTTTCATCGAGTTAGTTGTTAGATGCTTGGATTCTGAACTCGGGATGCTCCTATCTTGGTAGTTTGCACACCAATGGTTTTATTCATAGATTTTAAAGTGATAGAAAAACCATTAAATCAGTAAGGGTTGCTCTAACTGTGATGAAAGGGAAAAAGACAAGGAACATTTATAGGTTGTTGGGCAGTACTATTGTAGGTGGAGCACATTCAGTTGAGTCTAGTACAGTGATGATACTACTAGGTTGTGGCATTTACGTTTGCATTGGGTCACCTTGGTGAACGTGATTTGTCTGAACTACACAAAAGGAATATGTTAAAAGGAGTTAAATGTTATAAGCTAGATTTCTATGAGTTATGTGTCCTTGGAAAACAGTCTAGAATCCATTTGTCTGATGTTTGGGGACTTACCAGAGAACCTCCGATGGGTAGCTTTCGATATTATGTTACGTTTACTGGTGATTTCTCTATGAAAGTTTGGGTGTATTTCTTGAAATAGAAATCTAAAGTTTTTGAAAAATTCAAGTTATGGAAGGGTAAGGTTGAGAACTAGACTGTTGAAAAATTATTAAGAACCAAATTGTTGAAAAATTAATTAAGTACTTGAGGTTTGACAATGGGACAGAATATAATGACAAAGAATTCATAAATTCTATGCAGAGCATGGAATTCAAAGGCACTATACAATACGTAAGACACCACAACAAAAATGGTGTTGCTGAGTGACTTAATAAAACCATTGCTGAGAGAGCAAGGTGTTTTAGATTGAATGTTGGGCTCTCTAAGTGTTTTTGAATGGAAGTAGTGAACACAACTTGTTATTTGATCAATAGATCACCACAAACATCACTTGGTGACAAGATTCCTAAGGAGGTTTGGTCAGGTAATCTTGTGAGTTTTAATCACTTACGAGTTTTTGGTTGTCCTAGCTATGTTCTTGTTCCAAGTTATGAGATATCAAAATTAGATTCCAAGTCAAAGAAGTGCATCTTTCTGGGATTCAAGAAAGGCGTAAATGATACAAGTTTTGGGATCTTGTAACCAAGAAGGTGGTGATTAGTAGAGATGTAGTGTTTGATTAGTATTCCATGCTTCAATTGAAGAAAGAAGACGCACTAGTTAATGGTTCTAGCAAAATAGAAGTGGATATAGATTGGGTTCCTTTGAATGAGAGAGTAGATAATCCACCTACAATTGAGACTCAAGAAGTTGCAGATTCCACATCTGCAGCAAGTTCGAGTTCAAAGAATTTACAGGATTATTAGTTCGCTAGAGATAGTTCGAGACGCACCAATGTCAAACCACCTAGCAGGTATGGGTTTGAGGATATGGTCTCTTTTGCATTTTTGTTACTAATAATGACTAAGTTACCTTACAAGAGGATATTTCTAGTCAAAAGAAAGATAAATGGATGGCAGGTATGATTGAGGAGATGGAGTCTTTACATCAGAATCATACTTGGGAGAAACCAAAACTTCCTCAATGCAATAAGGCTATACGATGTAAGTGGGGTCTATTGAAAAAAAAAACCACTAGTATAAAAAAAAAAGTGTGTGTGTGTGTGGGGGTGGGGGATTCCAAGCTCAGTTTGTTACTAAGGGGTGTTCAAAACATAAGGATGATATATTATGATGAGGTTTTCTCTCCTGTTGTTAGACATACTTCTATCAGGTTACGGTTAGTACTTGCTTTGGTAGCTATTTGGAATTTGCATTTGAAGTAGATGGATGTGAAGACTGTTTTTTTACATGGTGATCTAGATAAACAAATTTTTATGAATGAACCTGAAGGGTTTGTTAAACCCGGTGGTGAACATATGGTTTGTAGGCTTAAGAGGTTATTGTATGGGCTAAAACAGGCTCCACAACAGTGGTATAAGCAGTTTGATTCTTACATGATTCAAATTGCCTACACAAGTTGTGACTATGATTGTCGTGTCTATGTTAAGAGCCTTAGTGATGGTTCTTTTATTTTTCTGTTACTATATGTGGATGGTATATTGATTGCTTCTAAGAGTATGAATGATATTAGTGCATTGAAACCTTTGTTGAGTTTGCAATTTGATATGAAAGACTTAAGAGTTGCACATAAAATTCCTAGCATAGAAATTTGAGGGATAGAAGTGCAAGGAAGTTATGGATAACTCAACAGAGTTATATTTAGAATGTCCTTGACAAGTATGTGATGGGTAAGTCTAAATTGGTTAGCACTCTTTTGGCTAATCATTTTAAGCTCACATCTAGTTAATGTCCCTAAACAGTTAATGAGATTGAAGATATTACAAAGGTTCCTTATGTTAGTGCAATTGGTTGTTTAATGTATGTCTTGGTTTGTAATCGACATGATTTTGCTCATGTTGTTAGCCAAGTTAGTAACTACATGTCTAAACTTGGGAAGAAACATTGGGAAGAAGTTAAATGGATTCTCTAGTACTTAAGGGGCACTATCATGGTATTGTATTTGGAAGTCAACAGAGTGAACCTATAATCATAGGACATGTAGATGATGATTATGCTGGCGATATGGATAACAAACATTTTATAACAAGGTATGTATTTACTCTTGGTGGTGGTCTTGTTTATTGGAGGTCATTAGTTCAATATGTTGTAGCTTTGTTTACAACTGAGGCAGAATACATGGATGTAACTGAAGTAGCTAAATGGCTTTCAGGTTTGATTAAGGAATTGGGTATTGAGCAACGTGGAGTTCAGTTACATTGTGATAGTCAAAGTACCATCTTTTTAGCTAAAAATCAAGTATACCATACCATAACCAAGCATATTGATGTAAGGTTTCATAAGGTTAGAGAGTTGGTTGCTTCTGGTGAGATTTTGTATCAGAAAATTCATACAAATGTGAATGCAGCAAACATGTTGACAAAGGCAGTTACCACTGGCAAAGTTCAAACATTGTTTGGACTTGTTGGGTGTTTTCATATGTTAGGTGAGCATGATTACCTCGACCCATGGGTATATGCGAGATAGGTCTATTCTTTTAAGGGGCATATTCGCCAAGGTGGAGATTTGTTGAGTATCTCTCATATAAAGAATAGGAGTAGAGCAGATTGGGTCAGACCCGTAGTACATGGGTATTCTTATACTTGTACATGTTTAGGGTTGCATATAAATATGATGCTTGTAACCTTGGAATATAGTATTATCACCATCTCAATTATGTTATATTGTATTTTTTAACAAATTATATCAATTTTGATTGGGATGGGGTTCGAACCTAAAACCTTCCTTATGAAAATCAATGAGTAAGTTAAAAATAATAAATAGTTAACGGAATATTATGTTACTAAAGTTTACACTAACCGAATGCAGGGATATTTAGGAAAATAAATGATATAATATAGGGTAAAGTAGAAAAAATAATAAAAAATAATAAAATCAAAATCCATTATTTTAACAAACAATTACACCAACCTTTTTTAGTTCCCGTTAGGGGTCTAATTTTATTGGCTCTTATTAGGTTTTTAGATTTTATTACAAGAAATTTTATAATATATCATATATTGTTAGTGTTTATTATTGTAAACCTACCCTATTTTTATAATTAGCTATATCGTGGCAAAATAGATAAGTGTAGATCTTACGTTACTCAAGCAATCTCTATCTAGCAAGACTGGATCCTACATCAGTGAAGGTTGTGCTACTGATGAAGATTTTGACATAACAGATTCTACACCAGTGAAGATTTGGAAATGTGCTGACTATCTTCACAGACTTACCTTCAGAATCGGCCGAACAGATTTCCAAATTCATGCTTTTGGAAACCAATGTTTAAGAAGCCAGATTTTCCTAAGTTGAAGTATGGCAAGTAACCGTGTCTACAAGGTAACCCTAGAAGATTACTTGCTGATTAAGATTCGAAAAACCTCTATATATTTGAAGAAGTTTGCAGACTTGAAGCTTGAAACACGAGAGAATATTCTACAGTTTGAGAGGCTTCTTCTTCCATGAGAGTTTACAGTATATTCTTTGAATCATCATCTTCTCAGTACCATCATGATTTGTGCTAAGCTGCCTTAATGAGAATACAAGTTCCTTTGTGCTGAATTGTGGGTTGTACTCCATACAACAGTGGTGCAGTGGTGAGTAAGTCAATACAGTGACAACGTGGATCTCCAAATGAGGGACTCTTTGGATAGCTAGTTGCTTGGATCTCCACCTCAACAATCCTCTATAGGCTTTATCTGATTGGGTTACTACCGTGTGATGTATAACACACATTGGGTTGAGATTGTGATATCTTAACCATCTGTATGATTGACTAGTTTAGATAGTGGATTGGACTTAGTAATGGTGGTCTCCAAACGTAGATACGGTTGTATCGAACTAGATAAACAATGTCGTGTGTCTTTAGTTTATGTTTGCTTTAATTCCGCACTAAGTCTCATCTTTGACTCACTTACTGATCTAATAGTAGTATACTAAATCAGTGATAAGACAAACACTCAAACCGAACTAGACTGAAATATACTCTAGACATATTATATATTACGAATAAAGAAATTTCATATATTTTTAAAGATCTTAAATAAATTTATGTATTTCAATTGAAATATATATATATATATATATATATATATATATATATATATATATATATATATATATAATTTGGTTGCCACAAAACATAGTATACTATAAATTTAAAGACAATATCAATTTTAGGGTATGAATTAAAACATTTATTTTGTTAGGACAATTATCCTTAGTAAGTATTGCGCGCTTTCATTAATTTCTATTGATACTTATTATTTATATTTTAATTTTCTTTAAAATTTTTATGATATACCATATGTTTTGATAGATATTATATAAATTTATGTATTATAATTGAATAAAAATTTAAATTGAGCTGCCAAAAAATAGTGTATTATAAATTTCAATGCAATATCACTTTTGCATGTGCGTTTACCTAGTGCATGTGATTGGTATTGATAGTGGGTGCGGATTTTCCTTGTCACCCAAAAAAAGGTAATATCACTTTTTACTAAAATGACATAATATTACACAATAAATAATAATACTCAAGTGTACTTTTACTTATTAATGTCCTCTATTGGAAAGATACAAACAATAATGAAGAAAAAAATCTATAGAGTTAGTTCAAATATGGAGAAAAGATATATATAGAATTTAGATGGAGAGAAAAAGTATTCAGAGTTGGTAGAATGAAAATTTGTAAATCTCGACTTTGAGGGATAGATTTCAACTACTTATATTTTAGAGGAAAAATTCTATAAAAGTTCTAATAAAAAAAAGTCTATAAATGTTCATAAGTTTTTGAACGCCACCCGACTTTTTAACACTCTTTTAAGAGTCCGATTGAAAACCCGGATACAAGTCATTTTTCGGGTTTTCTGTGTTTGGGTACTCAAAGAAAATAAAGTTAAAGAAAAATGTTCATTATGGTCAACGGAAAAAATGCCAAATTTGGTGGAAAATGTATTCCTAGATTTTTAGTTGAAAGATATTTTTTGGATTCTTTATTTTCTCATATCTCCCTTTTTTCAAATTATTATTATTATCACCATCCCCCTACCACTACACCACTACCACCAGGGCCCGTGCCAGTCGTATTGTTTTATAGGCCCGGGACAAGTGAAATGTTATGTTGGTAGCACTACTACAAAAACAACACATAATGTCGGCTTTTTGAAAACTTGACGTTAAAAGTGAAATAAAATTTTGAAAATCATATAACACCGGTTGTTTATAAACAATCAACGTTGTAAATCATAAATAAAATAAAAAACTAAAAAATGATAATAACATACGATGTCGGTTATTTAATTAACCGACGCCGTATGTCTTACGTGGAGAAAAAATTAAAAATTGATAATAACATACAACGCCGGTTAATTAAATAACAAAAGTCGTATGTCTTACGCGAAAAAAAATGCTAATAACATACGACGTCGGTTAATTAAATAACCAAAGTCGTATGTCTTACGCGAAAAAAAATGCTAATAACATACAACGTCGGTTAATTAAATAACCAAAGTCGTATGTCTTACGCGAAAAAAAAAATAATAATAATAACATATGGCGTCAGTTAATTAAATAACCGAAATCGTATGTCTTACGCAGAAAAAAATTAAAAAATGATAATAACAGACGACGTTGTTTAATTAAATAGCCGAAGTCGTATGTCTTACGCGAAAAAAATAAAATAAAAATGATAATAGAATACGATGTCGGTTAATTAAATAATCGAAGACGTATGTCTTACGCAAAAAAATAAAAAATGATAATAATATACGACATTGGTCAATTAAATAACCGATGTCGTATGTCTTATGCGAAGTTTTCATATACCGGTCAGTAGCGTAAAACCTAAACACTTAGAAAATTTTATATGGGATTTTGATGCCATTTGTTCACCGCTCTCGTTCCAACTAGTAGTGAAAGTCTCCCTTATCTCTCTTATATCCCTCACTCTCAAACTAGCCTTAGCTTTTTGTTGAGCAATTCAATATCGAAGAATGGTGGCTGACAATATGGAATCTCAATTGCAGACGATATGGTATATACTCGAATCTGACAATATGGTATATTAGATAAATGGTTCTTAGTTTTCTTATGGTAAATGGTTCCTTCTAATATAAATAATCGTATATACTCTAATATGATAGGACAATATGGAGTTTATTGCAAGAAAACAACAACGGAAGAACGACCTACATCAGCGGCAGACGACGTACACTCCTGTGGACCTGCTTCACCATGAAGAGCGGCAGACGACGTACAACATCTTCACCGTGAAGAGCTCCATTTTCTTCTGCTTCACCGCCGCCTCGTCAACCATCCATAAATGCTTCATTTTCTTTTACTTCTCGATTGTTGAAATCGCCCATCGTTAAGTCATTTTTTAAACAACTGCCATTGTGAACAAGAAAATATGAAAAGTGTATATATTTAAGTTTCAAAGTGCGCGGGTACAAAATCTCTATCAAGGAAATCCTCTGATTCTCCACTTGGTTGACTTGATTTGAAAACTTTGGCTGAAGGGCCTCCGGAATGCAGCTTGTTCTTCAATGAAGGGCTTTGTTGCTTGATCTTCGTTGAAGGGCCTCCGATCTTTAATTGGCTTGATCTTCAGCTTGACTTGATCACTTGAATTGTTTGATCTTCAATCCACTTTTGCAGAGCTTCAATATGTATTTCTGCAAGGCTTCTATATGACTTGAAATCTTTAATTTAGAGAGAAATGTTGTGGAGCTTCAAGTGATGATTGAGAATGAAATGAATGCCTCTATTTATAGGGGTGAGAATGTGAGACTCCCACTCCATCTAGAACTCTTTGATATTATCTCAAAATTAATAAATAAATATTTGAGATAATATGAAGAGTTATCCAAAATGTATTTAGTCACCATAATGTCTAGGTTCATGATCCTATCACAACTATAATATCTTAAATAATAATATATAATTTGACTAAATCTTTATCAAATAATTAAAATAATTAGGCAAATTACATAAACCAAATTAATTTAATTAATTGATATACAAGTTCAAATAATATGCGGTCCAATATTAATAACCAATTTAATTCCTTCAAAATTTCTGTGTCTACAAATTGCCCCCTCGAGACTTGCTTGAATGTGTCACGTGAGAGCGCATCCAGCTTGAAAGTGCATAATTCAAGGAAGTGTCGACACCATATGAAGCAGTTTATCCTTGTACTACGGAGACTGAAATGATATGAAGTAGTTTATCCTCGTACTAAGGAGATTGAAATGATTTGAAGCAGTTTATCCTCGTGCTAAAGGAGATTGAAATGATTTGAAGCAGTTTATCCTCGTGCTAAAGGAGATTGAAATGATTTGAAGGATATAAGGTAGTTTTGAGTCGTGCCAAGGAGCTTTGAATGAATATGAGGCAATTTCGACTCGTGCCGGGGAGCCTTGAATATGTTGTGTTTTCAATTCATGCTAAGGAAGCTTGATGAATATTGCCTCCATCCCAGATAGTGGTATAATATGATGATGCATATTCTTCTCCACCACATGGATTGATTTGAGGAATTTTCATCTTCATTTCTTGGTTAGTTGGAGTATGGAACCACTTAGCACATAATCCGCTAATGTGATTGGAACTCGTACTTTCATATGGTGGTTGCAAGTTTTCCCATCAATAAGGTCCTTTAACACTCTCTTCTTGACCCACTTTTTCATAACTTGCTTAGGTAGTCGTGTTGCATCACAGACTTGTTGTTTAACATGCTTAACACCAAAACGAGTACCATGTTTAGCTTTGACATCATATGACTTGACGTTAAGAGGGAGTTGACGCTTATGTCGTTTCTCATTTCCTTTCACATTGTTCCTCTTAACGAGTAGTGAAGTAGATTTATCGCATGAGATGGAAACTTGATTTGCACTTGCTATGGAATCTGCAAGTTCAACTTTCCCCTGTTGAGCTAACTCCATTACTTTATCCTTAAAGACAAAGCAATTTTCAATTGGATGTCCGACGAGTCTATGGTACTTGTAGTAACTCGGATCATATACCATTGATGCCTCATGTGGTCGCCTCATTTCTGGCAAATCAACGAGATTGTGTTTTAATAGCTCATCAAACATATGCGAGACATCAGAATCCAAAAATGGATACTGCTTGTTTTGTCTTTCCCTTAGAGAAAGCATTCTACCGCCCCGCAATGACATAGCAGCATTCTTAAACTCACTAGTAGCTTTAGTGAATATCTGATATGGTTGAGTATTCACATGCATAGCATCCATGCTTTCATATTTCTTAAAGGGCTTGCCCCCATTTTCAACATCATGACTCTTGCCCCCATTGTAGAAGCTTTGGATGGGTATGTTTTGTCCACCATTTGCTGCTATGCTTAATTCCATATCATGGGCGCGACTAGATAATTCCTCGAAGGTTTTAGGCTTGAGTCCTTGGAGGATGTAGGATAGCTCGAAGTGCATGCCTTGGATGCACATTTCAATCGCAGAGCTCTGTGATATCTTTTCCTTGCAATTCAAGCACAACTCCCTCCATCTTTCAATGTAAGAGGCTGAGCATTCACCTTTCCTTTGGCGGGCGGTGGTGAGTTCTAAGAAGCTAGTGGTTCTTCTTGTGCTATAGAAGCGGGTCAAGAACTCTCGCTCCATGTAATGCCAGTTATCAATGCAACCAGGCTCCAAGTCGGTGTACCAATTGAATGCAGTACCCTTCAAAGAACGAACAAACTGCTTGACAAGAAGATCTCCATATGTCCCAGCGTCGTTGCATGTTTCCACAAAGTGGACGATGTGTTGTCTTGGTTTACCTTTCCCATCGAATTGTTGAAATGTTGGAGGTTGATAGCCAACGGGCATCTTCAAATCCTCTATCCTTTGGGTGTATAGCTTGGAGTAAGTGTATGAAGGTTGTCCTCCCTCGAGCTTGCCTTTGATAGCTCCCATGATGAACTCATTAAGTCGATCTACTGGTATCATGCCCCAGTGACTGGAATGCTCATGTCCGAAGTTGACTCCTCGTGTATCGTTGTTCGCCCAATGCGAGTTGGTGAGTGCAAGGCGTCTTCTCCTTGAATCTCGGGTTGTTTCCCAAGAGCCCTGCTAGTTTCGCCATTCCTTGTGTTCTCGACCTTTTCAGCTAAGTCGTTGATTCGCTTTTCTTGGTTTTGAATGAGGTTGGTCATCCCTTCAAGAGCCTTAGTGATACCAGCAAGCTGGTCCTCTATAGATGTTGCGCTTGTTGTCATAGCTGGCATGATGGTATAGACGCGTGAGCATTCTGGCGTAGCTTTCCACATGTTGGACGTCGGCGATGTTGGTGACGAGCCTCCAGTGTTAGCGTTTCCTTTTGGGGATGTTTGACTCCTGCTATCAGCAGCTTCTTTCAAAGATGTTGGACTCCCGCTACATGTCGCTTCTTTCGGAGATGTTGGACTCTCGCTATCAGCAACTTCTTTCAAAGATGTCGGACTCTTGCTATATGCCGCTTCTTTCGAAGAAGTTGACCTCCCGCTATCAATTTTCCCTTTTGAAGATGGTGGACTCGCAACGTAGGTAGGCTTCCTTAGGACGATAGGGGCCGTTTCGAGTCTTTGAATCATGCGTCGAACGATTGACTCAATTTCAGGCGATCGCATTCCTAAGCTCATTGCGCGGCTCCTAGTTAATGATTCTTCGGTCGTAACTAGCTGTCGATGAAGACTTGGAACTAGCGACTTGGGCATATGACTTCTTGAACACCAAGCTTCTTGACGCCATTCGGATTGCTAGCAGAGTTGCTTGTTGAAGTAGATCAATAGTGAAGAGATGAGAGGTAGAGATGTCCCACTGGGCGTGCCAAAATCTGTGAACAAGAAAATATGAAAAGTGTATATATTTAAGTTTCAAAGTGCGCGGGTACAATATCTCTATCAAGGAAATCCTCTGATTCTCCACTTGGTTGACTTGATTTGAAAACTGTTAGGAACATAATGTAATAGGTTTTGATGATACCAAAATGTATTTCATAATCCCCTAAGTCTCGAAAGATAGGAATTATATGTAAGTTCGACAAGTAAACTAAAGAGCGAAAATAGAACCGGGTAACTTGAGCTCAACTCGGAAAATATTTAAGCTCAAGGTGAAACTTGTGTGAACATCTTAGAGGACTCGTGTTGTAATCAGAAGAAGGCACGGGATAACACTGGAGGAATAAGGGTCTGCGAGACATCAACTAAGTCTCGAGACATAAGCAGAGCTCGAGAGATAGGATCTCTCGATACAGCAATCCACTTCGAGACATAAGCAGAGTTCGAGAGATAGATCTCTCGATACATGGGGTCGAGACATCAAACAATCGAGACGCCAACCTTGGTCTCGATAAACTGACACTTCTCCAAAAAGGCTGAATGACGGTCAGGAAGCATGGATAAAGTTTGGAGAAGAAGAATATCATGGAGATAGAATATTAAGGAGGTGCCAGAAGTGGATGCCACATCAGAATTCCACAACAAATGGATAGAAGGTGCACCAATCCAAGGTCAGTCTTATTCCCTAAAACGAGGATCAATGGGAATATAAAAAGAGTAACTTTTGCCAAAAGTAGAAAGTGGAGCATGGATTCAAGAAGGTGGATTAAGGAATATTCACTACAAGACAAAAGGCTCAAGTTACAAGGCCACCACTCCATGGAATAAGCTGAAAATATACTAGTCCCATGATCGGCATGGGAGACAGATTTATAATTTTCCCTCCAACGGAATTATTCCTCAACTCTCATATATAAGGACGTGAAGACACAAGAAGGAGCAGAGTTGGTTAATTCAAAAATTCTTAAGAGGTGTCTAATTCAAACGTTCAAGTGCAAGTGCTCAATCCGGAACTTAGTGTTTGAGAGAGTTACAAAGCTTAAACTGCTACACATCTAGAAGGTGACCGAAGCAGCTCTACATCGAAGTTGATTCAACGATAGCTTTTGGTCAGATTGGAGTTTGTTACACTCAACTGTGACAACCAAAGGTCCTTGCTTTGGATTAAGCAAGAAGAGGCGGAGTAACCTGGCAGCTGTCTAGTGAAGATCCTGAGGCTTGAGGCGGGCTTGGTGATCAAAGCTCAAGTGCTCGAGAGGTGGAGTAACTGGAAGCGGGGAGAAAAACCTGAGGAGAGGCGGAGTAACCTGGGAGCTGTCTTGTGAAGATCCTGAGGCTTGAGGCGGGCTTGGTGATCAAAGCTCAAGTGCTCGATAGGTGGAGTAACAAGAAGCGGGGCGAAAAACCTGAGGCTTGAGGCGGGCTTCGTGATCAAAGCTCAAGCGCTCGATATTGTACTGAAAAGGGAAGTTTTTAGTGCAATCCTTCCAGGGAGTTTCTGGAAGAAGAGTGGACGTAGGCGGGTTGGCCGAACCACTTAAAAATCTCTCTTGCATTTACTTTCTGCTTTTATCTCTCGCTATCTAACTCTCGAACTGCACTGCATATAACCGCACCTCTCGAACTAACTCAAACTCGTGCTAATTAAAAGGGGATAACTTTTCCGCTGCGCATAAAACTTTGTCTTCATCTTGTGAGGTATCGGACCTAAACATCCTAAGTCCAATACACACGAGAATTCGAAAAAGATTTGCAAAATCTTATACAAGTCTATTCACCCCCCCCCCTCTAGACTTGTACCCCATCCCCTTGGGACCAACAAAAACTTTGGCTGAAGGGCCTCCGGAATGCAGCTTGTTCTTCAATGAAGGGCTTTGTTGCTTGATCTTCGTTGAAGGGCCTCCGATCTTTAATTGACTTGATCTTCAGCTTGACTTGAATTGTTTGATCTTCAATCCACTTTTGGAGAGCTTCAATATGTATTTCTGCAAGGCTTCTATATGACTTGAAATCTTTAATCTAGAGAGAAATGTTGTGGAGCTTCAAGTGATGATTGAGAATGAAATGAATGCCTCTATTTATAGGGGTGAGAATGTGAGACTCCCACTCCATCTAGAACTCTTTGATATTATCTCAAAATTAATAAATAAATATTTGAGATAATATGAAGAGTTATCCAAAATGTATTTAGTCACCGTAATGTCTAGGTTCATGATCCTATCACAACTATAATATCTTAAATAATAATATATAATTTGACTAAATCTTTATCAAATAATTAAATTAATTAGGCAAATTACATAACCCAAATTAATTTAATTAATTGTTATACAAGTTCAAATAATATGCGGTCCAATATTAATAACCAATTTAATTCCATCAAAATTTCTGTGTCTACAGCCATATCTCTTTTTTTTTAAAGGAGAGATATGACGTCGTATCTTAATTTTTTTTAAATAAATGACATACAACGTCGATTTTTAAAACCGATGTCATATTATTTATTTACTACGTCGGGAATAACAACGTTGCAAAATAACTGACGTTAAATGTCACAAATAATATAATCTACGTTAAAAATATTTTTTTTTTTTGTAGTGTAGTGTCATGACACTATGCACACATGCTTAGGCCTAGAACTAGTGCTTGGTGTCATGGCACAACGCCCCCAAAAATTGAGAGCTAAATTTCTTTTTTTTTTTTTAATAATGATATACATATAAGGTTTTCATGGGATAATGTTGAATTGGGAGATGACATTTTTTTTTTAATGAGAACGATGACAAAATACAAAAGTTAAAGAGTCAAATTTTCATTTAATCGATTACATGTGGCACGACAACATATTCATTCTAAGGTATTTTCGTCTCCAAATATGGCATACCAATAAAGTTTTTGCTTAGTTTCTATGTGAAAGACAACATTTTGCATGGTTAAATTAAATGGTAATATTTTTGTAGTAGATTGGTTTTTAATGTCAAGAAGCTCTAATTGAGTGTTTGTTATTATTTCATTGTTTTTTATTCCCTTGTTATTTGTAATGAATTAGTAAATTACATGTGCGATGCATGTATAATTTTTTTTAATTATATATTTAGATAATAAAATTAAAGGAATTATAAACAATTCTAATATTTGAAAGTGTACATTTATTTGATTATAAAATTAATGTAAAAGTACTACTCAATTAATAGAACAATATATGATTCGTTTGTCTGCAATTATTTTGAAAAAATTGATATGTAATATGATTTATATAATTATATTATTACTAAAATAAATATGGAAAAAAGGAGAAATAATTTAATTGTAATTATTATAAAAATAAATCCAATGACCATGTTTAGCTTAATTATCATAATAATTATTAGGCAATTATACTAATTCTATACAATTATACTTTTATATCTTATGTATATTCATTATTACCATATCACATTTACTTTTTTCCTCCCTCTCCATATCTGAATAATAAAATTAATGATGAAATTATAATCAATTTTAATATTTGAAAGTGTACATTTATTTGAAATTATAAGATTTGTATATTATTGTTGAAATTGATTACTTAACATTTATAGGATTAATATTTGATGCACCGCCGATATAAATGCTATACACCGGTAGTGAAGGAGAGGATGCCACATCATTAAAAAACAAAGTCAATATTAATCGGTCCTTTTTTACAAAATATCTAAGATAACTATTTTATTTCTAATTAACAAAATATATCTACTTTCCTAAACATATTTATTACTTAATTATTATATATTTAATTTCCTACATATTTTAAATTATTAGATAAATTCTTAATTGTTCCCAATTAGATACAATATTATCCCCCCCTCACGCTCCAAAAAAAAAATTAGTAAATATAAATTGGATTATATATAATTATATTATAATCAAATATATTTAGTAAAATATTTAATTATATTATTAATAAATCAACGATTATAATTAAAATCAATTGATAACTATAAACGGCGAGACTGTTTAGTGAAATATTTAATCCTATTATGAATTTATTAATTATCAGTTGATTTTAATTAACAAGTGCCAAATAAATTGTGACTTAATAGAGTTGTAGGAAGGTAAATCACAGTAACTCAATAACTCATTAGGTACGAGTGCCAATAAAATTTGTTACACCTACTTTTGCCATATGAAGCATTGAAAATGAAGTGCAATAACGGATGCTTAAATAATACACCTTAGTTTCCATCCTTTGTTGTGTAAACTGGAAATTTGTAGTTTAATATCAAAATTTTGGTATACATAGTGTTTGGTTAGATGGCAGAAAACCATATGGAGCCTATTTTGAGTTTTCTTGCTGAGATACTTATATTGCCAACTTAAAGTTCCAGACATGTTCTCTATGAAAATTTTGTAGTATTTGCTGTTCACAATGGGTGAATTACATAGGCACAATTTGTTCTCCATGCTCAAGTAGGCTTTTGAGCATTTAATATTTGAATCAAAATGTGCTTAGTTATAAAAAATAAAAAATAAAAAAATTATGTCTGGCCGTTCACTTTAGATACTATATATTTTTGTTAAACTAATGAACGAAAATATAGTACGAAATTGAAAAACCATATAACATATATGAAAGCTAAAAATGTTCAAACCAAAAATGTTTGAACAACACAAACTGAAATTTACAGAATGCACATACATGCATGTCCTTATTATATATATAGTACCTCGTACATGTAATAATACAATAATAATAGCACCACATGTTGATATGGTACGGTTTTCATACACCAAATTCCATTCCTATATAATTATATATAATCTAATTTATATTTAGTAAAATATTTAATTATACTATTAATAAACAAATAATAATACTGTATCTAATTTTTTGTTAATTAGGAACAATTAAGTAGGGCTGTTAACAAACTGAACATAAACGAACGGAGGCTGTTCGTGTTCGTTTGTTAAGGATTTTGGAGTGTTTGTGTTCGTGTTCGTTTGTTAAGGTTTTCGAAAATCCTGTTCATGTTCGTTTGTTAAGCGTTCGTTAGTGTTCGTTAACATTCGCGAACACGTTCACGAACGTTAACAAACACGTTCATAAACATGTTCATTTGCGTTCATGAACACGTTCGTGAACACTTAATAACCAAACACCTGCACATGTTCATGAACACAATTTGTTCGTGAACAAGAAATAATATATGTTCACGAACAAATATATATATATATATATATGTGTATATATATATATATATATATATATATATATATATATATATATATGTATGTATGTATGTATGTATGTATGTATGTATGTATGTTTGTTTGTTTGTTTGTTTGTTTGTAAACATATTCACGAACATTATTAAACGAACACTAAACGAGATTGTTCGCGAACACTTAGCAAACGAACTTACCTCTGTTCAGACTCTGTTCGTTTATTAACCGAGCTCTAAATTTTGTTTGTTAATGTTCGCTTACCTTAATAAATAAACATAAACGAACGCCTACCGAGCTCGAACACGAGTAGTTTGTCGAAAGCTCTGTTCGCTAACAGCCCTACAATTAAGAATGTATCTAACAATTTAAAATAGGTAGGAAATTAAATATATAATAATTAATAAGTAATAAATATGTTTAGGAAAGTAGATTTTTTTGTTAATTAGAAATAAAATAGTTTCCTAATAAAATACAAATCTTAGATATTGAAAGCTCTGTTCGCTAACAGCCCTACAATTAAGAATGTATCTAACAATTTAAAATAGGTAGGAAATTAAATATATAATAATTAATAAGTAATAAATATGTTTAGGAAAGTAGATTTTTTTGTTAATTAGAAATAAAATAGTTTCCTAATAAAATACAAATCTTAGATATTTTGCAAAAAAGGACCCAATTAATATTGACTTTGTTTTTTTAATGATGTGGCATCCTCTCATTCACCGCCGGTGTATAACATTTATACATCGGGGGTGCATCAAATATTAATCCATTAATTAATTAGAAAAAGTGTCAAATAGACCACTGAACTTCTTGCTTTTGTGCAATTGATCATTGAACTTAAAAAGTGTGCAATTGAACCATCAAACAAGCAAAATTTGTGCAATTGAAACATTTTTTTTAAAGTTTTCTGGTAAAATCCGATTATATTAATTACTTACATGTATGTATTAAGAGTTGCATTTTTTTTCTACCATACTAGTTGGGAGTCAATATTGAAATGTTTTTAACTCAAATTGAGTTTAATTTTTTTTTTAAATGTTCTAATTGCACCTATTCTACTTGTTTGATGGTTGAATTGCATACTTTTTAAGTTCAATGACTCAATTACACAAAAACGATAAGTTCTGTGAACTATTTGAACTTTTTTTCTAATTAATTTGTACAACTTTTTAATTGTGGACAAAAACAAATAAAATGTCTGCGGTCAATCTTGTTTTCTTTATATACGCTATACAGGGTTCCTAAGCCCGTGTTCTAATTTTTGCAAGGCGTATTTCTCTATATATGGGTTGTGTAGTATTTACTTGGTCACACATGAAGCTTCTTATACAGATGCAGAGTGAGATCAATGTTTATAAACATGAATATTCGAAAAGAAAAAATATTTGATGCGCCGCCGTTTTAGAGATCTATGCACCCGCGGTGAACAAGAATATGTCACCTCATTAAAAAGAAAAAGAAAAAAAAAAGTCCAGCCAAATGAACACGATTAGTGATATGGTTTCCTATGCCAAAAACAATGGACTATGCAGATTCTAAATTCAAGTGCCTTGTCTGTGGGAGGATTTGTCACTGCCAACCTCGCAACATGAGGATGTGATGATTAAGAGGAAGGAGTGCGGTTTGGCTGGGAGGGGATGTTGATTGGATTCCCCGTTTGTTTGTTTTTAATTAACACTATATTTCATCTCTACTTTGCTAGCATTTTGGTTGCAAAACATGCCAGACCGGCGTAATAGGCAGAAGAGAAAATGACTTTGTAGAAGACTAATTTTGATTCTCATGTGTCTACATGTTTTTTACCTTATGATATGAAGAGAGTTGGGATAATAGCCATAGTGGAAAACATGTTCACAGGATGGCTGGATAGAAGTGTGAAATTATTTAGCAGTTTTGATATATTTTAGTAATTAACCAAAAAGAGTTACTTGTTCACCGCGAGTAAGCAGTTTTGATAGATTTTAGTAATGAACCAAAAAGAGTTATTTGTTCACTGCGAGTGTGTATAACATCTTTACAACAGTTGTGTATCAAATATTTTTCTATTAAAAAATACAATTTGGATAAACTCTAATATAATCTCATCTTCGATCACTACTTCCTTACTCATAAGGAGTTTTAGACTTTTAGTACATGTAAAACCTTACTTTTAGATATGATAAACAATGATGGGATATTTGTTCCAGGAAAAATGGAGGAAGAGTAAAAGTTGGAAGTAAATAATTGGAGCTCAAGTAGTATTTTTCTTTCATAATTTACCAGTCAATATATGAATTGAAAAATACTTGATAAACTCTCAAAACTTCACTTTCAATTGTGTTCAAATTTAATTAAGAAAGAAAAAAATAAATGAATAAATAACATGATCTCCTACTAAATTAAGTAGTACATGCCAAATCAAAGGAAGTATAAAATAGAAGTACATATAGAATTACTCATATGAATTATCCAATACCAGATGCATCAAAATCAAAGCATTCTGAATGACTACTTATCAATTCACGCACGCAAGCATATCATATAAAATATTTATTTACCTGGTTGTTCATTGCAAAACAACTTAGCAGCGCACTATGAACAAACATTGACTAATCAAAATTCAAGAAGCAAGCTAAGCTAATAAAACCTCCATCATATCCCCATCTATCTCCCATATGCACACTAGTTCACTTGGTGCCTCTGGCTGCTGCATTCGCAATCGTACTTGTGCTGTGGTTTATCAAAGCTACCCTCACAGCATTCAAGGCTTTCTCTGCCTTCTCAGCCCTCTTTCTAGAGTCTTCAGCGTTCTTCCATAAGTTTTTGAAAGCTTTCTTCCAATGCTCCACAGTCTTCTCTGCCATTTCTGCCCTATTCTCCCACTCTTTAGCTTTCTTCAGTGCACTTTCGGCTACCACCTTAGCTGCCGCAACCTCCTTCTTCGCCGCCTCAACATCCCGATTAAGCTCTGCATTCTTCCTGCCCATTTGGGCAAAGTCGTTCACAATCTCACAAAAGGCAGCCATTGCCTGAAAAACATAATAAATATTTATGATTGATCCATCAAGGAACTAAGGGTGCGTTTGGTTGGTGGGTTTAAACATACGGTATGAGTATCAAAGTGATTGTTATTGCTTGGTTGATAGGTTTTTAGAATACACTAATATCCCATTAATTGGAAAACTCATATGCTATTAGAGTTTCATTTTCTTTCCTCCTTTCTCCCCCAACTATTAATAATCATTCTCATTCTACTCTACTACCAAACATGCGCTTACCAAGTATTTGATACTCATACCGATTCTGATTCCCATGTGCGAACCAAACACACCCTAAATAAAAATTAATTTTTGCCCACTCAGTGACTTGTTGGTATTATGTCCAAAGTGACAGACTCGTAGACTTTACATCAATATTTGGTCTTGTTTACTGAGCCAGATTTACTTCCTCACACATGCTCCGTCCGAGCCAGAGAGAACAGGGGCCAGGGAGAGGAGATTCAACGAAGAAACTTAAATGAAAATGAGAAAAGAAAACAAATGGACATATATAGTTCCGAGCTTACCTCCTTGAAAGGTTCCATGCCCTCGGGCTTGAGCTGCGCAAACAAGTCCTGTACTTCCTCGGCTCTCATCTTCTTGCTGCAGACCTCCGATTTCTCAAAAGCCGGTGTGAGTGGCCGCTTCACGACAGACTTGTCTCTAGGACTAGGTGTTTGCTCCAGCGGCTTCTCTGTAGGCTGAACCTGGGACTGGACCCCCTTGCGCGACTGTACTTCATTATTAGACATTCGATCCCCCCGGAATTTCGCTAGGCTTGTGACTTGTTTGTGAAGACGCGGAAGAAGTTAAATAGGAAGGACTGCCGTTAGGAAGATGAAAAAGGACTGTTACCAATTATGAAATGTTTTGGGGAATGTAAAAAGGAAAAGACTATTTGTATTCCACTATTCCCTAATTTTACTTTCAATATCTATTTTTACGGCCCGTTTACTAACTGATTTTTTTTTTTTTTTTCAGTTTTATGAGTATTGAATAATAGAAAACTAAACATGTTTACTAGCACAATTTTTCATTTTAAAAACATGAAACAAATTTCTAATTTTCTCAAAACCATTGAAAAATGTTTTTTAAATAAAAAACAGAATCATCTATCATCTTTTTGTTTTTTTTGAAAAAAATCTATCATCTATTTGACTATGGCTCTGTTTGGTAATAATTAGCCTATCAGCCAATTGTGGCTTATTTGACAACTATTAGTTGTTCGGTTAATAAGCTTTTTGTAACTCCAAAATGCTAAAATTCAAAATGCTACTCAAAGCAACTTTTTCAATTAGCTTTTTGAGAAAAAAATTATACTATAATGCTATGTTTGGCAAACCTAGCTAAAAATGTAGCTAAAAGCTGAAAAGTAGCTGAAAACTGAAAAGCTATAAGTTCGGAGCGGAAATCTGAAGAGCTGTTAAGCAAACTGTTATGCTTAAAAGTGTTTGGTAAAATTAGCTTTTTTTGATAAGCTGATAAATGTAAAAAGACTAAAAAGGCATCTTCATACAATTTAAATAGTTTTAAATTTAAATAGGTTTATTTATATATTAAAATATAAAATAGTGAAATCAATATATTTTAATAAAATATAAAGTAAGAACATATATTTGAAAACATGTAAAGTAAAACAAAATGTTTATAATTCATAAGATTAGCTCATACAAAAATTAATGTTCAAACACAAATATCAAATTGAAATTACAACAAAAAAGGTTTAGCCAAAAAGGTTTTAATTGGGAAGGGTAAATGATGTCATTTCTTTAAAATAATAAGGTTAAAGATGGAAAAAAAAGTTAGGAAGCTACTAGCTTTTTTTGAAACGCTACCTTAGATAGCGTTCAAAAATAAGCTATTATTTTAAGCTACTAGCTTATTTTAGAAACATTACTAGGCTCTGTTTGGCAGAGCTTATTTAGGAGCTTATAGCTTATTTTAAGCCACTAATAAGCTATAAGCTCTGTTTGGTAATGTTCCCAAAATAAGCTAATAGCTTAAAATAAGAGCTTATTTTTGAACGCTATCTAAGGTAGCGTTTCAAAATAAGCTAGTAGCTTCCTAACTTTTTTTTCCATCTTTAACCTTATTATNCAGACCTCCGATTTCTCAAAAGCCGGTGTGAGTGGCCGCTTCACGACAGACTTGTCTCTAGGACTAGGTGTTTGCTCCAGCGGCTTCTCTGTAGGCTGAACCTGGGACTGGACCCCCTTGCGCGACTGTACTTCATTATTAGACATTCGATCCCCCCGGAATTTCGCTAGGCTTGTGACTTGTTTGTGAAGACGCGGAAGAAGTTAAATAGGAAGGACTGCCGTTAGGAAGATGAAAAAGGACTGTTACCAATTATGAAATGTTTTGGGGAATGTAAAAAGGAAAAGACTATTTGTATTCCACTATTCCCTAATTTTACTTTCAATATCTATTTTTACGGCCCGTTTACTAACTGATTTTTTTTTTTTTTTTCAGTTTTATGAGTATTGAATAATAGAAAACTAAACATGTTTACTAGCACAATTTTTCATTTTAAAAACATGAAACAAATTTCTAATTTTCTCAAAACCATTGAAAAATGTTTTTTAAATAAAAAACAGAATCATCTATCATCTTTTTGTTTTTTTTGAAAAAAATCTATCATCTATTTGACTATGGCTCTGTTTGGTAATAATTAGCCTATCAGCCAATTGTGGCTTATTTGACAACTATTAGTTGTTCGGTTAATAAGCTTTTTGTAACTCCAAAATGCTAAAATTCAAAATGCTACTCAAAGCAACTTTTTCAATTAGCTTTTTGAGAAAAAAATTATACTATAATGCTATGTTTGGCAAACCTAGCTAAAAATGTAGCTAAAAGCTGAAAAGTAGCTGAAAACTGAAAAGCTATAAGTTCGGAGCGGAAATCTGAAGAGCTGTTAAGCAAACTGTTATGCTTAAAAGTGTTTGGTAAAATTAGCTTTTTTTGATAAGCTGATAAATGTAAAAAGACTAAAAAGGCATCTTCATACAATTTAAATAGTTTTAAATTTAAATAGGTTTATTTATATATTAAAATATAAAATAGTGAAATCAATATATTTTAATAAAATATAAAGTAAGAACATATATTTGAAAACATGTAAAGTAAAACAAAATGTTTATAATTCATAAGATTAGCTCATACAAAAATTAATGTTCAAACACAAATATCAAATTGAAATTACAACAAAAAAGGTTTAGCCAAAAAGGTTTTAATTGGGAAGGGTAAATGATGTCATTTCTTTAAAATAATAAGGTTAAAGATGGAAAAAAAAGTTAGGAAGCTACTAGCTTTTTTTGAAACGCTACCTTAGATAGCGTTCAAAAATAAGCTATTATTTTAAGCTACTAGCTTATTTTAGAAACATTACTAGGCTCTGTTTGGCAGAGCTTATTTAGGAGCTTATAGCTTATTTTAAGCCACTAATAAGCTATAAGCTCTGTTTGGTAATGTTCCCAAAATAAGCTAATAGCTTAAAATAAGAGCTTATTTTTGAACGCTATCTAAGGTAGCGTTTCAAAATAAGCTAGTAGCTTCCTAACTTTTTTTTCCATCTTTAACCTTATAGCTAGTAGCTTCCTAACTTTTTTTTCCATCTTTAACCTTATTATTTTAAAGAAATGACATCATTTACCCTTCCCAACTAATATTATTTTAAAGAAATGACATCATTTACCCTTCCCAACTAAAACCTTTTTGGCTAAACCTTTTTGACTTTTTCTCTTCAATATATTTGGTTGTAATTTCAATTTAACATTTGTGTTTGAACATTGATTTTTGTATGAACTAATCTTATGAATTATAAACATTTTGTTTTACTTTATATGTTTTCAAATATATGTTCTTACTTTATATTTTATTAAAATATATTGATTTCACTATTTTATATTTTAATACATAAACAAACCTATTTAAATTTAAAACTATTAAAATTGTATGAAGATGTCCTTTTTAGTCTTTTTACATTTATCAGCTTATCAAAAAGCTAATTTTACCAAACACTTTTAAGCATAACATCTAGCTTAATAGCTCTTCAGATTTCAGCTTTGAGCTTATAGCTTTTCAGTTTTCAGCTTTCAGTTACCTTTTCAGCTAGGTTTGCCAAACATAGCCTAAGGCTCTGTTTGGCAGAGCTTATTTTCAAACTTATAGCTTATTTTAAGCTACTAATAAGCTATAAGCTTTGTTTGGTAATGTTCCTAAAATAAGCTAGTAGCTTAAAATAAGAGCTTATTTTTGAACGCTACTTAGGCTATGTTTGACAAACCTAGCTGAAAAGGTAGCTGAAAGCTTAAAAGTAACTGAAAACTGAAAAGCTATAAGCTCAAAACTGAAATCTGAATAGCTGTTATGCTTAAAAGTGTTTGGTAAAATTAGCTTTTTGATAAGCTGATAAATGTAAAAAGACTAAAAAGGACATCTTCTGTAACCCCTCGGTTTTTTCGACAAAGTTAAGGTTCGAGAATATTGATGTAAAATTTTTTAAGCTATGACGTTTAAGAGAAGACTGTTCGGTGCTCGAAATAATTTTTTAGGATTAGTTATCGATAAGCTGCGAACTACGTATCGGTCACGAACCGAGAAAATTTTAAGGATATAGATTCAGTTCGAATTTTCTAGAATTTGGATTTTTAAGTATTATACGATTAAGCCTGAATTTCTAGTTAGTTCAAGAAAAATTTCAAATGGACTGTAAGGGATAAGTTGTTACGGACTCTGTACCTATATTTAGCGGAATACCGAAAAATTCCCAAACTTGGTGATTTGCGACGGGAATATTTTTAGGATAATTTTGGTATTAGAATTTTCCCGAATTAAGTTATAATCCTCCGAACATTCATCTGATTTAAGCATAAACTGGCCAATTAGATTTGAGATCTTCTAAGGACTCCATGGGGTGATGACAAGTGGCAAGGCAAATCTAAGACTAAGATTGGGCATTAAATGTGACATTTATGAGGTATGGCCTAGTTGCACTTGTTACTTGATCTTCAAGAACTAAATCTACACTAATCACATGATCATCTCTCTCACTCTTCCACTCCATTTTCGAAATACACACTTAGGGAAGGAAGAAGGGAAATTATCTTAGTCTTCTATTGTGATCCAAGAACACCCTAGGCAATTCTTCAACTCCAAGGACTCTACTCTAGGTAAGAACTTCGGTTTTGTTCGGATTCTACCCCTCCTAAGACTTAAGCTTGAACTTAAGTGTTAATGTTTAGTGCATGAAAAATATTGTTATTGTGGTGATGTTGTAGGGGACTTTGAATCCAAGGAAAGATCTAGCACTTCTTCGGTTTTAAAATCTTCCATCGAGGTAAGGAATCCCTTAAGTTGGCTCAATCACTTGAAGGTAGACAATTGCTAGGAAATTACATGATTAGGAATTTTTACATGAAAATTATGTGCTATGTTATAGATCTAAAAGTTGGCTCAAATTCTCTACCTTGATTTTTGGTAAATTTACTAGGCATGTCCATAGCTAATTTATGCATGTATATGTTGTATTTATGCCCATATAGGCTTATACTTGTGAAAATAGTGAAAAGAAATAAGGATAGTCTCTGGCAGTAACTTCCGAGATTTACTGGGAAAAATCGGTAAGGTATTTTGATCCCATTTTTTTTAGGCATGTAGTTCTATAAGTGTAGAACCCGCATATAAAATTTCATAATGATCGGAGTAGTATAAGTACGGTTTTCGAATTTTTTTCCAAAACTGGTCCAGAGAGAAAAATATTCTGGACAGCACACTGCCAAGGGCAAAAATGTAATTTTCTGTGTTTATTTGTGGATCAAAATGACCAAAACTTTTTATGGACATCAAGTACTATAAGTTGGGGTTCTACCATAAAGATTTCAAGTGAAAAAGAGTTCGGGAACTATTTTTACCGGCTCAATCTTTCGGACTGCGCCAAGTTGAAATTTTCTGAAAAAGAATGGTTAGAAACAATTTTGACAAATATTATTTTTGTGCATTATATTAACGTGGAAAATAATTGTGTTTTGAACATTATTGTGACTCCTGTACTTGAATTTCTGTGATATGACTAACACTAACCTAAGTGTGTGGGTTGGGGAAACATACTTGAGTAAGTATATTGGTTATGGAGTCGTGTAATAATACTTAATGAATGTGNGTGATATGACTAACACTAACCTAAGTGTGTGGGTTGGGGAAACATACTTGAGTAAGTATATTGGTTATGGAGTCGTGTAATAATACTTAATGAATGTGAGGGAGTCTGTATGATTAATCGGTACTGCAGAGCGAAGTTTCTTCGCTGAGTGAAATGGTGAGGGGTCTGTACGATTAATCTATACTGCAGAGCGAAGTCTATTCGCTGAGCGAACATGTGAGGATTTTGTATGATTAATTCATACTGTAGAGCGAAGTCTATTCGCTGAGTGTTGTGTGACAGGAAGGTGGGTGTTGTGTACCCCACGTGTGAATTAACGGTGGGTGTTGTGTACTCACATGTGAATTAACGAGTGGGTGTTGTGTACCCCACATGTGAATTAACGAGTGGGTGTTGTGTACCCCACGTGTGAATTAACGAGTGGGTGTTGTGTACCCCACGTGTGAATTAANGTGAATTAATGGCTGTGTTATGTGCCGGAGTTACCGACATAATGTGAAATTGTTTGTTGTTAGATTGCTTGCAGGTAGACTGCGATTGTTGGGTAATGTTTATCTTACTGTATTTATTATTGATGGTTGTTTTCGAAAACCTTTGTTTACTTTCGAGTGACCATGGATCCCCTTACTTAGCCGTCGTGCTAACTACACTTCGTTGTGTCATTTATTAGATGCAGTCTAGCGTGGGCCCCTATGGCCGATGAGCTCTGAATAGGATGGGAGTCGAGGTTGAAGATTACTCTATCCTAGAATAGACACTCTGGAAGGATTATTTCCATATGTACATATCTGGATATTGATATGGTTATTTGAGGTTGTAAGTTTAGCCTTAGCGTTTAGGTATAGGAAAGATACCTAAGCGTGGCGGTAACACCCAGTTTTCTGTTGGTTAGACGCTTCCGCAATGTATTATATTTTAAGGATTTTGTAATAAATCCAAGATGTGAAAATTGGGGTGTTATATCTTCATACAATTTAAATAGTTTTAAATTTAAATAGGTTTGTTTATATATTAAAATATAAAATATTGAAATTAATATATTTTAATAAAATATAAAGTAGAACATATATTTGAAAACATATAAAGTGAAACAAAATATTTATAATTCATAAGATTAGTTCATACAAAAATCAATGTTCAAACATAAAAGTCAAATTGAAATTACAACCAAACATATTGAAGAAAAAAAGTCAAAAAGGTTTAGCCAAAAAGGTTTTAATTGGGAAGACTAAATGATGTCATTTCTTTAAAATAATAAGGTTAAAGATGGAAAAAAAAAGTTAGGAAGCTACTAGCTTATTTTGAAACGCTACCTTAGGTAGCGTTCAAAAATAAACTCTTATTTTAAGCTACTAGCTTATTTTAGGAACATTATCAAACAGAGCTTATAGCTTATTAGTAGCTTAAAATAAGCTATATGCTCCTAAATAAGCTCTGCCAAACAGAGTCTTAAGGTAGTGTTTCAAAATGAGCTAGTAGCTTCATAACTTTTTTTTTTTTCATCTTTAACCTTATTATTTTAAAGAATTGACATCATTTACCCTTCTCAATTAAAACCTTTTAGGCTAAACCTTTTTTACTTTTTCTCTTTAATATGTTTGGTTGTAATTTCAATTTGACATTTGTGTTTGAACATTGATTTTTGTATGAACTAATCTTATGAATTATAAACATTTTGTTGTACTTTATATTTTTCAAATATATGTTCTTACTTTATATTTATTAAAATATATTGATTTCACTATTTTATATTTTAATATATAAACAAACCTATTTAAATTTAAAATTATTTAAATTGTATGAAGATGTCCTTTCTAGTCTTTTTACATTTATCAGCTTATCAAAAAGCTAATTTTACCAAACACTTTTAAGCATAACATCTAGCTTAATAGCTCTTCAGATTTCAGCTTCGAGCTTATAGCTTTTCAATTTTCAGCTTTCAGCTAGGTTTGCCAAACATAGCATAAATAGAAATTATAGCTTATTAGTAGCTTAAAATAAGCTATAAGCTCCTAAATAAGCTTTGCCAAACAGAGCCAAAGTACAGTAAAGCAAAATGTTTAAAATTCATAAGATTAGTTCATAGAAAAATTAATGTTCAAACACAAATGTCAAATTGAAATTACAACCAAATATATTGAAGAGAAAAAGACCAAACAGATTTTAATTGAGAGGGGTAAATGTTGTCATTTATTTAAAATAATAAGAATAAAGATAGAAAAAAGTTAAAAAGCTACTAGTTTATTTTAAGCTAGTAGCTTATTTTGAGAACATTACCAAACAGAGCTTATAGCTTATTAGTAGCTTAAAATAAACTATAAGCTCCTATATAAGTTCTGCTAAATAGATATCAACTAACAGCTAATTTACCAAACACCTTTCTACAATCAGCTAATGTTATCAATTACATTAATCATACCTTCTAATCCAATCAGCTAGCAACTAACAACCATTTACCAAACAGGGCCTATATGTCACTATAACCATATTCTCATCATTATTTACTTACACATTTATTCATTACTATGATTACATTCATTATCATCTTCTTTTACTTATCGCCATATTCTATCTTTTCTACTTGCATTACTTATTTAAACATAACTTATTTGTTTATGCTTAAAGTTAGACATTACATACATTATCAAAATTAAAAATTAAACTCTATACCAAGTTTTATATTTTGATTGAACTCAATTGATTGTTGGTTTGTATATTTTTAGATATGTTATATCGTAATAGGGCCGGCCTGAGCATGTTTGCCCAAGGCCTTTGCACAGGGCCCCCAAAATTTGGGGGCCCCATATTAAAAAAAAAAATATTATGTATATATAGTACGCTATACACAAGGTTACAGGCTAAATATATATATATTTCTGGAAAAAGTGTCAAATAGGCCACTGAACTTGTCGCTTTTGTGCAATTGGGCCATTAAACTTAAAAAGTATGCAATTCAACCATCAAACAAGCAAAATTTGTGCAATTGGACCATTTTTACAAAAATTTTTAATTCAATTTGAGTTAAAAAACATTTCAATGTTGACTCCCAACTAGTATGGTAAAAGAAAATGCCACTCTTAATACATATATGTTAGTAATATAATTGAATTTTACCAGAAAATTTTTGTAAAAATGGTCCAATTGCACAAATTTTGCTTGTTAGATTGTTGAATTGCACACTTTTTAAGTTCAATGACCCAATTGCACAAAAGCGATAAGTTCAGTGGCTTATTTGACACTTTTTCCTATATTTCTTAATTCTTTGGCGATTCCCAAACTCAACAATTAACATTATTAATTAAGATTAAGAATGGTAATTCCCAAATCTGAATTGCTAATTAGCATATTACCATTGTTATTTGTTAATTTATTGCCTAGAGCCTCCACTGTATAACAATTGACACAGCCACGCAGTACGCAATTCCTAATTCCCAAATCTCAGATTCTCATCAGCAGTACCAAAGTCGCAACTCGGCAGACCGCTCAACGCCTCAAGTAATTCACACACAAAATCTCAAATTCTTCAATTCTCTTAGACAGGTAATTAAAATTACACATTAATTCACAAATTCATATTTATTGTTTTTTTTGAGAAGTTTATATTTATTGTTTTATTGACTTGACTTGACTTAATAATTCTGATTTCAGAATAATATATTCAAGAATTTGTTTCTTGATTAATTATATATACATAGAGTCTCTAAATAAATTTTTATTTTTTCGTTAGGATTTTATAATTATATCTTCAGAAGATATTCATCTTGGTCTGAGAATCGTAAAAAGAAAAAAAGAATTGAGTAACTAACTCAATCTCAAAAGGAAGCTCTTGAAAAATTCATTACAAAAGAAACTCAAATAGATGAGCAAAAAATTGATGCCAAGGAAAAATTGTTAGATGCTAATCTTCATATAAAAGATCATGATGATTGTGAGATTGAAAAAATTTAAATGATAGTGTGCAAAACGATGATAGGTATCACTATGACAATGAAAATAATAAGAATGTTGATAGCTGTTTAGATGATGTTGGTCCTAATGATAAACTAAACGATTCGCTTTTATTTGACATATATGATCAAAGAAATTGGGATGCCATTGATTCTAAATTAATAGATATTATTGTAAAAGATGGTCCTAAAAGAGATTTATCTATAAATAAATGTCCTAAAGATAAATTCTCTAGAAAATTTTTGTCAACATTTTACACAAGATATTTGCTAAATGGAGAGAAGTGTGATCGAGATTGGCTTGTATATTTAAAAGAACTTGACAATGTGTTTTGTTTTTGTTGCAAACTTTTTTAAAAAAAAGATATAGGAAAATGTGTTTTGGTCAATGAAGGTTTTAGGGACTGGAGTCACTGGACACATCTTGGTGTTAAACTTAAACAGCATTACACGAGTGTAGATCATACAATATTTTATTCTAAATGTGCACGACGCATGTTACTTTTTAAATGAAATTTTAGATGTATTTTTTATACAATATTTATTGTATATAGATATATATATATATATATTACATAGAAATTACTTGAAAAAGGGGGCCCAAATTAAGATATTGCACAGGACCCCAATTTTTATTGGAATGGCCCTGATTCTTTACATTCAAATTTATCAATTGATATTCATTACATTGTTCATTATCTTATTTTTACAATATCTTGTAATTAAATATCAAAGTTATAGTACAAAATAATGTTATATATTTATTTACCAAGTATTTTATTAATACTATGAAAAAAATAGTATTTTTGAAGCTAATTATATTAACCACTTGGGGATTGGTTGACAAAGAGAGTACTCAAATAATAACCCAACAAATTGAAGCGGAATCAATCTATTTTACTCTTATTGAATTAAATAAATTAGTAGTTACACCAAAAAATGATACATATGTATTTCTTTAATACCATGAAAAAAATAAAAAAGAATAGTTTGAAACCAATCATATTAACTACTTGGGGAATTTGTTGACAATGAATGTACTCAAATAACTCATTACCCAGCAAATTGAAGCGAGAAACTACCTTTTAATATCTTTGGAATACATAATATTTTAAATTTTCAAATTTTTATTAATTTATTTAATCTTTTTTTCTTAAACTAGGGATTTCTTTATCCACAATAACTCATTCTACAATAATGATTGAACCAAATGAACTCCAAGCCGAACAACTAAAGAAAAGTCCATAGCTCCTATATCATAATCTCATTGCATGGCGTTGTCATATATGCTACCAACAATAACCGAATTGCAAATAACACACTACCATCAAAAAGGAAGAGAACAAATAGTAAAGAGGAAGACAATGACAATGTTACTCAAAAGAGAATTAAGAACACTTAGAAAAATTCAAATTAAAAGTAGTATTTATTTAGACTATCATTTTTAGACTATCGATTTTACAAGGTTGCAAACATTTATTTTAGTAATAATTATAATGAATTTTCTATATTATCTCGGATTCATATACTTTGAGTTAGATATTTAATTAAAAAAAATTCGACATTCAATTACCCATGTATAAACTTCTCCTATATAATCTTGCATTGATATACTTTCAAATATTTATTTACATATAAACATTGGGCATTAACCCATTCGCGCAATGCGCGTATAAAACTAGTTTATAGATAATTGTCACATTCACTTCTTAATTTATTTATAAATAATAATAATATTGTATCAGCTAATTTCATCACAAGTTTTAAAAAATAGGTAAAATGATTAAATACACATCTAAATTTTATACGAGAAGTTAATTAGACCCTTAATTTTCAAAACTTACAATTAAACTTTTGTGATTTTTGTATTTAGATGCAAGAATCAATGGCTACCATCAACCTTATCTTTTTTCTTTTTATTTTTAAATAAAATTGTTTCTTTTTATTTTTAAATAAAATTGTTTCACTAGAGATGAAGAAGTTTTTATTTTTATTTTTATTATTATTATTATTTTTTAACTTGTTCTAGAGAGGAAGACGAAGATAGAAGTCATGATTGCCGTCTTTTTTTTTTTATTTTAAATTTAATAATTTATTATTATTTATTAAAAAAATGTCATGCAAGCTATCAAGTAGGATAGATGTTACCTGTGATTATCGGGAATTAACCTATTCTTTTGGCCTGAATGCATACAAACCACAAGTTGATAGGTTCAATTGTAACATTTAAAAGTTCAAACACTTATTAACTTTTCTTTATATATATATATATATATATGTATATATATATATATATAGAATAAAAACAAAATGTTTTTGGCTCAAGCTCCCGCCGAAATGAACAGTTTATTGAACAGTGCAAAAATAAATAGTTTACTGCCCACTGGGCATTGATTGTTTTGCATGTTCTCTCTTCATATTTAGAAATAGTTTAATAATAATAGTTTAATGAAATAATCTGATTTTAATAGTTAACAGATAATTTAAGGAATCGTTTTTCATATTTAATGTCCACTTGAGCCTTGATATTAGTTGTTTTTCAAAAACATGATTATTAAACATCTTGGGTAGAGGGAACGGTTTCATTAAATCATTGTATGAAATTGTATTAAATACATTAACAACGCTCCTGAAATTCTCTCTCAAAAAAAAAAAAAAACACTCCTTAATCGTTTTCTCTTTCCTTGCAGCCTTTGATACCTTTGCTGGAAAAAAAAAAAGATTAAAACATAAGTTATCCATTTTTATGAATTGAATCTGAAAGAACCAACAACACCTTTTAAGTTCCCAACAAAAAATTTTTATACTTCCAACCAAAAATTTAGGAATTGATAATATAAACTTTATTGGAGACTTCAGGAGGAGAGGACGACAAAAGTATTTTAGAGGAAGGGTACTAATGCCATTTTGCATTTCTTGTACTTGTTATAACCACCATATCCTTCGTCCCCCTCTCTATATAAAGGATGATACCTCCTTTCATGCATGCTGTAACAAACACAAATATCTCCATCAATAATATCTCATTCTGTTTCTCTTTCCTTGCGTAGTTCATGTAGCATAATTTCAATATGGTATCAGATACGTGCCGAACTTCCTACGCAGTTGCCGTCTCAAGCGTCGGCAATGCAAGTCCAGGAACGCATGTTGCTACTCCGATCACATAATCGCCGACTCGTGCCATTCCAAAAGCAATTCCATAGAGGAATCTGTATTCTCAACCACAAAGAGGCTATAATGCAAAAGAATAGAAGAATCCGCTCATTCTAGGTGTGAATGACAATCCTTGCACCATCCTCGTGAGTCCGTCGTTAACGGGAAGCTGGAACTACAATACGTGGTCCACATCTATGCGCATCGCTCTGGAAGTGAAAAATAAATGGAGCTTAGTGGATGGAACTATTACGCCGCTAAATAGAGAGCAAATCCAGTACAATGCGTGGAGACGATGCAACTTGATGGTCTGCTCCTGGATCTTCAAGTTGCTGCATTCTTCAATAGCTCAGAGTTCGATAAAGCGAAGGACATCTGGGAAGACTTAAGGAGAAGGTTTGCTCAACAAGATGCACAACGCATTTCAATACTGCAGACGGAGATCTATAGCCTAAAGCAGGGATCGATGTCCGTCAATGAGTATTACACTAAGAGCCGGACGCTGTGGGAGGAGATGAACACCTTGATGCCTCTCCCCCTTTGCAAGTGCAATCTGCGCTGCTCCTGCGACCTCATTGACGTGATCAGATAAGAGAAGGAGATTGATCATGTAATATGCTTTTTACAAGGACTAAATGATGATTACAGTGCTTTGAAATCAAATGTTTTAATGTTGGATCCCCTCCCAGAAGTTTACAAAGTATTCGTGATGGCGGAAAAAATGGAAAGGCAGATCACTCTTAACAATTTGAACCTATGAAACTTAGATGTTAGTCATTCCAACTCGATTCAAAGCTCCGATAGCAATGAGATTACTGTTGCATCTATAAATACGTACAATGCTAGGAGGACTGGTATGAATATGAGAACAAAATGCTCATACTGTGGTTTGAATGGACACACCGTGGAGAAGTGCTACAAGAAACACGGATATCCTCCCAGCTGGGTGTAAGGATATAAGACGAAGGGAAAACAACAGGCAAATGCTGTAGTAATAGACAATGCAGGGGATTTGGGAGTCACTTCTGAACAATTGCATAAAATCATCTCAATTCTTCAAGCTGGGAAGCCTTCTTTCTCGTCTGTTCCTAGCACAACTGCTATAGTAGCCTCCCTATCACCAAAATTTGATGAACAACCGCTAAATGAAGAAGGAAAGTATTCCTTAAATCATGTTAATTCTATTTCATTATGTTCTTCTACTTGGATCCTTGATTCAGGTGCTACAAACCACATAGTGTGTTATATGGACTTTCTTATCAACTGTCATAGTGTCAATGAAGTTGAAGTGAACTTGCCTACTGGACAACATATATCTATTCGAAATGTAGGGGATGTCAAGCTAAATAACAATCTGTGGTTGAAGAATGTTCTGCACATTCCTGACTTCCAGTTCAATATCATCTCTGTAAGCAAATTAATTCAAGACTCATCTTACAAATTGATCTTCATTCACGGGCAGTGCTTAATTCAGGAGAGTCGTGGAGTGGTAGCTGGTACAGCTAGAGAAGACAGAGGACTGTACTTACTGGAATTCCAAAGAACAGCGGATAAAGCTTACACCATGCATTGCACTAGCTCCGAAGTCTGGCACCAAAGGCTAGGGCACTTCCCGACCAACAAACTTCATCTCTTTAGTAATATTGATTCTACTAATAATGCAGACATAGCCTGTGATGTATGCCACATAGCCAAACATAAATGATCACCATTTCCATTAAGCATTTCTTGCTCAAAGGCTTGTTTTGATCTGCTGCACATTGATATTTGGGGACCATTCCCCGTTTGTTCTTTAAATGGCGAATACTATTTTCTAACCATAGTGGACGACTACTCAAGATATACATGGATACATTTAATGAAAGAGAAATCTGAAACAAGACGGGTTGTGAGGAATTTTCATGCTTTTGTATTTACACAGTTTGGAATATTGATCAAAACCATCCGGAGTGACAATGGTTCCGAATTCAAAATGGATGATTTCTTCTTGGAAAAAAAGCATCATCCATCAAAGGTCATGCGTTAACATGCCTCAGCAAAATGCTATATTCGAGAGGAAACACCAACACATCCTCAATGTTGCTAGGTCTCTCCGGTTTCAAGCCCACCTCCCCTTGGAGTTTTGGGGACATTGTGTCATGCACGCATTATTTTTTATTAACAGACTACCATCTCCTGTGATTGAATGGTCCAATCCTTATCAAAAGTTATATGGTAATTGATAGATACCTAGCATAGGCACCCGGTCGATGTTACTTAGCAAGCAGTCGGGCATAACTCTCGGACTCGGCAGTCGACTCTCGGTACGTGACCATTCGATTTCCTAATTATCTTTCCGTAACCTCCCATTTATTACCCAATTGTTATCCTAAAAAACAGGCCTATTTTCCCATAGTTGGCGACAGAGTAGTCTTGAGCAGTAAGCCAAGCCATTCTTAAATTCTTATGAATTTTCATTATATGGATATGTCTATGAATGCAAATAGAATTTTTGACGTTTCACTGCAAAGTTATTATCATCTCTATGTATATGGAAAGATGGGTTTGCGTGCTTAAATGTAGAATAAGGTAAGGTGTACGTGGCAGGATGAGAAGGAATGAATGGGAAGGTGTGGTAGAGAATTAAAAGTAAAAATTGCCAAGGCAAATTGTGGATAATTTTCGAAAGTTAGTTGTGTAATGTTGTTTGCAAATAATTTGCATGGAGCAAGTGTGGAGGAGAGGTGCATTTTCCACAACCAAGATCATATTCCAAAATGAAACACAAAGCTAAGCAGAGATAGAGTATGGACCGTTACGGTCGAGCCGATGTATCTTTGAAGTGGCTAATTACCTTGAGTGGTCGGCGACAGCAGCGAAATTCCAGATTTTGAGTGATTTGTTACTCTACGATGAGAGTAAATTATGTAAATTGTAATATTTATTGTACAAAAAAAAGAACACCTCTCAGTCAATCAAGTAGCCGGTCGAGCCAAGATTGATTCGGGTGGACTACTAGCCCTCTGGTTGGTACGACTGAGTTCAGGTTTAGCCAGCCTTTCTAAATGGTTTGAGCAAATGAGGCAGTCCAACTGCAAAAATCCGGGGACCGGCTAAAGATCTGTGATACTTAGTCGGATCCTAAAAGCGATATGTGATTGCTTACGGATGAGTGAGTGAGACAGTCAATATGCTTTATTGAGATGCTAAGTTGATATAACTTAGTTGAGTCCAAAGCGATCCGTGANGCATTTTCCACAACCAAGATCATATTCCAAAATGAAACACAAAGCTAAGCAGAGATAGAGTATGGACCGTTACGGTCGAGCCGATGTATCTTTGAAGTGGCTAATTACCTTGAGTGGTCGGCGACAGCAGCGAAATTCCAGATTTTGAGTGATTTGTTACTCTACGATGAGAGTAAATTATGTAAATTGTAATATTTATTGTACAAAAAAAAGAACACCTCTCAGTCAATCAAGTAGCCGGTCGAGCCAAGATTGATTCGGGTGGACTACTAGCCCTCTGGTTGGTACGACTGAGTTCAGGTTTAGCCAGCCTTTCTAAATGGTTTGAGCAAATGAGGCAGTCCAACTGCAAAAATCCGGGGACCGGCTAAAGATCTGTGATACTTAGTCGGATCCTAAAAGCGATATGTGATTGCTTACGGATGAGTGAGTGAGACAGTCAATATGCTTTATTGAGATGCTAAGTTGATATAACTTAGTTGAGTCCAAAGCGATCCGTGATTGCTTACAGACGAGTGAGTGAGGAAGTCAAACTGCAAAAATTCGGGGACCAGCTAAATATCTGTGATACTTAGTCGGATCCTAAAAGCGATATGTGATTGCTTACGGATGAGTGAGTGAGACAGTCAATCTGCTTTATTGAGATGCTAAGTTGATATAACTTAGTTGAGTCCAAAGCGATCCGTGATTGCTTACGGACGAGTGAGTGAGGCAGTCAAACTGCAAAAATTCGGGGACCGGCTAAGGGTGGTAGTCTGCCTGCCTATGAGTTGGGTTGAGATAACCTAAGTTCTAATGATCTTCAGATCGCCTTTGAGTTTGGCAGTCTACTTGCATTTGAGTTGGGTTGAGATAACCTAAGTTCTAATGATCTTCGGATCGCCTTTGAGTTTGGCAGTCTGCCTGCCTTTGAGTTGGGTTGAGATAACCTAATTGGCAGTCTGCCTGCCTTTGAGTTGGGTTGAGATAACCTAAGTTCTAATGATCTTCGGATCGAGTTGGGTTGAGATAACCTAAGTTCTAATGATCTTCGGATCACCTTTGAGTTTGGCAGTCTGCCTGCCTTTGATCTTCGGATCACCTTTGAGTTTGGCAGTCTGCCTGCCTTTGAGTTGGGTTGAGATATTGAGTTTGGCAGTCTGCCTGCCTTTGAGTTGGGTTGAGATAACCTAAGTTCTAATGATCCTGCCTTTGAGTTGGGTTGAGATAACCTAAGTTCTAATGATTTTCGGATCGCCTTTGAGTTTGGCAGTTTGCCTGCCTTTGAGTTGGGTTGAGATAACCTAAGTTCTAATGATCTTCAGATCGCCTTTGAGTTTGGCAGTCTGCCTGCCTTTGCTTACGAATGAGTAATGAAGCAGTCTAACTGCATGAGCATGAGATTGATTGCTTATAAAGAGTAACTGAGGCAGTCTAAACTGCATGAGCATGAGATTGATTGCTTATTAATGAGTAACTGAGGCAGTCTAACTGCATGAACATGTGATTGATTGCTCTAGAGACTAAGGGACTCGGACGGTTGGCTGGAGTCCTGAAAAAGGAGTTGGCACTCGGTCAACCGTGCCTCCCTGAAAAGGGGGTGGGAAAAGAAGTTATAAGGTCGGTGTGTTGTGGTTGGGTCGGAGTCCTGAAAAAGGAGTCGGCACTCGGTCAACTGTGCCTCCTTGAAAAAGGAGTGGGAAAAGAAGTTATAAGGTCGGTGTGTTGTGGTTGGGCCGGAGTCTTGAAAAAGGAGTTGGCACTCGGTCAACCGTGCCTCCTTGAAAAAAGGAGTGGGAAAAGGTGCTATAAGGCGGTGGTTGTTATGGTTGGCCGGAGTCCTGAAAAAATGAGTCGGCACTCGGTCAACCGTGTCTCCTTGAAAAAGGAGTGTGAAAAAGGGGCTATAAGGCAGTTGTTGGTTTGGTTGGCCGGAGTCCTGAAAAGGAGTCGGCACTCGGTCAACCATGCCTCATTGAAAAAGGAGTGTGAAAAAGGGGCTATAAGGCAGTTGTTGGATTGGTTGGCCGGAGTCCTGAAAAAGGAGTCGGCACTCGGTCAACCGTGCCTCCTTGAAAAAGGAGTGTGAAAAAGGGGCTATAAGGCAGTTGTTGGTTTGGTTGGCCGGAGTCCTGAAAAAGGAGTCAGCACTCGGTCAACCGTGCCTCCTTGAAAAAGAAGTGTGAAAAAGGGGCTATAAGGTAGTTGTTGGTTTGGTTGGCCGGAGTCCTGAAAAAGGAGTCGGCACTCGGTCAACCGTGCCTCCTTGGAAAAGGAATGTGAAAAATACGAAGTCATACAAACGGTAGTCGGTATTTGTTGGCTAAAGGCTTGTTTAAGAAGTCGGCAAATTTTGATTCGGAAGTTAGCTATTGAGTTGATTTTGAGGCGAGGCGATATACTTTTCCGTGCTATGCTTCGCGAGACACAGAAAAGTGAGGGACTGATGATAGATACCTAGCATAGGCACCCGATCGATGTTACTTAGCAAGCAGTCGGGCATAACTCTCGGACTCGGCAGTCGGCTCTCGGTACGTGACCATTCGATTTCCTAATTATCCTTCCGTAACCTCCCATTTATTACCCAATTGTTACCCATTTATTGCCATCAATTCTCCTAATAACCTCCAACTTAAAGCTCATTAATTACACATAAAAGCCCATTATCTCCCATTTATCAGTCATAAAATCCCATTGATTAAACATTATTACCTGTCCATTACTATTAGCTATTTGGTTGCTTCCCCTGCTATTATAAAAGGGAGAAGAAAACAGTGAAAGAGAGAGTTCCAACGTGAGAAGAGAGAGACAGCAACACTGATATGTACAAGGATTCTACCCTACAAAAATAGTGAAATTTCGGCTTGGCACCGCCCAAAAAGGCCCGTGGTTTTTACCCTTTCGGTTTCCACGTCAACATATTGTGTCTTACTCTTGTTTTTATTTGTTTATTTTTACGTTGTGTTGATTCAATCGGTTGTGTTGGCCTGCCGAGTGACCACCCCGGGGTCACAAAACCATCAGTAATACTCCAGACATCAGTGGCCTCAAAATATTTGGATTTTTGTGCTTTGCTGCTACACTACCTCATGCAATGAACAAGATGGCCCCAAGAGGAAAGAAATGCATATTCATTGGAATCCCAGTTGGCATTAAAGGGTATTTGCTATATGATATAGAGGATGGCTCTGTCTTTATGTCAAGAGATTTCAAGTTTTATGAAAATCAATTTCGCATGAAAGAAAAGTGCAGCCTACAACAAGAACAACAACTAATTTGTGAGCCATCTCTCCCTAATATTCCTATTTCTATGAATCTTGAGTCACTATCATGATAGTCATTAAATGATGATCAGCAACACAGTGGCATTGAACCCCTAATTGAATGTAATACTCAATAACTGCAAGACGAGTCGGGCAGTACAGGTTGCCACACTCAAGAGGGAAGTCCTGTGTCTCAACCACTTAATGATCAGTCTTGTGAACCTTCTGTTAATCACACTACACGGCCTAAAAGAAACTGTCGTGCTCCTAGCCGGTTACAAGATTATTACTGTGACTCTGTTATGAAAGGAGGTTCGTCCCCTCACATCTTATCCAAAGTCATTTCATATGATACCTTGTCTTTTCCTCACAAGATATTCTCAATGGTTGTTACTAATGTTGATGAGCCAAAATCATATACTCAAGCAATCAAGCATGAATGTTGGAGAAATGCCATGGCAGTCGAGATCAAGGCTTTGCAAGATAATAACACGTGGGCATTTGTTGATCTACCTCCCGGAAAGATACCTATAGGCTGCAAGTGGGTATACAAAGTTAAGCTCAAGGTTGATGGCTCAGTGGAAAGATACAAAGCTAGATTAGTAGCCAAAGGCTACACACAGCAGCTTGGAATTGACTACATTAAAACCTTTTCACCGGTTGCAAGGATCACAACCATACGTACATTCCTGGCAGTGGCATCTTTTCGGGCATAGCTTATCCAACAACTTGACATAAATAACGCATTCCTACATGGGGACTTAGACGAAGAGGTTTACATGGTTCCACCACCAGGTTTTCAAGGTCAGAAGCCAGGGTAAGCTTGCAAACTCCTACGGTCTTTGTATGGGCTAAAACAAGCCAGTCGGTAGTGGAACACAAAATTAAGCAGTGTGTTGGCTGGTAAAGGTTTTGTGCAATCAAAGTTAGACCCCTCTTTGTTCACCAAAGGAAGTGGTAAAGATTTTATCGCCATTCTTATATATGTTGATGACATTCTAGTCACAAGCCCCAACATACATCAAATATAGACACTCAAAGCATTTCTTGACGCTGCCTTCAAAATCAAAGATCTCGGTAACTTGGGATTCTTTCTGGGAATTGAAGCACACGTTTGGCACTCAGGGTTGAATCTTTGCTAATGAAAGTATGCTCTAGATATTCTGAATGAATCTGGATTTATTAATTACAAACCGGTAAATACTCCTATGGTTCCAGGTCATCAATTGAGCAAGAAAGGTGGCACTTCTCTCACTGATATCAGTAGCTATAGACGACTGATTGGACGATTGCTATATCTTACTACAACAAGGCCCGATATTTCGTACGCTGTGCAGCAGCTCAGTCAGTTTGTTTAAGCCCCAACGAATGAACATTTGATTGCAGCACATAGAGTTCTCCGGTACATTAAGAAAGCCCTTGGTCAAGCTTTGTTTTATCCTAAGAATGGTGCCATATAGCTCAACGCATTTTCTGATTTCGATTGGGCATCATGTCTAGAAACGCGAAGGTCCGTCACCGGTTTCTGTATCTTCTTTGGATCTTCCCTTATCTCATTGCGCTCAAATAAGCAAGCTACTGTATCTCGCTCGTCATCTAAGGCTGAGTATCGTGCCCTGGTTGCTACCGTTTGTGAAGTCCAATGGATCAACTTGCTACTTCAAGATTTACAGGCTCAACCCAACAAGCCGACAGTTGTATTTTGTGACAGTAAATCTACGATTGCTATTGCAGAAAATCATGTGTTCCACGAGCGGACAAAACACATCGATATAGATTGTTACGTTGTAAGAGAAAATGTCAGCCAAGGCGTAATCAAGCTCCTGTTTGTTTTGTCTTCTTCATAGACTGTAGATGGGTTTACTAAAGCTCTTCCTACCTCTCTGTTTCAATGGTTTATATCTAAACCGGGTATTCAAGATTTACATACGCCAGTTTACGGGGGAGGGGGGGGGGGGGGGGTATTGGAGACTTCGGGAGGAGAGGACGACAGACGTATTTTAGAGGAACTAATGCTATTTTGCATTTCTTGTACTTGTTATAACCACCATATCCTTCGCCCCCCTCTCTATATAAAGGAGGATACCTCCTTTCATGCAGGCTGTAACAAACACAAATATCTCCATCAATAATATCTCATTCTGTTTCTCTTTCCTTGCGTAGTTCATGTAGCATAATTCCAATAAACTTAAAAATTATTATTTAACAAAAACTTTCATAGAAGTACTATTATTATCTAAAAAAAACATTTATAGTATTGCAAAATTCCAGTAGTCTGCATAAAAAAAATTGAAATATTAAATATTAAATATATATGTATTTACAGGAAAAATAAATTTTAACATTCATTACGTACCTGTAAGACACAATATATTATTGTAGATCCGTATATTAGTATAAAACATATTACCCCGTAATAAACAAAACTTACTCGGGAAAAAAAATGAAAATTTCATGTCCATGAAGCCACCGGAAAAGCCAAGAAACTTGAAAATTAGGGAAGAATCACCGGTAAACAGAGACGAATTCACAGTTCAATAGAGAGGCGGAGAAGGAGATACAACGTCTCGGAGATGAGTTACGGTAAGGTTGAGAGGGCTAGAGGGGTGAAAAGCAGATAGCTAGATGAATGAGTGTTTAAGGTTTTTTACATTTCTGTGGTTGAGAGAAGATGAAGGAAAGGAATCTAGCAGAGTTGCTGAAGGAGCTTCCTCCTGTGAGGTGACAGAGTTAAAGTCATTAGCAGTTAACCAAGGACCTTGAGCATTTATTAAGTGGTGCGTTAGTTCTGAGAACAATTGCTTTTCCAGATAATGGTTGGGACTCCCATAAATGATCGAAAGGGTCCATGGGGCTGCTATATCATCTGCAACCCGCAAACTAAGGAACTATGGATGGACTTCCAGTACTTCGATATTCAACACTCCTTTCCATAAGATCCATATATAGCCAGAAAATCCTACAGCTTCCACCCTCACCCATTCCTCAAATCCTAGCTTAGAACAGACCCTATCAGCTTGAGAACCTGAGATCTTGGGTTCAAGTAGACAAACAATATGGGGTTTATATTCCCGACAAAGTTGTAACAGGATGTGCCTGAAAGGATTAGAGGCGAAACCCTGACAGTTCCATACTAGGCAATTCATAATAATGGAAAAACAGGCGCTCACAAGCGCATGTGGCCAGTGGCCACCGGATCACCGGGGTTACAAAACCCATCATCAACAACCATGTTCTCCCCTGGAGGTTCAGCCATGTTAGCCAGTGGCATGCCACCAGGGGGAACTTCCTTGGGTGAGTATACAATACCTGTGCCAATGGGGGGATCCGGTTCACCATTCACATGGTATACAATCTTAGTGGTTATGTTCCTCCCATAGTTAGAGCCTCGAACCACTGTATGATCTACTTCAGCTGCTGCTCGATTTGGTGTTCCACCTCTTCGTAGCGGCCACGATAGGCTCCACGCAAGCCCATTTGAGGCTGCCACGTAGAAACGGTCTAGGTTCTTGGTCTTTGGATATTCTTTGCTCTGTTCTGTACATTCTAGGTTTGATTGTGCTGATTATTCGTTCTGATTCTTGGAAGGGCTGCGTTGGGTTGCTGCATTTGCATGGTTGGGGTTCTCTACTCCTGTTTTAGGATCATTTCCATATCATCCAATCCATCTAATGCAGTGAAACAAGACTGTTCTCCCAACTCATTGAACGTCGGAGCAGTGGTTCTTGGCATGGGGTGGCGTCTACTCACCGAATGTCTAGGCGAAGGTTGGTTGGGTCTCTTGGTACGATTTTTCCTATCTTTTCGAAGACCAACATCCAAGATCCATATTTTTCCGGACCTACCACAAGGGCCTTGGTGGGTATCATTTCAGGTGCTCTGTCATTGTCACCCCGAGTGGTGGTGTCCTTGCCCTCTTCATTTTATTTGCCACATTGTTTATGGCGATGTCCATACTTTCCACAGGTAAAGCATATGAGATGGATGCCCTCGTATTCTATTGGCCATTCCTCCTCGTGTAAGACAAATTTGGATATCAATGGCTTCGTTATGTCAACTTTGACACATATCCTTGTGAATTTCCCTTTAGATGTAAGGCTGGTGGTATTATCAATCTTGATAGGTCGGCCTACTAAGTCTCCAATCTTGATGAGGAACTCTTCTTCAAAATATCCAATTGGTAGAGAAGGGAATCGTATCCATACCAGCAGTTTCTCAATTTTATTTTTCCTAGGAATGAAGTTGGGCTTCCATTCTTGGACTACAAGATAATGATCTAAGATCATCTAGGGGCCCTCAAATTTCGCAAATTCATAATCCCTCAAACGATTCGAATCTGGCTATGTAGTAGTCGTGGTTCAGTGTGATTAATTCAAAGACAGCTTCAAGTATCCACATTTTCTGTAATCTCTGGAGCAAGTATGAGTAGCTAACCGTTCTCCTCAGAAGCCTTATGATTAACGATCGACGCCATGGACGTCTCAATCTCTCCTATTCTACTTTGATAACTCGGATTATTGAGTATTCTGAAGTCCCATTGTCGTCCCCCATGTCGTCATCTGATTCTTCCTCTTCCTCTATAATTGGATACTGTCTTCTCTACGACCAGGCTTGGTTAGGGGTCGCTGCCGGTGTTCTCCATTGGGTGGAGTCTGGGGTCACTGCTTCCGCCATCATGGGTGTATCTTGTCTTCCCGTATCAGGGGCCATCGCTGTTACTCCATCACCTTGCTCATGACCTCTTTTCGTTTTCTTGGTACTTCTTTCCAGTAGGTCTTGATCCTCTGGCGACCGATGGGTCGCCGCCGGCGAGGGTGATAGTTTCCATACCTACTTAGACTTTTTGATTTCATTGTTTTGCTAATTCCTAATTCTCAAACATTTGATATATTTCTCTGCAAAATTATCTATACTATCCATACTATTAATAAAAACAAAATCCTCTATCAAAAACATTCATATACTATTAAGGTTTACTATCGTAATACAATTCTAGATTAAAATTACTAATCGTAATAATACAATACATTTACTTCCCTGCAATGTAATTTATACTATTAATAAAAAAAATGCTTCATTTTAACTTCTTGTCCAAAACACTCCTATATTATTAAGATTTGCGTAATATTGTAAAGTATATGGTAATACAATTCCTATTCGTACTACAATTGTACATTAAAATACGGTAATACAATTTCTAATACAATAAATTGTTCCCTACTTTACTATTCGTAATACAAATCTAGATTAAAATTACTAATCGTAATAATACAGTCCATATATTTCTCTACAATGTAATATATACCATTAATAAAAACAAAATCTTCCGTTTTAACTTCCCGCCCAAAAACACTCCTATACTATTAAGGTTTGCGTAATGTTGTAAAATATGGTAATACAATTCCTATTCGTACTACAATTGTACATTAAAATATAGTAATACAAGTCCTAATACAATATATTCTTTCCTAATTTTTTATTCATAATACAATTCTAGATTAAAATTATTAATTGTAATAAACTAATAATACAGTACATATACTTCCCTGCAACATAATCTATACAATTAATAAAAACAAAATCTTTCATTTTAACTTTCCGCCCAAAAACTCCTATACTATTAAGGTTTGCATAATATTGTAAAGTATATGGTAATACAATTCCTATTCGTACTACAATTGTACATTAAAATACGGTAATACAATTTCTAATACAATATATTATTTCCTACTTTTCTAATCTTACTATTAATAGAAACAAAATCCTCTATTTTAACTTCCCGCCCAAAACACTCCTATAATATTAAGGTTTGCATAATATTGTAAACTATATAGTAATACAATTCCTATTCATACTACAATTGTACACTAAAATACGGTAATACAGTTCCTAATACAATATATTTTTGTTCATACTTTCTTATTCGTAATATAATCCTAGATTAAAATTACTAATCGTAATAATACAGTACATATATTTCCCTGCAACGTAATCTATCTATACTATTAATAAAAATAAATCTTCAGTTTTAACTTCTCACCCAAAACACTCTATACTATTAAGGTTTGCGTAATATTATAAAATATGGTAATACAATTCCTATTCGTACTACAGGTTACATTATGTAATACCCCGTATTTTCCTAACATTATTATTTTATCCTAAGGCGTTGACATTTATAAGTTATGATCTTCAGATATTTCAAAAGAATTTTTATAAGTGAGTATAGTTGTTAATAAGCTGCGATCGTAGGTCCCGGTCACGAATCGTAAGAATTTTAGGAGCTGGTATTCGGACCCGATTATCCTAGGAAATGGATTATTAGACACCATACTATTATTCTTGAATTTCCTATTCAATTAAATTAGCTCATAGCAGCGAAAATTTATTTTGATCGTACATCGCTAAATTTCGCGGTGTACCGAACCTAGCCCAATTTTGAGGGTTAGTCTGGAATAAATTTTTAGTTTCGGAAATTATTCTATCTGGATTATTTTCCACCGAAACTTTATCTGTTTGGACCCCAACTGATAAGTTGGAAGATTTTTATTTTTGGAACCACAAGAATGTGACAAGTGTCACTATTTCTAGCCACATGTGATTATTTAAAATATTATTGAAGATGATCCAAATTGTGATTTGATCTCCAAAGCATCCTTATCCTAATCTTATAAGGGTGATTTGATCTCCAAAGCATCCTTATCCTAATCTTATAAGGGATATCATATAAAACAAAAAATTTTCCCCTTTCCCCTTAAGGGATATCATATAAAACAAAAAATTTTCCCCTTTCCCCTCACTTTGGCCGAAATACAAGGAGAAATTTTCCCCTTTCCCCTCACTTTGGCCGAAATACAAGGAGAGGAGAGAGAGAGAGAAATCATCTTCTTCCTCCATCAAGCTCTACCTTCCATAGCCAAGCTTTCTTCACAAGTGTCAAACTATTCGGTAAAACTTTAATAGCTTTCTTCACAAGTGTCAAACTATTCGGTAAAACTTTAATTTTATTCGGTACAAGTGTCAAACTATTCGGTAAAACTTTAATTTTATTCGGTAAAAAGCTTTGTTTTCCTTCCTAGATCTTGAATCTAAGCTTAGTTTCTTAAAATATTGTGTTATGGTGTTGATTTTGATCCTAGGATTTTAAGGTGAAATTGGAGGAATCAACTCCAAAAGTCTTCTACGAGGAATAGAAACCCGGTCGAGGTAAGGAATTCCCTTAAGTTGGTTTAGTCACTTGAAATTAGATAATTGATTATTTGGTTGAAATATGGTGTTTTGGAGCTTTGGGAATATTTTTGTATACATGTTCATAGCTTGGATATGCTTGTATATGTTGTATTTATGTCCATATAGGCTAATACTTGTGAAAATAGTGAAAGGAAATCAGGGTAGATTCTGGCAGTAACTTCCGAGATTTATTGGGAAAAATTGGTAAGGTATTTTGATCCTATTTTTTTTAGACATGTAGTTCTATAAGTGTAGAACCCGCATATAAAATTTCATAATATCGGAGTAGTATAGTATGGTTTTCGAATTTTTCCAAAAACTGGTCCAGAGAGAGAAAAATTCCGACAGCACACTGCCAAGGGCAAAAATGGAATTTTTTGTGTTTATTCGCGGATCAAAATGACCAAAACTTTTTATGGACATCAAGTACTATGAGTTGGGGTTCTACCATAAAAATTTCAAGTGAAAAAGAGTTCGGGAACTATTTTTACCGGCTCAATCTTTCGGACTGCGCCAAGCTGAATTACTGTCCAGAATAGGCAGAACGTGTTGAACGCGGACCTGGACGCGCGTCCACTGCGCGTCCAGTGGAGTCCAGTAGGTTCGAGAGTAAGATTAAATGGTGTAAGCTTGATTATTGATTATTGATGTTTAGATGATGTGGTTGTTTGATGTTCGTGAGATCAAACTAAGCTTTGATTGTTGTTGATGTTAGATGATGGGGTGGTAAAGATCCTAAGAGATTATTAGGAGTATAAACATGATGATGTTGGACCGATTTTGATACTGATGATGGTGGCGTTTATTAAGCTTAATGGTGATTAGTATATTGCTAAATTATGGGTTATCGTGACTAATTAGTTTGATTATGGACTTATAATGATTAAGGATGCTTAGTGATAGTTGAAATAGGAATTTATGAGCTTTGTGTTGGAGGTGTTTAAGTGCAAATATTATTGATTTTGGGAATGATTAAGGATTAATGATGAACTGATTATGTTAAGTATATTGATAATTGTTGGTGATGATGCTACTATAATTAGAGGATAATTAGGCTTAGTTTCTAATCATGGTAATTTTTGACATTGATGATGGGTTAAGGGATCATAATTACGTTATTATATATATATATATATATATATATATATATATATATATGCGAAAGTATGTTTATACTGTTTAAAGTGCATAAGTGAGAAAGTAAAGAATGTGATAAAATGAAATTATGGTGTGAAGTTGGAGACTATTCCTTTTAACATTCACAATGGATTCACAAACAATGGGCCCTGAAGTGATTGGTGTTAACCACGTTGCGTAACCTTGTAGAAACATATCCAGGGTTACTAGAGCTAGTGACTAACCTGCGGGCTTGGAATCCCGACAAGGGGTGTGCACACTAAAGGTCCTAGATCTGCTTCCCCTAGTTGGAATAACTAGGTTGTGGTGAGGTGATGGAAATGAGAAGGAAATGGTGGTGTTAATTGGAATATCTTTAACTTTATTATGGTAAAAGCTGGTTATTACTATTTAGATGCTTATATAATTATGACTGTGATGATGAGTATGATTATGGAGTACTGATGAGAATTGGATTGTAATATGGACTGAAATTTATGATAAGGAACAAGGTTAAGGATGTTAATATGAATGGTGCTAGGAATCGATTGATTCATAAATGGTTGACTATGGGTTCGTACCATTATAATAATAGTATTAAGAATGGATATATGTAGTGTTAGTGGAATTTATATAAGTGTATAACTAGGTAGATGGATTTCAAGTAAGAGACAGGTGAATGTTGATTCACTAAACACTTTTTGTACAAGTCTTCATTGTTAACTTATTTTCAGGTGAAATCTCATCAAATGGGTATAGTTACAAAACTCTCTTATGCGTGTTTTCAAACCTTTGTCTACTTTTAAGTGACATTGGATTTCCTTACTTAGCCGTCGCGCTAACTACACTTCAATGTGTTCTTATCAGTTGCAGATTAGTGTGGACCCATGTAGACCAGCGAGCTCTGAACAGAAGGGAAGTACAGGTTGAGGTCTACTCTATCTTAGAATAGATACTCTGGAAGGAGGACTTCCTTATGTATTAAGTTTGATATTGATGTTGTATTTTGAGGTTGTAAGTTTAGCCTTAACGTTTGGGTATAGGAGAGATACCTAAGCGTGGCGGTAACACCCAGTTTTCTGCTGGTTAGATGTAAGCTTCCGCGACGCATTATCAGTAATTTTGTAATACAAGTAAGAGTTGAAAATTGGGGTGTTACACATTAAAATATGGTAATACAATTTCTAATACAATATATTCTTTCCTACTTTCCTATTCGTAATACAATTATAGATTAAAATTACGAATCTAATAATACAGTACATATATTTCCCTACAAAAAAAAAATTAAAAAAAGAGAAAAAAAGGAAAAATTGAAAAGGAAATGGAATTCACTTAATAACAATAATAATAATAATATGTCTAACAGTAAAAAAAAAAGAAGAAATTCTACCAAAAATTACTAATTAATAATAGTAAGGATGTGGAATTAACTTAATAATAATAATAATAATAATAATAATAATAATAATAATAATAATAATAACAACAACAACAACAATAAGAAGGATCAGGAATTCAAGTAGCCATAATGTTAAAAAAAAATACTAAGTAATGTAATGGGTATGAATATAAGGAAGATTGTAACAAAAGGGTGGGGGGGGGGTGAGGGGACAAAGAATCGGTAATTCATAATTTTGAATAAAATACAGACTGTTATTTGACTATTGATAAGCACCAAGAATAGTCCGATTTAAGGGTCATTTACGGGCTAAAATTGCATAGTTTGCTACCCATTCATAAGGATTTCATGCATTAGCACTCAGATGTGATCAAAAACATCTAACACACCTATGGAAGATGTTTTGAAGTGTTTCTACAGCCACAAGAAGGATTCAAGGCCAAAACCGAGCAAAAAGCGAAGAAGCCACGAAGCAGGAGCCCCCCACGCAGCCCCACATGCGTGTGGATGGGCGTGGATCAATTCCAGTATCCAACCACGCACACCACCACGCGTGTGGGAGGAGCAAATGATCGAAGACCGTCGCGTACGAGGTCGCGTACGACCGTACGCACCCTCGTACGCGACCCAGATCTGCACTATTTAAAGAAGCTTTGGCGGAAATAAAAAGGGAAGCAACCATAGAATAATTTTAGATCAGATTTCTTAGGCTTTTCTCCCCTCTTGGGGGAAAATCTCTTCTTCTACTAGGTTAGATTTAGATCAAAGGGGAAGATTAAAGTTTCAAGGATTAAAGATGTAGAAGGCTCTATTCTTCATAGATGGTACCCTTTTAATGCTTTTAATGTTTCAAGATTTATTTCCTTTGAAGCTTTGATTCTCTTCTTCTTGTTGCTTTATTTAATGATAGCTTAGAATAGAAAGGGGATTGGTGGCCCCGAAACTAGTTTTATGGTTGATTTGATGATATGTTTGTCTTAAAGTTGTGAGCTTTATGTTCTTGTATTTGTATGCTTGTGTGGGTGATGTTTGGTGTTGTTTGGTGCCTATGTGTGGCCACACTAGGTAGCAGCTTTGTGAAAGTGAGTGTGTGCGCGATAGCGGCTTCTCACGAGTCCTACTTACCTACATCTCCGCCCTTAGTCCGAAAGGACGAGGTCCGAGAGGAGTGGTAGACAATGTGTTCGATGAAATGCCCCAACCGAATGAGGATGTGGGAGTCCAAAGTGTGACGCCACTCGGTGAAGTGTCATGAACTCCCTTGTTAAATCCGAGGCATATGCTCGCGCAACCGATAGAATCCTAGACCATATATGCTAGCCAAGAGCCCCAATCTCCGTCTTCCCTTATTCTTGCTTTTACTATTTTTAGCTTTCAAACTTCCTTACACTTAAACTCTCAAGTTCTTGTCATTCTTGTAACTCTTAACCTTCAACCTCCTAAAAGTCAACATACATTCGACTCCAAACCTGCCTTCCTTGAGAGACACGACACTCGGGGAGTCTTGACTCTTCGTTTTAACACCTTCCATTCCACATCCACTCCCACTAAAACTCACAACATTAACTATTAAAGTTGTACTATAAATACTCTCAAAAGCAAAGAACAATTCTACCATTGAATATTTTCTATTCTTCTCTTCTATTTCTCATATTTCTTCTCATTGTTTAGTAATGGAGTGTGTTTTCGTCTCTGCCTCCGACCTATCCCCAGGACAAGGAAAAACTCTTTAAAGCTCTGGTGATGCGTTGTTATTTGTTCGGAGAATATCAACGCTCTACGGTCAACCAACAAACACTCAAGTGCTTATTCCATTACTCCCAAGTGAATTTTTCTCTAATATAGTTATATTTACTGAATATCAAATTATAAGTGTACCTCAAGATCTTGCAATAACTGACCAATAAGTAATTAAATTAATAATATATAATGCAATGCAGATTATCTACATATTGCATTTATACACTTATTTTAGAACACTGTACTGAAATTTTGTGATATTTGTTGCATGCAAGGAAGACTCTACTATAGTTTATTTGTCGATTCTTATATGTTATAAATCATATTATCATAAGAAATGGATACTTTGATGAATTATGAAGCATGAGTGGTCTGCCCAATCAACGGTTATGGACATTGCATTTCAACAGTTTGGATGGGCATCGTCCCAAACAGCCATACACTCCATTTAGTAATCTGGAGTGAAGTTTGGATTAACAGTTTAGATATATGATTCATACATTCTTATATATATATATATTTTTTGCCTGATACCATTATGATGATTTGAATTTTGAAAGCATAGAAAGAAGCTCGAAACATGCTTATATGCTTATATGGTTTTACCTCAAAGTTAACTACACACTATCACACAATGCTTTATGTTGTATGTTAGACTCAAGGTTACTAACTTCTCACGATAGTCAGAGACTTGCTTTATATGTATTAAATATTGACAAAAAAAAAGGCTTTAGAGGTAAGTTTTACTTATATATACCTGTGAATCTGAAACATTTTAAAATTTATATTAGTGATCAGTAAAATCAATATATTTTGCAGTTTGACTATCAAAACTAATTTTATGGAAAAAATTACAGAATATATACATGTAGATAATTAAATTAAAATTTAAAAGTCAATACTGTTATGACTCATTGTTTTTTTTTTTGAAAAAATGACTCGTTGTTTTGATTACTTTGAAAGTGGTTTTTTAAAATTTCAAGCTCAAGATATGGCACGCTTGATGAGTCGGAGCTGGAAGGTCGAGTGATCAGCTCGTCGACTTTAGATGTCATTGATCAAATTAATCAGTACATGTGTGACATGAATATTGCAAAAGGACAAACATATTTAAGTTGTAACTCTTTGTGTAAGACAGAATCAGACGGTGAAAATCTATCAGAAGTACACACTCCTAAATTCTTAAATAGTTTGAGATTGTATAGTTTTCTTAATCATTTATTGACATTAAAGGTCGGTGCACTTGTTATGTTATTGCGAAAGATAAACCATTCTCTTGGTCTTTATAACGGTACGCGGCTCATCGTCACAAGATTGACAAATCACATTGTTGAAGCAAGAATAGTTAATGGGACATATGAAGGAATCAAAGTTCTTATCCCCCGAATGTCTCTCACTCCTTCTTATAAAATATTGCCGAGTTAATTACCGATTTGGTCCCTCGACTATTGGGATTTCACCACTTTGGTCCTCGACTTTCAAAACTGTCCAATTGCATCCTCGACTATGCTATTTTTCACTGAGTTGGTCCTTAGCCAAAACTACCGTTTAGTAGACATTAAAACTGAGGATAAAAAAGTAATTTCATTGTGTAAGCCTCTACAAGTGTGTATTTCCTTGTCATTTCAACACTTAGTTTACAGAAAGACATTGAGAGAAAACCCCCAAATTGTAACGCCTAACCCTAATCGCGTTGGTGAGAATTCGTCTAGATTTAAACCCAAAATCATAACTCTACAATAGTGTTCTACGTAAAGGCATTGTAGAAGGTAATGGGTTTAAGGAAAAGCGCTGTTTCGAAGCACAACATAGGTACGATTCTCTTGTTTTTTTCAAAGTTATTTATGTGTTATATTATGTTCTTTGTTATTTCGTTTTGCATGTGGGAACCTATGCTATTGTCGTTATTGTTTATTGTATGAAATTTGTTCAACGAAGACCAAAGAATATTATATTTGGGGACCTGGGTTTTGTTCGTATGTATGTGGGGTTGTGGTGCTTCGAATGTAGTTAATGGGGACAAAATTTGCTTTAATTGTAGTTTCTACATATTCACTCTGTATATAAGGCATGGAGGTAGGATAGAACAATGTATTCTACCAAAATACTTAGGAGGTAAAATTAAGAGTTTTAGTGGCATAGATTCTGATGGCTGCAAATAGAAAGTAACTTTAAGAAAGGATAAGGATGATTTGTTTTGGATAATAACTGCATTTAATGATGAACATTGTAACTATGTGTGGGTTAATGAAAATAAAATGGTCACTGTTGCATTGGTAGCCAAGAGATGAAAGAAACAGATAGCCAGTAATAGTGATTGGAAGATGGAAGAGTTTAGGGAGACAGCTTACACTACTGATCATTTTCACATTAGTAAAAGGCAGGCATACAATGCTATTTCATTAGCAAGGACTGAGACCCAAGGAGAACAAACTTTGAACTTCAATAGAATTTGGAATTATTTCAAGGAAATAGAGAAAACAAATCCAAAATCAACTTGTGTTGTTAAGTTATCTCATTTCCAGGAGGAAAATCGTGCTAGTAGACTATTAAGGGTTTATATATGTTGGGAGACATGCATGGAGGGATTTAAATATTGTAAACCTATCATAGGTGTGGATAGCTGCCACCTAAGGAGTAAATTTGGGGGTATGTTACTCACTGCAGTCTCAATTGTGGAAGGAGAAAATAAAGAGTCATGGACTTGGTTCTTAGGACTGCTGAAAAGAGATCTAGAGATTACTTCAAGTGTTAAAGCAGATTTCACCTTTATGTCTGATAAACAAAAGGGTATAATTCCAGCAATTGAGGATGTTCTCCCCCTTGTTAGTCATCGTTTTTGTGTAAGACACTTGCAGGGGAATATGAAAATAGCTGGTTTTACTGGAAATCCACTCAAAGATGCACTATAGAAAGATGCAAGAGCTACTACAATAACCACATTCAATGCAGCATTGAGGGAATTAAGGGGTTTAGATGTCTCAGCATTTGAATGGTTGGCTGACAAACATCCTGCTCAATGGTTAAGGTTGCATTTCTCATATTCATGTAAGAGTGATATGCTTGTGAATAATATTTGTGAGAGTTTTAATGTTGTGATATTGGATGCTAGGAAAAATCTTTTGATGAACTGCCTATGAAGAATATTTATTTGAAGTGAAAGGGGCTTATGATCACCATGCAGTGGATCTTAGGGCAAGGACATGTTCATGTAGAAAATGGCAATTGGCAGGCATATCTTGTAGCCATGTAATATGCTCTATTTGGCTTAAGAGAGGGAAAATTCAACTATTTGACTATGTGGATCCCTACTATTCAGTTGAAAGTTGTTTGGGGACTTATGCAATGAGTATTCAGCCATTAGCTGGGTTAAAGAGTGGCTGATAGTGATAGGTAGCCCCCCATTGCCACCTTTATACACTGCTAAGGTTGGAAGACCAAGAAAGCTTAGGAAAAAGTCTGCCAGTGAACTAAAAAAAATTGCCCCTCAACTAACAAAAGATGGAGTGCATGTATCAAGATCAAATGTGAAGCTTCATTGTAGAATATGCAAGAAAGGTGGTCACAATAGTAGAAGATGTCATCAGGTAACTCTAATAATTTGCAATGTATAAATAATTGAACTTTGTGTACATCTAATAATATAATGTTTCCATCTTATATATATATATATATATATATATATATATATATATATATATATATATATATATGTAAAAGAGAAACATGGAACCTGAGATTGAATCACAAAGAGAAGGGCAAGAAGCTGACAATGCTGGAAATGCACAAAGAGAAGCTGACAATGCTGAAAATAGACAAACAGAAGGGCAAGATGCTGAAAATGCACAAAGAGAAGGGCAAGAAGCTGAAAATGCACGAACAGAAGGGCAAGAAGCTGAAAATGCACGAACAGAAGGGCAAGAAGAAATTCCCATCCATACTCAACCTGATTTTGAATATGAAACACAAGTGGAATCTGGCAATACTTCATTGTTTGAAATCCCAGTGGAATCTGATCGCAGTTTAATTGGTAAATGTTCTTACTATTAATGTTTGACTAGACTTCATGATTTATGACTAAACTGCCTGCTTTATGTTTATGTAGAAGGTCTAGCAGAACAAGATGATAACACACAACCAATGGACATGAACATGAGTTCTTCAAGTGTGAATGTCAAGTTTGGGGCTCCAAGCACAAAGAGAGTAGATCAACATCAAAATGGACTGCTGCTGATGAAGCCCAAAGGAAAAAAAAAAAAAAGCTTTAGTGCTACCAAAGAAGAGAACCATCATGAAGAGAAAGTACTCCACAAGATAAGTCTGAAATCTAAGTTTAGTAATACTGAAAATGACCCAATTACTTTGGAATGAATAGTGGATGGCTTACTGCTAAAGCTTAGATTTCATAGACAGAATGTTGGCTTTTTGGATTTTGTTGGCTAATATATTGGGTTAGAATGCACTTGTTTGGTTTATTTTTTTGTTGGCCTATGATGCCAAGTATGGGTATATATATATATATATATATATATAATGTGGCAAACTTGTGAAAGCTACATATGGCCATTTTGTAAAGCTAATTTGTGTTAATGTGCATTCAACTTACTGTTTTCTAAGTTCGTGTGCATTCTGCTTATTGCCAAACCTTACTGACCAATTTGTGAGCATTTTTTCTAGAGTTAATTAATACGAACAGATTCAAGGTACACTTAACTCCATTTCACAAACCAACAAATTAGACCATGAAGCAAAAACTACAAATCCATTCTTCCATTACAACATAATCGAGTAAATTAAGCTAGGGGAAGTCTAACAACCAATTTTTCCCTGCTTTCACATGTGGATATCATAATCCATACTATACATACAGTGACCACAATCATCAACAATAACCACCATGATTTAGTACATTTTGAACTTTCCTTCACTGCAACACTTCTTCTCGTTCTTAACTTCAAATTCAAGCTCTCAATTTCTTGCTCATACCGATTTATCCTTAGCAATCTAGTGATTCTCACCTTTGACCACGAACACATTGGGGGGTCAAACCAATGAAAAAATCCACATCCACCATTGATTCCTCTCTAGAACAGAAAAAGAAAAAAAAAACCTTTTATCAAATTATCAAATTTAACTCTAAGTAGTACAAATACTCACATTTTCGGATTCACACAGCCAAAACCTACGGCTTGGATTGTCTTTTGTCCATGAAGTGCTTATCTTCAATTGTTGCTCACACTGACATCTATGCCTCGTTGAAGATTGTCCATTTTCGAACAACATTTCTTTGTGTTTTGGTTGATGACCCATAGCTATCTTCACTATAATTTGCTTCCACAGTAGATACAATCGAAAATTTGGATGGTGAAGAGAGGTATTATCGAAGTATATGCAGGCCATATTCGCATTTGAGGATGGAAGAAAATATGTACTCTTTAACCTAGTATATAAACGAAACTAGATGCAACATGTTAGGGAAGATGAAGAATATTGAAACTTTCTATTTTACCCTTGCATTTTGATGGTACAACAAACTGAGGGCCATTTTGGTTAACATTTTCATAGTCGAGGATGCAATTGGAAAATTTTGAAAGTCGAGGACCAAAGTTTTGAATTCCCAATAGTTGAGGAACCAAATTGGTAATTAACTCAAAGTTTTCCCTTCAAGTTCCAACATAAACAATTCCCGTTGATGCTTGCATATGCCATGACTATCAACAAAAGCCAGGGTCGAACACTAACTCACGTAGGGTTATTGCTGAAAAAATCAGTCTTTAATCACAGTCAATTGTACGTGGCTTTCTCCCGAGTCACCCATCCTGATGGCCTGAAAGTGTTAGTTCTAGACGATGATGGACAAGATTGTGTTGTTACTACCAATGTCATCTACAAAGAGGTTTTCAATAATGTGTAAATACAACTGGTGATATTATGTTTTTTTTCCAAGATGGCAAAATTGCTATATATCTTCCATACATATGAATTCGAATAGCAATTGATTCCTATAACTGAGTTACTAGAGAACGAGCATATTTGTCCAATTTATAAAAATCCTAAACAATGATATATAACATCTCTAAAGTTCTAGCACCGCATGCGTACATCTACACAATAACTATTAATTCAGCAATTATTTACTCGAATTCAAACAATGATAACATTAGAAAACATAATCGATCCAAAACATATCTTCAATTGCACTTGATGGAGAAATTATACCCAGGCTCGTCGTGGGCCAACCCGGAGCAGGAGTTGCGGGGGTCGACCCGAGCCCACCCAGATGGCCCACCTCGGGCACAAGCCCACCCCATGACGTCGACCGGCCGACCCCCGGGGTCGGTCGAAGCCTTGGATCCAGGTTGACGCGGTCTTCCTGGCGCAAGACGCGTCCAAGGCCGTTAGGGGGGCTTCCCCTCCAATCTCTCCGAGTTGTTAGGCCTAAACTAGTATAAAAACATGTAATCTTGTCTCATTAAGACATCTAACTTGTCCTAAACATTCCTGTCTTGTTATTCCACAATCATCATCTTGTAATAGCGTTATCCGTTGTTCAATACATAATTACCTCCGAGGTATACTTCAATCCAATACCTGTCATACCCCTTATAAATTCTATCGGGTTTATTAATTCGGGATACCCGGGTTAATTAAATCCATCATTGGTGCTTTCATTGAGAGCTCGACGTCAAGCTCGAACGTGCTATTCCTTTTCCACTAGCTATGGCAAGGTCAGGGTCTAACTCTAGCAATTCCCACGGCTCACGTGGTACCCGCACTCCCTCCAGTGCTAATGACCCTAACGGGACGACGAGTCGGCGAACAATCCCCGTGGGGTCGGCCGGAGACCTCAGGGATCAACTCAACAACAACCGTCAAGCTCGGCTGAACACCACTCCACCTCCACCTCCGGCCCCCGACTTCCGGGAGGGGGTGGCCGCACTTCGAAAAGCTGCCGCTCTATTGACACAGGTCGTGGACGGGCTCCAAGGAAGCCTCTTGGCTCTTCTACCCATCCCCAACCCATCAAGGCGTGAAGATGGTCCAAGTACCCGCTGACCTCGTACACCCGAACGTCACCTAGATGGGGAGGTCAATTCGCCTCGACCCTTGGCAAGGCGAGGAGGGGACGAGGCCATCCGAGGTCGGCCCGAGCGGCGAGAGGTAGGAGGTACACGACCAACCCGGGCTACCAACTCCGCCTTAGGCTGCCTGGGCTCACGGGTTTCGGTTCATGAACGCTTTGACTTTGGGCATTCCAACGGTGCACCAACTAAGGGGTTTGCCTCGCCTAGAGCCTCGCGCTCAACCACGACATAAACAGGCCTCACGAGTGGAGCAATCTAGTGAGACTCGTGGCCGACCCTCGAGGTACTAGCCGACCCCTTCGCGGGATCATCATGGCTGACCCTGGAGGGTTTTCGAGCCCAGAGGGGTAGTCATGGTGAACCCGGAGGGTTTCCGAGCCAATTACGCCCTCCGACTCCACTTCAAGCTGTCCAATAATGAAGCCGAGTATGAGGCACTACTATGCGGCCTCCAACTCTCGTTGAGCATGCGGCTGAAAAATTGAATATCCGATGCAGCCCTAGACGAAGCCCGAGCAGTCCTTGAAGAGATCCACGAAAGCACCTGCGCAGCTCACCAAGGAGTGTACACCATGGCCCGGAGGGCCATACTCCAAGGCTACTTCTGGCCCAGGATGGCGAAGGAGTATGCGGACTATGCAAGGACTTGTTCGACCTGCTGGCAGTTCCATGTTGGCCCGGGCCGACCCGCCACTAACTACACCCCAATCAGCTCCGTAATCCCCTTCTCGAGGTGGGGTATTGACATCGTGGGAGTCCTACCCATGGGCTCAGGGAAAAGGAAGTACGTCATCATGGCGGTGGACTACTTTACAAAGTGGGTAGAGGCGGAACCACTCGTCAGCATCACAAGCACTCGTTGTAAATAGTTCGTGTACACGAACATACTATGCTACTTTGGCGTACCAATGCAGATCATCTTCGACAACGGTTGTCAATTTGAAGGAAGGGAGTTCAACCATTTCTGTGATCAGTGGCACATAACCCACAGCCGGGTCACGGTGGCCTACCCCCGAGCGAACGACCAAGTGGAGAACGCTAACCGCACAATAGTGGACGCCCTAAAGAAAACCCTCGAGGTTGCAGGGGGAGCATGGGTCGAAAACTTAGAAGCAATCTTATGGGCATACCGCACCACACCGCGAAGAGCAACTGGTGAGACCCCATTCGCATTATGCTACGGCTTCGAGAGGCCCAAGACCCCACGAGGGTCATCATTCCGACTCGTCGGGGAGAGGAGTATGACCCCGAGTGCAACGAAGAACTCCATCGAACTAACCTCTATCTGATCGACGAGAGGTCGGCGACTATGTGCTATGACGACGTGAGGCCAATAAACCTTTAGATGGAGGCAAGCTAGCAAAGAGATGGGAGGATCAATATATAGTCTCGGCCGTGGTCCGCCCCGGCAGCTACAAGCTGAAGACGCCGAAAGGTAAAGACATAGAAAGAGTGTGGAACTCAGAGCGCTTGCTCAAATACTATAAATAAACACCGTTGTAAGGTGGCTCGTCCCCTTACGTTGCATTCCATAATAAAATAGCAAAATTTCGTCATACTCATTTTACTATTCTTTGCAAGAGGGGGTGGAGGGTTGGCCAGGCCGACCTCTCAAAGAGCCTCCTCGGCCAGGAAGGATCGGTTGGGCCGACCTCTCGAAGGTCCTCAGTTGCCGACCTCTCGAACGAAGTTGTAAAAGAAGTTGCGAAGTTGAAGAAATCAACGGTCGACCTCATGGTCTCTACTCAGCAGACCTTAGGGTCACCTCTCGGCCGACCTCCTGGTCACCGTAAGGCCGACCTCCTAACCTTAGTCTACCTCATTTAAGTGGCTAAACTCCTAGGGGCGGTACGAGGTACGAGGTCTGACCTCGCCTATCGCCGAACGGACGAGTCTTTAAGTTCAATCGCCGAAAGGCCTTAACTTAAAATGACTAAACACCCTAGGGGCAATACAAGGTCCGACCTTGCCTATTGCCGAACGGAAGAGTCCCTAGATGCAAGGCCAAAGGGCCTCGACTTAGGACGACTAATCACCCTAGGGGCGGTACGGGCTCCGACCTCGCCTATCACCGAACGAAAGAGTCTCTAGGCGAAGACCGAATGGTCTTGATTTAGAACGACTTACACCCTAAGGAGGGTACGGGGTTTAACCTCTGAGGTTAAACCTCGCCTATCATCGAACGGGTGTGCTAAGGGTCAAGGGTTGAGGTACCTGGGCCCAACGCCAACTTGAAAAAGCAAATAGCATGGACAAAAGCAAAGAAAGAAAATACGAGACGTAAAAAGCAAACGACAAGAACAAAAGCAAAGATCGAATATGCCATGACTTGGCCGACCCCTCTGCGGGGTTATCTTGGCCAAACCCCTCCGCGGGGTCATCTTGGCGAAACCCCTCCGTGGGGTCATCTTGGCTGACTCCTTCGCGGGGTCATCTTTACCGACCCTTCCGAGGGGTCAACTTGGCCAAACCCCTCCGCGGGGTCATCTTGGCCGACCTCTCCGCAAGGTCATCTTTGCCGACCCCCTAGGGTCCAAGATCAAGTCGAACACAATCTCAACACAACCTCAAGCTCTGCAGGTCATCTGAAGCAATGTTAGACCTCAAGCCTTAGAGCTCATCCGGAGTGGAGTCCTAGTCTTCGCGTTTGATGAGGTTGGACCTCAAGCCTTAGAGCTCATCTCAAGGTGCTCAAGTTATGGAGTCCGAGTTAAAAAGTCCATCATGGAGAGCTCAAGTCGAAGAGCTCATCTAATATCTCAAGACAAGGAGCTTAAGGGGAGGGGCTCAAGGTGAAGAGTCCGAGTTGAATCAAAAGGTTGATCACAATTGTTTGGCAAAAAGAAATCCAATTCAAGTCAGAAAAAGGAGTACACCAAGATTAGAAATCAAATCCCAAACAAACTAGGAATAACACCAATACTGTTTTGGTTCTGATTAGTTGGCTATTTAAAGGACCTCTCACCATTACACCATTCACGAATTCCCTAGCTAATATTGTGAGGCATAAGAGAGTTTGAGAGGATTCTAAATTCCCCTAGAAAGTAGTACATGTGTTTAGGTTACAATAGATTAGATAGGAGAAGATCAATCTATTGTGTAATTTCTGGTCCCAAAACTATGTACTTTGAATATTAAGCTTTTAGTGGATTTAGGCAAATTCTCAAGACTGAGAAGTGCCTCGCAGAATAGGGTTTTTCCCAAACTGCGTTATCAAATCTCTTGTGTTACAACTATTGTTTTAACATCTCTGTGTGCTGCGCATTACATTTTTCACTTAGCAAGGTCGGAGCAAGACTACTCTCTTTCGTTGACGACTTCTCGCAGCTCAGAGAGTAGGGGATTGATGATGGATAAATCATACCCGGGCTCGTCGTGTGCCAACCCGGAGCAAGAGTGCGGGGGTCGAACTGAGCCCACCCAGTTGGGCTGCCTCGAGCCCAAGCCAACCTCATGAGGTCGACCGGTCGACCTCATGGGCTGACCCCGGGGTCATCTCGGCTGACCTCGGGGCCACCCAGCTAGGCCGCCTCGGGCCTAAGCCGACCCCATGAGGTCGACCGACCGACCTCGGGGGTTATCTTGGCCGACCCCGGGGGTCGGCCGAAGCCTTGGATCCCGATTGACGCGGTCTTCCCAGCGCGAGACGCGGTCCAAGGCTGTTAGGGGGGCTTCCCCTCCAATCTCTCCGAGTTGTTAGGCCTAAACTAGTATAAAAACATGTAATCTTGTCTCATTAAGACATCTAACTTGTCCTAAACATTCTTGTCTTGTTATTCCACAATCATCATCTTGTAATAGTGTTATCCGTTGTTCAATACATAATTACCTCCGAGGTATACTTCAATCCAATACTTGTCATACCCCATATAAATTCTATCGGGTTTAATTATTCGAGCTACCTGGGTTAATTAAATCCATCAGCACTATATAATATTTGATGTTATAATTTATATAATTATATATCAATCCAAAATATTCTTGATATATTATAACAAATCCATTTCGTGTATCACATGGGTGAAAATACTAATATATATATATATATATATATATATATATATAATAACAGAAGTGTCTGGTTGAGTTTTCCCGCCCAAACTAAAAGGCATTTTAGTAATAATATAATTAAGGAATTCTCACTACTACAAAAATACCTTTTAACGTCGGTTATTTTGGACATACGACGTCGGTTATTTTCCGACGTAGTTCTAGCAGACGTTATAAATAAATTATACGAAAACACCGATGTCGTATATAATTTTTAATTTTCGGTCTTTTATAAAAACCGACGTCGTATATATATATATTTAAAAAAAAGAGAGATAAGGCGTCGGTTTTAATAAACAACTGACGCCTTATGTCATTTTTATAAACAAAATATATAGATACGACGTCGGTCGTATCAATTTTTAATTAGAAAAAAAAAACTGTAAAAAATAGCGTCCATTAACTGGCGACCAAAACTTCCGGCAGCGAGAAACTATAATCTAACCCACTGGATTTGTAAGCATGGCTTATGTCTGTTCAACTCAAGAACTCGTTGTCCGGTCGCCTCTATTTCTAGTGTTAGAGGCTTGTCTGTTCATAACCAAAGAAGAAAACATAGGTTGCACTTCTCTATTCACAGGTATGTTCATAATCATGGAGGATTTTGAGTATGAGGATAGAAAAAGTTACAAAAGAGTTACAAATGTAGAAAATCTAGAAAGTCCTCTCCAACAGGTTTCACTGCTTATGTACGCTGCTCCGCCAGGTTACAAAAGAGTTACAGAAAATCTACAAAGGATAATCTGCTTACGTACGCTCCTCTCGCGGTTGCTGCTAAAGAAGGAAGAAGGAAGACGACGCTGTGATGGCGGTGAAGCTGTGAGATGGCTGTACGTGAAGTTGTGCGTGAAGGGAGGAAGCTGTGCGAGAAGGGAGGAAGAGGGTGGAGCTGTGCGACGCCAAGATCTGTGCTGTGCGTGAAGGGAGGAAGAAGGTGAAGCTGTGCGTGAAGTTGTGAGATCTGTGCGACGCCAACATCTGTATTGTGCGTGAAGGGAGAAAGAATCTGTGTTGTTAAATAATAAAAAAGGCATATCATATGTATTTAATTTAAAAAAAAAAAATTAATTAAAACATACGACACAGACGTCGTTTATCTTTTATTTTTTTAAAAAAAATTATTTAAAACATACGATGTCGGTTCTACACATAGAACCGACGTCGTATGTCTTTTATTATTTTTAAAAAAATTTTATTTAGAACATACGACGTCGGTTCTACATAAAACCGACGTCGTATGTCTTTAATTTTTTTTCTTAAAAAAATTATATAAAATATACGACGTCGGTTCTACATAGAACCAACGTCGTATGCCTTTAATTTTTTTTTTTATAAAAATTTATTTAAAACATACGACGTCGGTTCTACATAAAACCGACGTCGTATGTCTTTTATTATTAAAAAAAAAATTATTTAGAACATACGACGTCGATTATTGTCATGAACCGACGTCGTAAATAATATATATTATTTTTGATTTATTTTATTAACATATAACGTCGGTTTGTCAAAAATCGACGTTGATGGGGCGACGTAGTATCCTTTTTCTGTAGTAGTGTCTTATTTTGTTAATAAAAATATTTACATATTAATATCCATAATTAATTGAATAGATTAAGGAATTCTTATTTTTTTTTAGTACTACCAACTCTATTACAATGCAATATCTGTTCATAACTATTTTCTCAACCTACTGAAGTACAATCACCTCCACTAAGGCTCAAACTCACCCCTTTCCATATATGAGTGCAACCGGGTGCCACTAGACCACAAGGAATTCATATTTCGTTAGTATAATTAAGGAATTATTTTTTTGACAGGATAATTAAGGAATTATTATTTTGCTGCAATTAAGGAATTAATATTATTTTACAATTTGGTTAAGAAATTGGCTAATATACGCTATACAATAATAGTCTATTTTTATAAATTCAATAATTAATTCAAAAATTCTTTGGATTACTACATATATTACACAATTTTTAAGGCATTCTTATTTTGCTAGAATTAAGCAAGTAATGTTGTTTTACTATTTGGTTAAGAAAATAAATAGGTAGTGCAGATATGGGGGAAGACCAAGGAAGAAATTAGATGTTCACATGTATTGCATACCTTTTGGATCAGCATGATTCCTTTCTATAATTAGGCAAGTTAATTAAAATAATAGGTAATTAGGGTGATGTTAATTTTTCTCTTTTGATTAGCTTATTTTTTAAGTTTTCCAAATATACTTCTTATTTAATGAATTATAATACCACTATATAAATCATGCAACCAATTCAACATCTTCCACTCCGTTTTACCACTTTAGCCTCATAAACAAAAAAAAAAAATCTACATATAATGGCCCATATTTTTGTTTTACTAAATAAGATAAATGCCTACAATACTGTGTGGGAATAAAGGTATGATTGATTCATCTTTATGAAGTAAAAAACAATCGAAGAGCAACCTTAGAATCTGTGCTTGAAAATATGGAGGTATATATTCTTATTTACATTTAACATACTTTTATACCAACCCATTGACATATTGTTTAATTAAATCTGTCCTTAAGGAATAGTTTTATAGTGTTTTTTACGGATTTCATCAATTAGTATTAGTAAATTCAACATATTTGAATCATTTATATTGTAGCGCATGAAATGATCAAGATATAGGATGTGTTTAGTCATTGTTTCCTTTTTATTGTTTCAAAGCTCTAATTCTATTACTCTATTCACTTCCTCTATTTTTAATATTTATGTAGGAATATTTGGAGATGTTTTAATATAATTACTATAAATAATAATGTTTTAATGCAAGACATATTTTTTTTGCAGGGACTCTTATAACCAAAAAAAAAAAAAAAAAGCAGAATAATTATATTGACAAACATCTAGGAGGAGGTGGGGGTTGGTTCACACTTTGAGACCTGAAAATCAAAGTTGCACTGGCTAAATGAACTTATTGCACTGATGACATCATTTCATAAGATAAATAGACACACCAGGAAATGTAAAAAAGTGTACAACCAACTAAAGTTTCTGGAATTATAAACTAATTTTTGGTAAACAAATTTTTGGGAAAATACTAAAAAACCAATAAATATTTATAAATTAAAAAAACATAAAATACAATCGTTGCAGTAAAAATATGAATGTTGTGTACAAAAATTCTTTAATAGTTTGTAATTTAAAATTCAAATTAGATTTTTAGTAGCTGGTGTATTATATGTGCTATTTTAAATTTCAATAAATATAAATTGTAAATAATTCATTTAAATTTAGATATTCTTTGGATTATGAGATATAATGCAATAGATGCATTTAAAGTTTACAAAATTTAAATTTTTATATATGTAAAAAACATTATGTTATTTGTAATATATATTTTATATAATTTCATACTAATGGTTTATGCTTTAATATTATATATATAATTGCGCAACGCACGTGTGACATACTAACTTTTATTGGATATCACTAAGTTATAATTTTAAATTGTATGATTCTAATCTATTTTTAATAGTAAATATATTATACATTTATTAAACGTAATATATTATACTATTTATAATAGTACTAGTTTTATACGCGCATTGCGCGTATGGGTTAATGCCCAATATTTATATTTAAATAAATATTTGAAAGTATATAGGAGAAGTTTATACATAGATAATTAAATGTTGAATTTTTTTATTAAATATCTAACTCAAAGTATATGAATCCAATATAATATAGAAAATTCATTGTAATTATTACTAAAATAAATGTTTGCAACCTTGTAAAATCGATAGTCTAAATATTTGGTCTAAAATGATAGTCTAAATAAATACTACTTTTCATTTGAATTTTTTTAAGTGTAATTAATTCTCTTTTCAATAACGTTGTCATTGTCTTCGTCTTTACTATTTGTTCTCTTCCTTTTTGTTGGTAATGTGTTATTTGCAATTCGTTTACTGTTGGTAGCATAGATCACAACGTCATGCAATGAGATTATGATATATGAGCTATGGACTTTCCTTTAGGTGTTCTACTTGGGGTTCATTTGGTTCAACTATTATTGTTGAATGAGTTATTGTGGCCGGATAAAGAAATCCCTAGTTTAAGAAAAAAGATTAAATAAATTAATAAAAATTTGAAAATTTAAAATATTATATATTACAAAGATATTAAAAGGTAGTTTCTCGCTTCAATTTGGTGGGTAATGGGTTATATGAGTACTTTCATTGTCAACAAATCCTCCAAGTAGTTAATATGATTGGTTTCAAACTATTCTTTTTTATATTTTTCATGGTATTAAAGAAATACATATGTATCATTTTTTGGTGTAACTACTAATTTATTGAATTCAATAAGAGTAAAATAGAGTGATTCTGCTTCAATTTGTTAGTTTATTTGAGTACTCTCTTTGTCAACCAATCCCAAGTAGTTAATGTAATTAGCTTCAAATTATTTTAAAATTCTTTTTTCATAGTATTAATAAAATACTTGGTAAATAAATATATAACATTATTTTGTACTATAACTTTGATATTTAATTACAAGGTATTGTAAAAATAAGATAATGGACAATGTAATGAATATCAATTGATAAATTTGAATGTAAAGAATCTTTGCATGAGAGAAAATAAAGACAATATAACTAATGAAATTATTTCTCTTATTTAATTTAATTTTTTAATAATGAATAATTTTTTTAAATAAAGGTATTGTAGACACATAATTCTAAATTAAAGAAATACATATGTATCATTTTTTGTTGTAGATACTAATTTATTTAATTTAATAAGAGTAAATTGAGTGAGAAACTTAATTATTTCAAATTTGATTGAGATGGGGTTCGAACCTAAAATCTTTTTGATAGAAATTAATGGGTAAGTTAAAAGTTAACGGAATATTAACGGAGAAGAGAATATTTAACGGAAAACTTAACGGATAATCATAAAAGTAAGGTTAAATTAGGTAATCTCTATTAATAATATTAATCTGAATTATCTTAACCATCTATTTGATTAAATAATTCATCTGAACCATCCATTTGATTAAATAATTTGACCGCCATTTTTTCTACCCATTTTAGGCCTAACTCTCTTTGGCTCTTATTAGTTTATAATAGTATTTGCATTCTTTTTTTTTTTTTTTAATATCATGACATATTATGTTTTCAAATTAACTAATAAATTTGGAAGAATATGTTTATTTGAAAACATATATAATTTTATCAGTATTAATATATTATAGTTAGAAATCTTAAAGGTTTCAAAATTTTGATTTGTGATGACTCTGAAAATTGTAATTCAACTAGTTATGCAGTTTATAAGTCCTTAAAAATTTATAATTTTAAATACTTTGTATTAAACTTATAATATAGTTTATTTTTTGTAGTAATCATCACTTTAAATATCAATTCTTATTTTAATTACAAATAATTATGTTTATAACTTTATTGTAGCAAATCAACATAATTATTAAATAATAATACTTTATAAATGAATAAATCTTATATTTCCTTTTTATATATGAAATTTAATAACATTAATATTTTTTAATAACATAGCATAATTATAATATTTTAAATCTTTAATTTGTGCATTGCACGGGTAACATACTAGTACTAGTATATATAATAACAGAAGTGCCAAAACAATTTTCCCACCCAAAATCATGGGCATTTATGTAAAACCATTAATTTCATTAACTAACAATATATATATATATATATATATATTAATACTCTAAAAAAAACAATATATATATTAATAACATAGCATAATTATAATATTTTAAATCTTTAATTTGTGCATTGCACGGGTAACATACTAGTACTAGTATATTATATATAATAACAGAAGTGCCAAAACAATTTTCCCACCCAAAATCATGGGCATTTATGTAAAACCATTAATTTCATTAATTAACCATATATATATATATATATATATATATATATATATATATATAATTATCTAATAATTATTATAGTAATTGAAAAATTAATTGCTCATATATTAGTATAGTTGATTAATCATCATGTGCTCAGCAGAACTAGGTGATGTATACAATTACTGCAATCTAGGGATGAGACTTGAGAGGCAAGTAATGCATTCTTTTCTTGGGCATTCTTTTTTCCACGAGTACAAGTAGGTGGTCATGGTTTAAAACGAGGCTCAAGACAAAACTTACAATGTATATTGTTGATATCAGACTTGTAGTATAACAAGTAGTTATTAACACAACAACCAATCTTTTCATGAGCAAGACCAAACTTTGAAATCAAGTTCTCTTAATCATAATACATAGATGGTACTGAATTATCTTGACCCATTATATGCTTATTGTACTCAAATATTTGATCCATTGCTAGTTGTTGAATGTTAAAGGTTACCTTTATATTCATCATCTTCAGCTCATATGACAACTTTGTTTCATCAACACATTAGGGGACAAAGGTTGTCTAGTAGTGTTTAATAAATCATAAAAGTTTTTTGCACTTTATGTGGCTCTCCTTCTTGGTTATTTTGCACATTAAATGGAATAAATTATGAACAACCTACATCAAATACCATTGTTTCATATTAATTATTTAATTTTTGTTACGTGCCTCAAAAATTTGTTCATTTATTGTGGGAATAGGCTCATCTTGACACATCCATACTTAATAATATGGTTCAAATCCCTCTTATACAAGTGAATACGGTTACACGGACATCATTAGCAGACAAATATGCTCTATTCTTGCATTTACTACATGGACACCTAATTGTATTTATCAACTCGTATACTAGAATTGTACATGCATCATTAACAATTTACTCAACACCAACTAAAAACTCATCAATGTATCCCCTCTTTCCATACAATAATTGATTATACATCCATTTTCAATGTTCTTGTATACTTTCTATATACACATAGTATAAAAATGCAAATATCTCAAAATTACAAAAAGTATCACACACACACACACACACACACACATATTAAAAGTTGTAATTTTATTTGGTTTAATTAGTGAGTATCGTCCTCTAGGAATGGCTAGATAGGACTTGAGTAGCAAGGGGCTAAGCACAACATCATCAAGTGTTTGAAAGCTAACCGAGTTGATAGATTTGTTTGCATGATATAATTGTAAAACAAGTAATTGATTAAAGTACTAAACAATGATAAAAGAATAGGATTTAAATCAAATAACCATGTACAAATGCTTCTTTAATACACTAAGGTTCTAGGCTAAACAATGCTCAACAATAAAGTGAGGGAATCACGTTAATGCCAATGTCACTCTCGTAGACATTGGCTACCTCCAAAGTTCTAATCTCATTTTCATAGCAATTAGACTAGGTGAGGTATTTAATCAAACACCTTGTGTGCAAATCCCTTTCAACTTCCCTTTCTCAAGGGCAAGTTAGAAATATAGAAATGATTGGTCATGGTGAATCCCTATTCTCATAGGTGAAACACCAACTCCATACATCTCTTGAAAGGTTGGATCCTAACCAAACAAGAGTCAAACAATTTCCTATTTCCGCAATCACATTCATACTAAAAGCAATGCAAAACCTAGATTTAACAATTCAATTCATATAAGCATTCATACGTAGCAATTCAATCTAAATCCCTAAAGGATTTAACTACTCATAATGAAATTGAAGATTAAAACAATTGGAATAATAAGCAAGGAATTTAAATACAAAAGGAAATTGATAATTGCAAGAAGAAGAAATTGAAATACTTACTTGAATGAATATATAATATTTGAATCTAAAATTGTAATGGAATTTGCAATTACAAAGGGTAATTCTTCTCTAAATCTTCCTAAAAAGTAATGGATTTGCAACTAAAAGATGTTCTAAAGTGTTGGTGGAAAGAAAACCTAAAAGAGGACTTAAAGAATTTGAAAGATAAACTAAAAATAAAGCCTATGACTATTTATACTTGAAGAAATCACGCCCAAAAACCGCCACCAAATTGTGTGGTTAAGAGTGACCAACATCGTGATCATGGAACAACCTTACGGATTCCAGGAGTCACTCTACTGGTCACGGCGTGACCAACAGAGTGAGAACCGAAATCCGCAAAGTCGTCAGGGAGGTCACGATGTGACCTCCACCTTGACTTCCCTGACCACTTTCTAATCAACAGTCGTCAAGTTGCTGGTCACGATGTGACCAGCAGCTTGACATCCTCCCGGTGGCACGGCTCGGCCTAACTCCTTGCTCCGTTGAACTTTGCTATGATTTTAACCATTTATTCTTGCACCATTTTGTCTTGAAATCATCCCGATTCGCCTCCATTTTACGCTTTAACATGCCTAAGTCCCGGTTTTCAATCCTTGAGCCATAAACACCTTAAATACACTTCGTTCTTGCACAAACACCTAACATTCACTTAGAAATTAGTACAATTAAAGCATATTTATAGGTTAGTTCACGGCTTATATATATATATATATATATATATATATATATGTAGGGTCATAATCAGGTGTGACCGCACCTTAATGTGCGGTCAGTGCGGCTGCACCACTATGTATACAAATATACACCACTCAATGTTAGAAAATGCACAACACAAATATGCACCATTAGGTATGCATCACCAAAACACACACCACTAGGTATGCAAATATACACCGCACAGTGTTAGGAAATGCACCATTAGGGGCATGGGAGTTATGGTGCATTATTTTGACTGTGTGATGTGTTTTCAATGTTCTTGTATACTTTCCTCAACAATTTCCTCAACACCAACTAAAAACTAATCAGTGTATCCCCTCTTTCCAGACAATAATTGATTATACATCCATTTTCAATGTTCTTGTATACTTTCTATATACACATAGTATAAAAATACAAATATCTCAAAATTACAAAAAAGTATCTCACACACACACAAATATAATATATATATATATATATATATATATATATATATATATATATATAAGGTCATAATCAAGTGTGACCGCGCCTTAACATGCGGTCAATGCGGCCACACCACTATGTATACAAATATACACCACTCATGTTAAAAAATGTACAACACAAATATGCACCATTAGGTACGCATCACAAAAAAAATACATCACTAGGTATGTAAATATACACCACACAGTGTTAGGAAATGCATCATTAGGGGCATGGGAGTTATGGTTCATTATTTTAGGTGTGTGGTGTGTTTTTTGGTATTTTTATATATTTTCATTGTGGTGCATTTTTTAACATTGAGTAGTGTATATTTGTATACATAGTGGTGTATACCGCACTGACTGCATGGGAAGGTGCGACATTTGAACAGATATATATATATATATATATATATATATATATATATATATATATATATATATATATATATATATAGAGAGAGAGAGAGAGAGAGAGGTTAGTTTTCAGGTGCACACTAACGCTATTGTGTGAACGTGTACATCACTCATGAGCATTGATGTTGAAGTGATCGGATGGTCCATGATTGCACATCCCTCCATTGCGTCATGCCCCGTTATAGTGCATCTAGGGGTATTTTTAGGTAATTCAATTGTGTACCCATTCTGTTTGAAATTTAACGGCCTGGCTTCTGTTCTTGATTCCCGATGATCATGGCGGGTGCAAAAAGTCTGACGGCAGGGGTTTGCGGATGCACCACGGTGATGGAGAAAGTCTATGATGAATCCCCAGTGAGCGGCGCTGTCAGACTAGAGATATTAGGTAATGTCTATGTTTTGTTACTCCGCAGTAGAATTTCATGCATCAGCGATCCTGGTTATGGGTGCGATCTTGGTTATGATTGGATAGTAAGTTACATGCGTGTCTCCGTGTTGGGTAGAAGCGCTCGCTAGCGCTCCGTGCATCACATACAGCCGTGAGCCGAACCTCACATACGTAGGTGATCTTGGTTATGGGTGGCGGTTTAGCCACACTACAATGGCATCGCAACCCATTGCGAGGACACCGGGTGCATTCCGCCGTCGCAATCGTGCTGGTCTGTGTGCGTTATGTTATAGCATGGTAGCTACGTGGAAACTTGTGCATGTTGGTAAGGTTATGGTAGCCTCCAGATGTTTGTAATGCAAAAGCACGACCAGTACAAAGGCTGCAATAGAGGATCCATATATTATAAAAGATTATGAGGACTAATGGTTTGCGTTAGATTGAAATATTGAATGATATAGATTATTCTTAATTTTTTTGTTTATTTGTTAATATTAGCAATGTCTGGTTTTTAATTATTAGGATATGGGGGTTATTTTTGTCATTATATTGTTATTTTTAATTTTGGCAGCTTAATTTTCGCGACTTTTGGTTGCCTCACCACGCAAGAAATCAGAATTCCAATAGGTTTCCAATTGGTTGTTGTCTTGCTAGCTTTTCTTCTTGTGTGCGTCTGGTGAAGAAAAAGGTGGGAGAGAAAAACACCAGAAAGAGAGCATAAGCTTTCTTGAGCTTTGTAAAAAAAAAAAAGGAGGAAGAAAACAAGAATCATATGGGTTTGGTTTCCAAGTTTTGGTTTTTACTATTATTATTATTATTATTATTATTATTATTATTATTATTAACAATTTTGATACGCTTATCAAAACCATGGGATAAATATATAATTATGTTAAATTTGGCTACATGTTATTTACAAATATCATGTGAAGAAAATAGGATATGAGCCAAAACATTTAATGTGATACCTAATTTTTATAGTGCACACCATTGTACCTTGCCCAATTTTTATATGCAACTCGTTTGTTTTTTTTTTTTTTGTATGTTTTTTTAGTTTCTTGCATTGTTTCTTGCTAAATTCTTGTTTGCTTAAACTTAATTCATAACGTGTGATAACTTTGTTATATTATGCCTAGCTTTATTATATTGTGTGTCATGTGGTTTTTTTTTTTTTAATTCAGCTCGTTTTTGTGTTTCTGTTTTTTTTTCCTGCGTGTTTTTTTTTTTTTTTTTTTTTTTTTGTGTTTTTTTTTTTTTTTTTGTTGTGTGTGTTTTGTTTGTTTGATTTTATTTTGTGTGTTTTTGTTTGATTGTATTTTTTTTAACTGGTAGTGCCGTATTGTTTTTTTGTTTTTAACATTTTAAATTGGAAATGTTGGAGCTCACGGTAATTTGATAGGCTTTGGGGTAAAAATAATCACGGTGTAATTTGTTGTATTTTAGGTAGTTCAGTGATGAAATTCAGATATATTGTTGATTGATTGTTTGTTTGTTTATTTTTGCCCCTTTTAAACTATTACAACCCTGTGTTTTTTTTTTTTCGTTTTTTTTAAATAATTTTTTTTATCATTTCAGATTTGGAATGGTGGAGCTCACTGTGATTTGATAAAATTTAGGGGAAAATTAATCATGGTGTTATTTTTTTTATCTGTTAGGACCGTGTGGTTTTTGAATTTTTGGCAATTTATTTTTTGGATATTTATTTCTTGATTTATGAGTTTGATAAATTGAGTGTGGGCATGTTATGTGCACGATTGGGTTTATTGTGTGCCTATTAATATTTAGGGGAAAATTAATCTGTCTTTTAATCTGTTAGGGCCGTGTGGTTTTTAAATTTTTGGTAATTTATTTTTTGTATATTTATTTATTGAATTATGAGTTTGATAAACTGAATGTGTTTATGTTGTGTGCACCGTTGGGTTTATTGTGTGCACATTGTTGGATAGTTGTGTACCTAATAGTGTTTAGGAGAAAATTAATTATAATATTTTTTTATCTGTTAGGACCGTGTGGGTTTGATTGTATTCTTTTTAATGGTTTAATCTTCTGACGGTGTTATATTTTTGTTTTTCTTTAGAAATCGTTGTTGCACGAATATTTGAGGTCGGTTGGTGAGGGTTTCAAGTCTGGGATGTGCCTTAATTTGGAGACCAAAAGGATGCCGATGAAGTAAAACTAATTTTAACTATTTTTTGTTGTATTTTTTTCTTAACTATATTTTTTTATGCCTTCATTTCATAGTGTTATTCCTCTCAGTTGTTCCTCATTGTGTTGCATCTTACATCCAAACCTAACACGGTTGCATACTGCTTGTAAAACTATAAACCTTCATCTACTGTTTTAAATCGTTGGCCGATGTATGGTTTTATTGTTTCTTCGCAATCCGGTGTAAATTCGTCGTCCCCTACATGACAGTTTTCCACCTCACCTGCTACACCAGTGGTGCCCTGTATGTCTCTTGTTGTTTGCAAACACTCATATCAAATCGTGGCACACAATATATAAAACTTTGACACACAATAGATAAAATCGTGACACACAATGTATCAAGCCATGACAAAGAGTATGCACATCCGTATCATTGAATCGTAAATTGATTGAGGGTTATTTTTCTACTTTGATGCATGTATTTCTGCATCTGCAGTTGTTAGTGTGACAACTACTATTAAGCACATAATTCCAATTTGCATTTCGTAAAGAACGTGGTTATATTATATAATCAATTATTACAATTTCGATGTTCGGACACCTATACACATGCTATATTCAACGAATCATGGTTGGCACGCAATATATACATAATGGGCACACAATTATATGAAAATTGGCACATAGTAGTCATAATTGGGAGGTGAAAATTAAGGGTGTGCTTGGTTGCTAGGTTTAGCTATCAGGAATGGGTATCAAAAGTCATTGTTATTGTTTGGTTGATAGGTTTTTAGAACTGATGGGGTCATAGGACCCCGAGGCCCATTTTAATTGATAAGCCTTGGCCCAACTGGGAGTGGTGATGGAAAGGGGTTGGGCCTAAATCTTGTTGGGCTAGGAAGACATGTAACGTGGTCGGCAGGCATGGAAGCAAGCAAGCGGGGGATATTGGATTGGGCCAAGCCTTGATGCATGGAGTAGGCCCTAGGAGGGTGTCCAAGGAATTACGTTAGCCAAGGCACGCACGATGGTGGTGGGCTCATCGCCAAGGGTGACGAAGCCGTATGGGGTCAGCCAGGGTGCATGGCAGTTGCTGGTACGTGGTGGCGTATGTGGTGGCACGAGGTGTGGTAGCTGGGCGTGCATGGCGTGTACGAGGTGCCCGGAGTAGGTGTGTGCATGACAAGTGGGGGGTTTATGGGCATGTGTGTGGTGCAGGTTGCTCTTGGAACAGTATAAAAGGGGGGCTGTGGTGTGTTTAAGACATCACTCAAGACACTACCTCTTCCTTAGCTAAGTGGTCTAGGTATTCTCCCTCTCGCGAGCATGCCAGGGTTCGAGTCCTGTTGGTAACAAATTTAGTTCTATTTTGTCTATTCAATTCCTTATGGCTAGGGCCAATATTTCGGACTTTGTATGTACTATTCTGGGCCTAGCGTCCCGAGTAGTAAATTAAAGCTGTTTTCTTCCTACCCTAATTCTGTACCCCTAATCCCCTATACCCGATTTATGGTAGACTCGGCCCCAATAAAACCATCAAGAACACTACTATGAGTTTTGATTACCCCCATTAATTGCAAAACTCATTGCCTAATAAAATAAGGGTTTCATTCCCTTCTTCCTCAACACTTCTCCAACTATTAATAATAATTCCTATTCCACCCTACTACCAAACATGCAAAATACTTTCACCAAAACCCATTATCATTACAAAATATTTAATACCCATTCTGATTCAGATTCTCATGTGTGAACCAAACACATCCTAAATTTTCTTCCCTCTATTTCAACACTATTTGCAGATCAGCTTGGGAAGATTGCACCGAGTAAAAACTGTGATTGGATTGAGCTTTTTGAACCGCCTTGGGAGATTATTGACCAACTAGAGATTAAGAAGGTGAGGATGTCCGTGGGTAGAAGGGATATTTGATTGTTTTGTTAGTTTTGGCCTTTGGGTAGCCCCCTGCCCCATCCTCCCCCCCCCCCAAAAAAAAAATTA
>NC_044916.1:16309083-16348936 GCF_003576645.1 Ipomoea triloba | reverse complement strand
CCCCCCCCCCCCCCAAAAAAAAAATTACGAGTAAATACTAGCGGAGGTCCTTCGACTTTGATGGCACCGCCATTTTTAGTTCTCAACGTTTAAAATCAACCACTTTTAGTCCTCTTACTTTTTGTTTCTAGCCACATGGTTATTTCTTTACAATTGAACATCTAATGTCATTTTCCTTAGGGCAATTCGGTCATTCAATCCAAAATTTAGTGTTAAGCATATCCCAAGAATGCAAGTTGTAAAGAAAAATTAGGAAGTGAAAAAAAAAATTTCAATAACTAATTATTTTGTAGCATTTTAACTGTTGACAAATGTATTTGGTACTTTCTTTTTGCAATTGCCAGAATACATTTGGTATTATTTTTTTATGTGAAAAAATTGACATAATGCATTTGGTACTATTTTTTTGTGAATATCATTTGTGACTTTATAATTTTTTTTTAGTTGCCCATAAATATTTCTAACCAAAAGACAAAGTTAAGAACAATAATGACAGAGTTGCTAAAAAACTGATAGGGAATATACCCCGGGTATACGGCCCTACGAGTATTATACGTATGGCGGGTGTATTGGGCCTATATAAGGGCCATAGCCCTTCAGTGAAAGGGGCTTTTGGTCCCCTCTCCACCTCTCTCTAGAAACACTGGAGAAACAAAACTCTCTCCTCTCTCTCAAAGATTCAGGAACAGTAATGAATGAGAATGATTTTGAGGGCTATCTTTCATTGATCTACCTTCTCTTGTTCATTTAATTTTCATACACCAATGAAATTAACACTATCAAATGGCGCCATCTGTGGGGACTCGTGACTAAAGGCTGTGTTCCTATAATCATCATTCTGGAGGTTTGTTTCGGAAAAAACTCCCTCCTAGCATCTGTCTTTATTCGGCTGCTGCTCTGAGAATCTGGTATCTTTCTTGGCTAAGGAGTCCATGGAGTTGAAACTCTCCATTTCTACTTTCTTTTAGTATCTGCATGCAGTAATTTTTGTTTCATAGCTACAAAGAAAAAGGAAAAAAAATGGAGTACAGTATGTAGATTCCACCCGCCATGCAGCGCCGGAGCCGGAGCTTCTCACCGCGAAGGGGGACAGCCATGCAACGTCGGACACCATAACCATCAGCTCACATCTCCGAACAGTTCAGACTGGTTATGAATTTAGGCATACGTTTGAAAGCCAGAGAGCATCTTCCGTGCAGATGTCCTGTAGATTTTCAATATCTGCCTTATGAATTGAAGCAACAATAGTTAACTTGAGCTTAATGGATCCGGTGATCAACTTGAGTGGGCCTTCAATTCCATTATCAGCAAAGAAAGGGAGTGAAGAAAGATGAGGCCTGCAGCTGAACCATCCTCCGCATCAGCAGTGATGGCGACTAACGGAGACCCCTGGATCGGGAACTCTGATTCACGGCTTCATCCGCACTCCGCTACTATTCAGTCTTCTCCGCGTGTTTCCTGTCGATAGCATGGATGGGGAAGTATCCTCCTCTTTAAAATTATTTATTAATTTATTGTTTCTTCAAAGGAAAAAGACTAAAGAAACAAAAACGGAAAAGGAAAACAAGAAGATTTAAATTCAAGAGGAGATGGGAAAATCTATAGCTCTTGAACATGCAGAGCTCTAGGGCTGTTAATAGTCACGCCTCGCCTCAAGATCTCCGTCAGGTTTCCGTGGGGATCAACTAGCCTCCAAGAACTCTCTGTCATCAACTTCATCGTTCTCCACCATTAAACTTTAATTTGCCGGAAATGAAGCTTCTTCACTAACTACCAACAGATCCATCATCGCCGGAAATGGAGCTGCTTCACCGCCACCACCATCGTCCCCTCCCTCTCTCTCCATCACCGCCACCTGTTGTGAGTATCCCTTGGCAGTTCTTTGGTTGGTGGATATGGGCGACATTCATGTTAGTGGTGGATGTGGGCGATGTGCATGGCTGCAAGTTCAATAGTGGCTCTTTGATTGCATGGATTTTGATTGGTCAGTAGTGGCGGTGGTCCCGTTTGGACGTTACAAAAGCTGGCAAGCTTCGTGCAAAACAATGGAAAATGCATTAGAGCAAAATTCCTATAGCCTATATAATTTCATTTTATTTTGTTTTTGTGTAATGAGTAAAATGTAAAAATTGTATAGGTTATATCTTGTGCTTAGAAAATTGTAATAGCAAATTAAATGTATTATAAGCCCGGTCAGGTTGGTATTTCCACCACCGACACTTTAAGTCCGGTCAGGTCGGCCGGTCCACCACCGGCATTGTAACCCCGAGGTCAGATCTCGGTATAATAAATCACGACGGCGTCAGAAAAAACGCAACGGGAGCAAGGTGCTCGTTTATGGTCCTCGGACCAATTTTTGTGAGAGCAAGGTGCCCACTACGGGAGCAAGGTGCCCGTTTATGGTCCTCAGACCGATTTTTGTGGGAGTAAGGTGCCCACTACGGGAGCAAGGTGCCCGTTTATGGTCCTCGGACCGATCTTTGTGGGAGCAAGGTGCCCACTACGGGAGCAAGGTACCCGTTTATGGTCCTCGGACTAATTTTGTGGGAGCAAGGTGCCCGTTTATGGTCCTCGGACCGATCTTTGTGGGAGCAAGGTGCCCACTACGGGAGTAAGGTGCCCGTTTATAATCTTCGGACCGATCTCTATCTTTGTGGGAGCAAGGTGCCCACTACGGGAGTAAGGTGCCCGCTCGGTCCTCGAACTGATCTGTTACGACGGCGGTCGAAAAAAACGCTACGACCGAAAAGTCGGAAAAAACTACGGGAGTAAGGTGCCCGCTCGGTCATCGAACCGATCTATTACGATGGCGGTCGGAAAAAACGCTACGATCGAAAAGTTGGAAAAAACTACGGGAGTAAGGTGCCCGTTCAGTCCTCGAACCGATCTATTACGACGGCGGTCGGAAAAAACGCTACGATCGAAAAGTTGAAAAAAACTACGGGAGTAAGGTACCCGTTCGGTCCTCGAATCGATCTACTACGACGGCGGTCGAAAAAAACGCTACGACCGAAAAGTCGGAAAAAACTACAGTCTATGTACCGACTGTTGGTCCCAAGGGGATGAGGTACAAGTCTAGAGGGGAGGGGGTGGATAGACTTGTATAAGATTTTGCAAATCTTTTTCGACCTCTCGTGGATATTGGACTTAGGATGTTTAGGTCCGATACCTCACAAGATGAAGACAAAGTTTTATGCGCAGCGGAAAAGTTATCCCCTTTTAATTTGCACGAGTTTGAGTTAGTTCGAGAGGTGTGATTATATGCAGTGCAGTTCGAGAGTTAGTTAGCGAGAGATAAAGCAGAAAGTAAAAGCGAGAGAGATTTTTAAGTGGTTCGGCCAACCCGCCTACGTCCACTCTTCTTCTAGAAACTCCCTAGAAGGATTGCACTAAAACTTCCCTTTTTAGTACAATATCGAGCGCTTGAGCTTTGGTCACGAAGCCCGCCTCAAGCCTCAGGTTTTTCGCCCCGCTTCTTGTTACTCCACCTCTCGAGCACTTGAGCTTTGATCACCAAGCCCGCCTCAAGCCTCAGGATCTTCACAAGACAGCTCCCAGGTTACTCCGCCTCTTCTTGCCTTCTCCAAAGCAAGGTTGTTCCGGTTGTCACAGATTGAGTGTAACAATCTCCAATCTGACCAAAAGCTTTCGTTGGATAGTCTGCCTTGTAGAGCAGCTTCGGTCACCTTCTAGATGTGTAGCAGTTTAAGCTTTGTAACTCTCTCAAACACCAAGATGTGTTTTTCTTGCTGTTGTGAATATCAGGATGATATTCCAAATTGAGCACTTGCACTTTTTGCGTTTGAATCAGACACCTCTTTCTTATCGATCAATCCTCTCTTTTTCTTTTTGTGTCTTCACGTCCTTATATATGAGAGTTGAGGAATAATTCCGTTGGAGGGAAAATTATTCCGTTTGAAATCTGTCTCCCATGCTGATCATGGGACTTGCATATGTTTCATGGAGTGGTGGTCTTGTAACTCGAACCTTTTGTCTTGTAGTGAATAACCCATATTCCACTATCTTGAGTCCATGCTCCACTTACTAGTTTTGACAAAAAGTTACTCTTTTTATATTCTAATTGATCCTCGTTTTAGGGAATAAGACCGACCTTGGATTGGTGTATCTTCTATCCGTTTGTTGTGGAATTCTAACGTGGCATCCACTTCCGGTTGTTTTAAGTTCCATAATATTCTTTCAGCACCTCCTTAATATTTTATCTCCATGATATTCTTCTTCTCCAAACTTAGATTACTTTATCCATGCATGTTGACTGCCATTCAGCCCTTTGGAGAAGTACCAGTTCATCGAGACCAATGTTGATGTCTCGACCACTTGATGTCTCGATCCTACGTCTCGAAGTGGTTTGATGTCTCGAGAGATTCTATCTCTCGAACTCTGCTTATGTCTTGAGACTTAGTTGATGTCTCGCAGACCCTTATTCCTCCAGTGATGTCTCGTGCCTTCTTTTGAATTATCTATAAGCTTTCAACACGAAACTTCTAAGATGTCCAAACAAGTTCACCTTAAGCTTAAATATTTTCCGAGTTGAGCTCAAATACCTGGTTGTATTTTCGCTCTTAGTTTACTTGTCGAACTTACATATATTTTCTATCTATCGAGACTTAGGAGATTGTGAATTACATTTGGTATCATCAAAACCTATTACAATATATTCCTAACAATTTCCCCCTTTTTGATGATGCCAACACTATACTTACTTATATGGCTGATTTGTAAGAAAATAAACTTTGATTTTATTTTCAGCGCATACGGTAAGTTTGACATGAAAACTAATCTGCTAAAAAGTGAATAACAAACTCACGCAACACCCCCAGCAACAGATATATATATTAAGATTAAGGAGTGTTTTACAATGAAGAACTTAGCAGAAAAGTTTACACGAAAGTAAAGAACAACATAATTAATAATGCATTTAGACATCGAGAGCTTACTGCTTGTCTGCTTTCCTTTTCTCGTTGATAGCTGCTCGTGTCTTGATGGGGTCTTTAGGGTTTACCAGATTTAGGTAGTCGTCTGATACATCAAGATGAAGGTAGTTGATGAAAGCTTCACCTATGAATTTACCTTCGATTACCCCATCTCTCCACCATTCGATGCATTCTAGAGGAGTGAGGCCGCTGTGAGAAGAAAGATCATTTTTGGCAAGAAGACTTACTATGATTTCATTGAGATATTCTATTATGTCTTCTTTGAACCCTGACTTGTAATTTTTCATGAATTGCTCATCTTTCTTCTCCTTGGCCGTTTGTTATTCTTGCCTCTTTCTTCTTCTTTCTCGGTCTTCTTCTCTTCTTTTCTCCATTTCCAGTGTGCGCTGAACCCTTAGATCCTCCTTTCTTTTGGCTTCCTCCATTGCCTTGCTCATTGTCCTTGGAACTTTCAGAGGAGGTCCAGTGGTTAAGGGTTCACTAGCTGCCCTTTTCTTGCTTGTGGATGTCCCTCGTGTTCCTAGATTTTTCCCCAAATTTCCTTCCCCCTTGTTGGCATCATCCTGACGGGAAAGAAGGATGGACATACCTTCAAAAAGTGATTGTAGCTGGGCAGGCACTTGGTTCGACAGATCATCGAGTAGTGCTTTTATCACGTCCTGTCGAAGTTCACTGGAATTTTGGAAGGCTCGAAGCTCGGCACATAGTTCTGCTACTTCAGCCTTTGCTCCTTCGGTTTCTGCTCGAGCTACTGCAGCCTCATCGGCAGCTCGCCGTGCTGCATCCTCAACTCATACTGCCTGTTCGAGAAGTTCTTCATGGCTGGCTCGGGATTCACTTGTCCCAGCAACAGGCATTGATGCATTGCGAACAATGAGCAGTATGCGCTCAAGTTGAGCCATCTTCTGAGATTGATCGACCATGAATTGGCGCACCTCGCCAATGAAAGCTTCTTCGGCCTGTCGATCATAGTAAGAAGTAGGAGAAGAGGAGTGAGAAGTACCTTTTATCGGAGGGGACTTGGGTGCTTCCAGATTTCCACCCATGACTTGCAGTTGCGAGTCCACCTCTCGATTGAGTTCCTGAGGATCAGCAGGGACACTGGGTGCAAAGCTCGAAGGTAGCTCCATATCAAGCGCTTCCCGGTTTCCACTTGAGGGATGGATCACTTCTCGCTCATCACCTTTCGAACCTGGAACCTCAGCTTCAGCAACTGGTGGGATTGGATCAGCTAAGGGAGAGACTCCTGTAATGGATGCTTCCCGGTTTCCATCCAATTGAAGATCTTCCTCAGCGTCACCTCTCGAACCAGAGCTGGGAACTTGATCATCTGCTGGTTGGATTGGAGTTGAGGAGAGAGTTTGTGCATCGACAGGTGCTTCCCGGTTTCCACCATTGATGGGCACAACTGCTTCCTCGTTACCTCTCGAACCAGCAGGACTTGGAACAGTCTGCTCTTGTTGCTCATTGGGGTGCACGTCAGTCTGCTCCGGTGAGTCTGGAATGACTATCAGTTCAAGAGCAGCTGGTGCACTCCATCTTTGTCTATCAACCATTCTGGCAGCAAAGGTTGATGCTGTGTCATCTGGTAGCAGAAATGGTGATGGCAGTTCCATGTCGATAGGAAAGCTCGGCAGTGTGAGCAATGGAATTTCACCCTCTCGAATTGTCTGTGCTTCATCGGTGTCATTCGAGGGTGTGGACTCAGGTGGTGGCAGAAGTAGAACTGAGTTGGGTGCCACCTCAAGTGCTTCAAAGGTCTCGGACTCACCTCTCGATGTTGCTACCTGTTCATCCAGAGCAGAATTACTCACTTGGGACAAAGGAATTGCGGCTGTTGGTATAGGATTTTCAGCATCATTACTCGCAACTCCTGAGGTTTCCCCTGGACCTCTCGTATCCTTTACATTCTGTCCCAAGGATAGAGCAGTGGCGAGCCTGATATCTTCTTGAAACTTTGCTTCGACTTCAGGATCTATTACAGGCTCGGCTTCGGCTTCTTGTGCATCAGCAGCTATGCCCTTTCCTTTGTCAGATCGACCAAGATTCCTCCTAGTCACGTGCATCTCATGGGCAAGGTTTAAAAGTTCATTGGCTGGGAGTTCTGTAAGGTTCAACCAGTTTAAAGCGAAGATCTCCTCAGCCTCCATATCTGCTGCTCGTGCAATCAGTTGATCAAAAGGGCCTGTTTTCCAGTTGATCCATCGAAGAACCCTAGAGAAGTCATCCAGGCTAGACGCATCTTCAACATGGTGATCTAACTGAGCAGTGGCATCATCATTCAAATCATGAGATTCAGCAGATAGGATTTCTGTCGCTGATGCAGCTTCCACTACTTGCGTATTGATCTCTCGATTGTGCTCCGAGAGATCGTCACCTGGCTCCACAGTCACTGTCACTCTGGCTATTGTTCCTTCAACTTGAACAGATTCAGTGGGTGTCAACTCCACATTTTGAGCACTTTGCACTGGGTCACTAACCACAGTGCCCTGATCGTCAGCAGATTCCACATAGTCTTGAGCTTCAGCTGCTGAAGCAGTTATCTCTCGAACCACCTGTCGTGGTTCCTCAGCATCACCCTGCACTGGATCACTGATCCCAGTGCCTTCAACCTCTCGAGCCTCCTCTCGAGGCATATCTAAAGAATCATCAGCAATACCAACACCATCGACATTCAGATCATCAATAATTCCACCCGAGATGGATCTGGTAGGGGTCACTCTCTCAACCTCAGCGGCCAGTGTAGCCTGAGGTTCCCCCTGGGCTTGTGCCCTGTCCTCAAACGGTACTCGAATAACAGAGGGTGTCACCTCTCGAGTCTGGGTGACAACCACAGTTTTGGCTCTTTTAGCCCTCTTTGGCAAAATAACCCTTTTGATCAGTGTACCCAGTGTTGGTCCCAAGGGGATGGGGTACAAGTCTAGAGGTGGGGGGGTGAATAGACTTGTATAAGATTTTGCAAATCTTTTTCGATCTCTCGTGTGTATTGGACTTAGGATGTTTAGGTCCAATACCTCACAAGATGAAGAAAAAGTTTTATGCGCAGCGGAAAGGTTATCCCCTTTTAAATAGCACGAGTTTGAGTTAGTTCGAGAGGTGCGGTTATATGCAGTGCAGTTCGAGAGTTAGATAACGAGAGATAAAAACAGAAAGTAAATGCGAGAGAGACTTTTAAGTGGTTCGGCCAACCCGCCTACGTCCACTCTTCTTCCAGAAACTCCCTGGAAGGATTGCACTAAAAACTTCCCTTTTTAGTACAATATCGAGCGCTTGAGCTTTGATCACGAAGCCCACCTCAAGCCTCAGGTTTTTCGCCCCGCTTCTTGTTACTCCACCTATCGAGCACTTGAGCTTTGATCACCNGTGATGGCAGTTCCATGTCGATAGGAAAGCTCGGCAGTGTGAGCAATGGAATTTCACCCTCTCGAATTGTCTGTGCTTCATCGGTGTCATTCGAGGGTGTGGACTCAGGTGGTGGCAGAAGTAGAACTGAGTTGGGTGCCACCTCAAGTGCTTCAAAGGTCTCGGACTCACCTCTCGATGTTGCTACCTGTTCATCCAGAGCAGAATTACTCACTTGGGACAAAGGAATTGCGGCTGTTGGTATAGGATTTTCAGCATCATTACTCGCAACTCCTGAGGTTTCCCCTGGACCTCTCGTATCCTTTACATTCTGTCCCAAGGATAGAGCAGTGGCGAGCCTGATATCTTCTTGAAACTTTGCTTCGACTTCAGGATCTATTACAGGCTCGGCTTCGGCTTCTTGTGCATCAGCAGCTATGCCCTTTCCTTTGTCAGATCGACCAAGATTCCTCCTAGTCACGTGCATCTCATGGGCAAGGTTTAAAAGTTCATTGGCTGGGAGTTCTGTAAGGTTCAACCAGTTTAAAGCGAAGATCTCCTCAGCCTCCATATCTGCTGCTCGTGCAATCAGTTGATCAAAAGGGCCTGTTTTCCAGTTGATCCATCGAAGAACCCTAGAGAAGTCATCCAGGCTAGACGCATCTTCAACATGGTGATCTAACTGAGCAGTGGCATCATCATTCAAATCATGAGATTCAGCAGATAGGATTTCTGTCGCTGATGCAGCTTCCACTACTTGCGTATTGATCTCTCGATTGTGCTCCGAGAGATCGTCACCTGGCTCCACAGTCACTGTCACTCTGGCTATTGTTCCTTCAACTTGAACAGATTCAGTGGGTGTCAACTCCACATTTTGAGCACTTTGCACTGGGTCACTAACCACAGTGCCCTGATCGTCAGCAGATTCCACATAGTCTTGAGCTTCAGCTGCTGAAGCAGTTATCTCTCGAACCACCTGTCGTGGTTCCTCAGCATCACCCTGCACTGGATCACTGATCCCAGTGCCTTCAACCTCTCGAGCCTCCTCTCGAGGCATATCTAAAGAATCATCAGCAATACCAACACCATCGACATTCAGATCATCAATAATTCCACCCGAGATGGATCTGGTAGGGGTCACTCTCTCAACCTCAGCGGCCAGTGTAGCCTGAGGTTCCCCCTGGGCTTGTGCCCTGTCCTCAAACGGTACTCGAATAACAGAGGGTGTCACCTCTCGAGTCTGGGTGACAACCACAGTTTTGGCTCTTTTAGCCCTCTTTGGCAAAATAACCCTTTTGATCAGTGTACCCAGTGTTGGTCCCAAGGGGATGGGGTACAAGTCTAGAGGTGGGGGGGTGAATAGACTTGTATAAGATTTTGCAAATCTTTTTCGATCTCTCGTGTGTATTGGACTTAGGATGTTTAGGTCCAATACCTCACAAGATGAAGAAAAAGTTTTATGCGCAGCGGAAAGGTTATCCCCTTTTAAATAGCACGAGTTTGAGTTAGTTCGAGAGGTGCGGTTATATGCAGTGCAGTTCGAGAGTTAGATAACGAGAGATAAAAACAGAAAGTAAATGCGAGAGAGACTTTTAAGTGGTTCGGCCAACCCGCCTACGTCCACTCTTCTTCCAGAAACTCCCTGGAAGGATTGCACTAAAAACTTCCCTTTTTAGTACAATATCGAGCGCTTGAGCTTTGATCACGAAGCCCACCTCAAGCCTCAGGTTTTTCGCCCCGCTTCTTGTTACTCCACCTCTCGAGCACTTGAGCTTTGATCACCAAGCCCGCCTCAAGCCTCAGGATCTTCACTAGACAGCTGCCAGGTTACTCCGCCTCTCTTGCTTAATCCAAAGCAAGGACCTTTGGTTGTCACAGTTGAATGTAACAAACTCCAATCTGACCACAAGCTATCGTTGAATCAATTTCGATGTAGAGCAGCTTCGGTCACCTTCTAGATGTGTAGCAGTTTTAAGCTTTGTAACTTTCTCAAACACTAAGATGTGTTTTCTCGCTGTTTTTGAATATCAGGATGATATTCCAATTTTAGCACTTGCACTTGAACGTTTGAATCAGACACCTCTTAAGATTTTCGAATGAACCACTCTTCCCTTAACCGCACTTAGCTTGTGTCTTCACGTCCTTTTTATATGAGAGTTGAGGAATAATTCCGTTGGAGGGAAAATTATTCCGTTTGAAATTTGTCTCCCATGTTGTGTATGGGACTTGCATCTTTTCAGCATTCTTCATGGAGTGGTGGTCTTGTAACTTGAACCTTTTGTTTGGTAGTGAATATTCCATAATCCACTTTCTTGAGTCCATGCTCCACTAGCTACTTTTGGTAAAAGTTACTCTTTTTATATTCCCATTGATCCTCGTTTTAGGGAATAAGACTGACTTTGGATTGGTGCACCTTCTATCCGTTTGTTGTGGAATTCTGATGTGGCATCCATTTCTGGCACCTCCTTAATATTTTATCTCCATGATATTATTCTTCTCCGAACTTTATCCATGCTTCCTGACCGTCATTCAGCCTTTTGGAGAAGTGTCAGTTTATCGAGACCAAAGATGATGTCTCGTCCCCATGTATCGAGAGATCTATCTCTCGAACTCTGCTTATGTCTCGAACTGGATTGTTGTATCGAGAGATCCTATCTCTCGAACTCTGCTTATGTCTCGAGACTTAGTTGATGTCTCGCAGACCCTTATTCCTCCAGTGTTGTCCCGTGCCTTCTTCTGATCTATCTATGAAATTACAACACGAGACTTTCTAAGATGTTCACACAAGTTTCACCTTAAGCTTAAATATTTTCCGAGTTGAGCTCAAGTTACCCGTTTGTATTTTCGCTTTTAGTTTACTTGTCGAACTTACATATAATTCCTATCCTTCGAGACTTAGGGGATTCTAGATTACATTTGGTATCATCAAAACTCATTACATTATGTTCCTAACACCCAGAAGCTCATCATCAGTATTCTCCTCCTCAGTTTGAGCCTTCCTTTTGCCCTTTCCCTTAGGCTTTGAGGGAGAGGGTGCAATTTGTACACCCTTGGACTTTGGAGCTTGAGATTTCGTCCTACCCATATAGGTATTTCGATGAATCTCTCTCCCTTCCCTCAACTGCAAACCCTTTAAACTGAGTAAATATTGAACAACAAAACCGAAACCAACCTTTTTACTGATCGACGGATTGGTGTTTGAGACTGAGCCCTGCACTTGTTGTTTGAGGAAGTTGAAGATGATGTGTGCCCAGTCCATTTGATTGTTGTTCCAGATGGCATGGAGGATTNCTCCACCTCTCGAGCACTTGAGCTTTGATCACCAAGCCCGCCTCAAGCCTCAGGATCTTCACTAGACAGCTGCCAGGTTACTCCGCCTCTCTTGCTTAATCCAAAGCAAGGACCTTTGGTTGTCACAGTTGAATGTAACAAACTCCAATCTGACCACAAGCTATCGTTGAATCAATTTCGATGTAGAGCAGCTTCGGTCACCTTCTAGATGTGTAGCAGTTTTAAGCTTTGTAACTTTCTCAAACACTAAGATGTGTTTTCTCGCTGTTTTTGAATATCAGGATGATATTCCAATTTTAGCACTTGCACTTGAACGTTTGAATCAGACACCTCTTAAGATTTTCGAATGAACCACTCTTCCCTTAACCGCACTTAGCTTGTGTCTTCACGTCCTTTTTATATGAGAGTTGAGGAATAATTCCGTTGGAGGGAAAATTATTCCGTTTGAAATTTGTCTCCCATGTTGTGTATGGGACTTGCATCTTTTCAGCATTCTTCATGGAGTGGTGGTCTTGTAACTTGAACCTTTTGTTTGGTAGTGAATATTCCATAATCCACTTTCTTGAGTCCATGCTCCACTAGCTACTTTTGGTAAAAGTTACTCTTTTTATATTCCCATTGATCCTCGTTTTAGGGAATAAGACTGACTTTGGATTGGTGCACCTTCTATCCGTTTGTTGTGGAATTCTGATGTGGCATCCATTTCTGGCACCTCCTTAATATTTTATCTCCATGATATTATTCTTCTCCGAACTTTATCCATGCTTCCTGACCGTCATTCAGCCTTTTGGAGAAGTGTCAGTTTATCGAGACCAAAGATGATGTCTCGTCCCCATGTATCGAGAGATCTATCTCTCGAACTCTGCTTATGTCTCGAACTGGATTGTTGTATCGAGAGATCCTATCTCTCGAACTCTGCTTATGTCTCGAGACTTAGTTGATGTCTCGCAGACCCTTATTCCTCCAGTGTTGTCCCGTGCCTTCTTCTGATCTATCTATGAAATTACAACACGAGACTTTCTAAGATGTTCACACAAGTTTCACCTTAAGCTTAAATATTTTCCGAGTTGAGCTCAAGTTACCCGTTTGTATTTTCGCTTTTAGTTTACTTGTCGAACTTACATATAATTCCTATCCTTCGAGACTTAGGGGATTCTAGATTACATTTGGTATCATCAAAACTCATTACATTATGTTCCTAACACCCAGAAGCTCATCATCAGTATTCTCCTCCTCAGTTTGAGCCTTCCTTTTGCCCTTTCCCTTAGGCTTTGAGGGAGAGGGTGCAATTTGTACACCCTTGGACTTTGGAGCTTGAGATTTCGTCCTACCCATATAGGTATTTCGATGAATCTCTCTCCCTTCCCTCAACTGCAAACCCTTTAAACTGAGTAAATATTGAACAACAAAACCGAAACCAACCTTTTTACTGATCGACGGATTGGTGTTTGAGACTGAGCCCTGCACTTGTTGTTTGAGGAAGTTGAAGATGATGTGTGCCCAGTCCATTTGATTGTTGTTCCAGATNCATCTGTTCCGGACACCTTGCCGAGAATGAACTTCATGATGAGGTCGGTGACAATGGCAAACCTCTCCTTCAAATGGAACTTGCGGAGGGCAGAGGTTGCTCTGGGCGGTGCATTCTCCAATCGGATTTTGTCCCAAAATGCTTGCTTGTTCAGGTTGTAATCCGAGAGGTGCTTGACTGCCTCCTCTGATGCGGCAAAATCAAATGCTGCCCTTAGGTCTCCAACAGAGGTCGTGATGTCGATTTCGTTGAAGCGGCTTTCAATCTTGCCCTTCGTGACCTTAGCATTAGCGAACCATTCGGTGAAGTCGAGGTCGTGGATGGTTCGGTAGTCATGCGTCATATACTTCATTAGTCCTGCCTTCTCGAACTTCTTCAGGACTTTCTCTGCCATTGTTGGGTTCGTCGAGTGAGCAACGAAACCATCTCTGTCAAGGATACTCCCCGCCTTGACTTGCTTGATTTGAGAGCGTATGTGTTCCAGCTCCTTCTGGTATGCATAGGAAGATGAGGTTGAAGTTGAAGATTCGGACGCTATTGTTGAAAGCTTTGATGTTTTGGAGGGAATGTGTATAGTGTATGTAATTTGGGGATTTTGGGTATTCGGATTGAGCTTGAATCCGGGTATGGATGATGGATTTGGCTTTTATATCTTGTGGATTTGGGTCGGATATGTGGGTAGGGTTGAGAGTTTGACCCTACTTGAGATCTCGGTTAATTTGAAAGAATTGAAAGGTCGGAAATACCCCTTATAACGGTCAGCGTGTAACTTAAGGTAAGGATATTTTTGGGAAAGAGTATGGGACGGTTTAAAGTTGGGTTTTATAAGATAAGATATCTTTATGAGCATGCTCCCACTAATTAAGATAGTGCCCTTAAGCATGGAAGACCGTAGGTAACCGAAGACCACGTGGCTGATCATTAATTTCTAAAATAGCCGTTCCACATATATCTGTTGAATTCATCAGTTTCACCTCTCAAAGGTGAACACTTCGTCGATACTAGTTTAAGGATCTTCCCCCTGAGTGATTGATCCCTAAACCTCCTTATTCCTCCGTCTTGATCTGGAATATCTAATAGCAACGCATTAAATGGTTAAGGATCTTCCCCCTGAGTGATTGATCCCTAACCCTCCTTATTCCTCCATTTAGAGATACGTAGTGAGTCAGTTTGTTATCTTTCGAAGTGATCTCTCGAACTACCCTTCTTCGAGACATAACGTATATAGGCAAACTGAACATGTATCTCTCGAACTATCTGTCGAACACAGATTGCGATGAAAGAAACAAGATTGATTCATCCAAAGGATATCACTTGGAACGTTTCCTTAAGTTCATTTAGTGATTTCCAAGTACATTACATATGAATCAATATCCTATTAGATTCCCTAGAAACTTTTGTTTGGCCTTGGATAGCCATATAGGAATCTATTATTAGAACAAGAACTAGCCATCTAAAATTCTATTTATCTGAGTAACAGAACTAGAGGTGGCTAATTTTTCTTGTTTTTCTCTACCTCTCCGCTGCTGCCCTCCTCACAGGCTCCATCTCCCTTTCCCTTGATTCTCCATTTGATTGAGGGAGATCCTTTTCCGGAATGTGCAGCGGTAGGAGTCCCACTTATACGGGACTCTTCTCCTGACTCCAGTATCCCACCGTTGTGGATCTCCTCGCATATGGGGATCCATTCACCTTGGATGGGAATAGGATGCTTGCTTGGATTATCAGGAAACTCCGCAATCTGTTCACCCTTCGTTAATTCTGGATAGTTTTCTCCTTGAAAGTCTTTGGACTTGGCTGCTGATTTCCTTCCTCTATACCAGAATGGTACATCGTCTTTTCCTTTCTTCTTCTCCATGAAGAAGTCGATGACATAAACTGCTGAGAAAATCCCTCTATTTATAGCCCAAAAATTTAACACTATAGAGTCACGGGATGCTACATGAATGACCATTCAATGCTGTGTAACTCCAAAGCTGCCATAAAGTTGATGAAACTGCTCCTCACATGCGGAACAGTTCATGGCACTACATTTAAGACGATAGGATTTGACCATTCAACTCAATTCTATCATTCCCAATTCTAACCTTAGTTGAGAGAATCTATTTTCACATAACGCTTTTGTGAAAATATCTGCTAGTTGCTCCTCCGTTGCAACATATTCCAAAGTTATATCCTTTTTCTCAACATGGTCTCGGATGAAGTGATACTTGATATCAATGTGTTTTGTCCTTGAATGTAACACTGGATTCTGAGTAATAGCTATAGCACTAGTGTTGTCACACATAACCTTAACTTCTTTACATTCAACACCATAATCCAGTAATTGTTGCTTCATCCATAAAATCTGAGCACAACAACTTCCAGCTGCTACATATTCTGCCTCAGCGGTGCTTGTAGCTATCGAATGCTGTTTCTTGCTAAACCATGAGACAAGTCTTCCACCTAGAAACTGACATGTCCCTGATGTGCTCTTTCGATCTATTTTACATCCGGCAAAGTTCGCATCTGAATAACCCATTAGTTCGAAAGATCCACCTCTTGAATACCAAAGTTCAACACTTTGCGTACCCTTGAGATATCTAAGAATCCTTTTAGATGCATTTAAGTGACTCTCCTTAGGACTTGCCTGAAATCTAGCACATACACCTACTGCAAAGGATATATCTGGTCTACTAGCAGTTAAATAAAGAAGAGATCCGATGATACCTCGATATGTAGTTTGATCGACCTCTCGACCTTCACTATCAACATCGATACGTAGAGAGGTTCCCATGGGTACTTTGACTGAGGNATCATTAATTTCTAAAATAGCCGTTCCACATATATCTGTTGAATTCATCAGTTTCACCTCTCAAAGGTGAACACTTCGTCGATACTAGTTTAAGGATCTTCCCCCTGAGTGATTGATCCCTAAACCTCCTTATTCCTCCGTCTTGATCTGGAATATCTAATAGCAACGCATTAAATGGTTAAGGATCTTCCCCCTGAGTGATTGATCCCTAACCCTCCTTATTCCTCCATTTAGAGATACGTAGTGAGTCAGTTTGTTATCTTTCGAAGTGATCTCTCGAACTACCCTTCTTCGAGACATAACGTATATAGGCAAACTGAACATGTATCTCTCGAACTATCTGTCGAACACAGATTGCGATGAAAGAAACAAGATTGATTCATCCAAAGGATATCACTTGGAACGTTTCCTTAAGTTCATTTAGTGATTTCCAAGTACATTACATATGAATCAATATCCTATTAGATTCCCTAGAAACTTTTGTTTGGCCTTGGATAGCCATATAGGAATCTATTATTAGAACAAGAACTAGCCATCTAAAATTCTATTTATCTGAGTAACAGAACTAGAGGTGGCTAATTTTTCTTGTTTTTCTCTACCTCTCCGCTGCTGCCCTCCTCACAGGCTCCATCTCCCTTTCCCTTGATTCTCCATTTGATTGAGGGAGATCCTTTTCCGGAATGTGCAGCGGTAGGAGTCCCACTTATACGGGACTCTTCTCCTGACTCCAGTATCCCACCGTTGTGGATCTCCTCGCATATGGGGATCCATTCACCTTGGATGGGAATAGGATGCTTGCTTGGATTATCAGGAAACTCCGCAATCTGTTCACCCTTCGTTAATTCTGGATAGTTTTCTCCTTGAAAGTCTTTGGACTTGGCTGCTGATTTCCTTCCTCTATACCAGAATGGTACATCGTCTTTTCCTTTCTTCTTCTCCATGAAGAAGTCGATGACATAAACTGCTGAGAAAATCCCTCTATTTATAGCCCAAAAATTTAACACTATAGAGTCACGGGATGCTACATGAATGACCATTCAATGCTGTGTAACTCCAAAGCTGCCATAAAGTTGATGAAACTGCTCCTCACATGCGGAACAGTTCATGGCACTACATTTAAGACGATAGGATTTGACCATTCAACTCAATTCTATCATTCCCAATTCTAACCTTAGTTGAGAGAATCTATTTTCACATAACGCTTTTGTGAAAATATCTGCTAGTTGCTCCTCCGTTGCAACATATTCCAAAGTTATATCCTTTTTCTCAACATGGTCTCGGATGAAGTGATACTTGATATCAATGTGTTTTGTCCTTGAATGTAACACTGGATTCTGAGTAATAGCTATAGCACTAGTGTTGTCACACATAACCTTAACTTCTTTACATTCAACACCATAATCCAGTAATTGTTGCTTCATCCATAAAATCTGAGCACAACAACTTCCAGCTGCTACATATTCTGCCTCAGCGGTGCTTGTAGCTATCGAATGCTGTTTCTTGCTAAACCATGAGACAAGTCTTCCACCTAGAAACTGACATGTCCCTGATGTGCTCTTTCGATCTATTTTACATCCGGCAAAGTTCGCATCTGAATAACCCATTAGTTCGAAAGATCCACCTCTTGAATACCAAAGTTCAACACTTTGCGTACCCTTGAGATATCTAAGAATCCTTTTAGATGCATTTAAGTGACTCTCCTTAGGACTTGCCTGAAATCTAGCACATACACCTACTGCAAAGGATATATCTGGTCTACTAGCAGTTAAATAAAGAAGAGATCCGATGATACCTCGATATGTAGTTTGATCGACCTCTCGACCTTCACTATCAACATCGATACGTAGAGAGGTTCCCATGGGTACTTTGACTGAGGNTCCAAAAATGATATCGTCCACATAGATTTGCACCAATAAGATATGATCCCCATCCTTAATTCTAAACAATGTTTTGTCCACTAGGCCTTTGGTGAACCCACACTGAAGTAGAAAAGAGGATAAGGTATCATACCAAGCTCTCGGAGCTTGTTTCAAGCCGTAAAGTGCCTTTTTCAATTTGAATACCTTGTCAGCTCCCACGTCCTTCAAGAAACCCGGAGGTTGTTCAACGTACACCTCTTCTTCAAGAAGTCCGTTCAGAAAAGCTCTCTTGACATCCATTTGATATACCTTGAAGTCTTTGAAGGCAGCATATGCGAGAAATATATGTATGGCTTCGAGACGTGCCACCGGAGCGAAGGTTTCATCAAAATCTATTCCTTCCTCCTGGCAGTATCCTTTAGCAACAAGTCTGGCCTTGTTCCTAACAATAACTCCATCCTCATTCATCTTGTTTCTGAAAACCCACTTTGTACCAATGACATTCTGATGATGAGGTCTCGGAACTAGTTCCCAAACGTCGTTCCTCTCGAACTGATGAAGTTCCTCTTGCATTGCTTGCACCCAATCTGCGTCGCTTAGAGCCTCATCGATCACCTTAGGCTCTATTTGAGATAGAAAACAAGCAAACATGCTTTCTCTGTAAGCTGATCTGGTTCGAACTCTGTCACGTACATCTCCGATCACTTGATCAGCAGGGTGACTTCTCAGCCATCTTAGGTCGGGTTGCGGCTCCTCAGTTGATACTTCCATTGAAGGTTGAGATATGGGTTGAACATCTATGATCTGGTTTTGATCAACTGAGTCAGGCGCTTTCTTCTTGGTAGACTCTTCATCATCTGATTCTGACTGGAGTTCTGCTACGTCTCGAACTATCGACTGCTTGTCTTCGAGAGGTAAGTTTGATCTCTCGATAGACTCTGGCTGATCTTCCTCAGCAGCTTCCGTTGTCTTTGATGGTTGATCTGTTGATGCCCTTTCATCAAAGGTAACATGTATGGACTCTTCAACCACCAAACTCCGCTTGTTGAAGACTCTGAGTGCTTTGCTTGTCGATGAGTATCCCAGAAATACTCCATCATCTGCCTTTTCTTCAAAAGTTCTTCGTTGAGTCTTCCCATTGTTGTGAATATAGCATTTGCACCCGAATGAGTGGAAGTGGCTTACATTCGGTTTTCTTCCATTCCACAACTCATATGGAGTCTTTCCAACTCCTTTTACTATCAAGGACCGATTTTGGGTGTAGCACGCTGTGTTGATTGCTTCTGCCCAAAATCCTTGTGATATGTTGGCTTGCGAGAGCATGGTCCTTGCGGCTTCTTTGAGAGTTCTGTTCCTTCTTTCAGCAACCCCGTTTTGTTGAGGTGTTCGAGCAGCTGATAGTTGATGATGAATTCCGTTCTCGTTGCAGTAGCTCTCGATTACTTGATTAACGAACTCTCCACCTTGATCTGACCGGATCTTTAGTATCGAGACTTCCTTTTCAACTTGAACTTGTTTCAAGAGATTTGGTAGGGCAATTTTTGTCTCGCTTTTCTTGGTTAAGAACACGGTCCAAGTGAATCTTGTGTAGTCATCCACTACCACAAGAGTGTACTTCTTTCCCTTTATGCTGGGTGGATCCACTGGGCCAAATAAGTCCATGTGAAGAAGACTTAATGGTCTAGTGGATGATGTATCGGCTTTGCTCTTGAAAGAGGATTTGATCTGTTTGCAACGTTGACATGCCTCACAGATTTTATCCTTTCGAAACGTCACTTTGGGCAGTCCTTCCACTAAGTTCCTCTTAGTAAGCTTGTTGATAGTCTTGAAGTTCAGATGACTAAGCTTACTATGCCAATCCCAGCATAAATCTTCCTTGCTCCTTGCTAGCATACATAGGGATGGTTTTGCAGACCTCCAATCCACTATGTACATGTTTCCTTTCCTTGCTGCTTCCAAGACGACTTCGAGAGATTCCTCGTTCATAATCTGACATTTGCTTTTGGTGAAGACAACTTTGTGGCCCTTGTCACAGAACTGGCTTGTACTAAGGAGATTGAACTTGAGCCCCTCAACGTAGGACACTCCTTTAATAACCAGCTCATTCTTTTGGATTTCACCAACAGCTCTTGTGCGCCCCTTCTTCTCGTTGTCGCCAAATGTCACCAAGGGACCTTCGATAGGTTGGATGTTCTCAAGCAGTGTTAGATTTCCAGTCATATGTCTCGAACATCCACTGTCAATGAACCACACGTCCCTGGTGTCCTGCAAGGAAATCAAGCAAGTTTAGGTACCCAAACTTTGGGTCCTGGTGGGTTAGTGAGTTTAGGCATCCATTTATACCTTGTGCCCATTATTCCAGGCCTAGGCGCAATGTAGCCATTGTACGTTTGATAATTATAAGGAATGCTAGCAAAGGTTTTAGGCCTCTTTGGTGCATAAATCAACTTAGGTAGAGACTTTTCGACCGGCTTATGCACCATGCCTTTCATACGCTGTTTGGTCATGTGAAATTGCTGAAAGTGAGGTTTCTTCCAGAACTTGTGATTTGATGACCAATTCTCACTAGATGGATAGAGTCTTCCTTTCTCCATCCGTGAGTTCCTAACTATGTGGATCTCAGACCTTCCATATTTGCCTTGAGGTGCATTATATGGAGTGTAGCTCTTTTTGTACTTGGAATGGCCTTGCGAGAGATAGCAAGGTGATCTCTCGATATTGTTTACCCGGCCATTCTTCGTAGCTTTCCTATACTTTCCATTGCTGGTGTATAGGGACGGTTTATGAATAGCTACTCTGGTCTTTTCTGTTGGTCCTTTATGACCTTTATTTGGTTTGGGTTGAGATCCTCCATTTCTTGAAGTTCCCAAACCATTGGTCTGTTTATCTCTCGAGAGATGGTCTTGATGGAACCCTAGACCGGTTCTATCACTTGTAGGTCTGTGATCAACCACCATTTTCTCCATAGCTTTGGAGGAATTAGTGTATGATGCTATGACCTTTCGAAGATTAAGCTCTCTCGTCTCTCGAGCTTTGCACTCTTCAGATAGTAGGATTACTTTGGCTTCTAACTCACTTACTTTGAGAGTCAGCTCCAAATTCTCTTTCGAGACGTTCTTAAGCATATCTCTTTCAGCAGTTAGCTTGCTGTTTTCATCCATCACTCTAGCATGAGTGCTATTGGCGATGTTAAGGTTCCTTCTGAGCGATTCCAACATCTCGAAGGGGTCCTCATCGCTTTTAAATGAAGAACAACGAGAGGTAGAAGTAGAGCAGCGAGATGTAGGAGTAGAGGTTACCTCGTTGTCAATGGCCATTAGGCATTGATTCTCCTCTTCCTCGGTGTATAAGCAGATGAGCCCCCTCTCATCCTCTGAGCTGCTGCTGCTTTCGCTGGAGCTCGACGTCTCGGACTCCTCGATTGTCCTCTCGAATTCTTCAGCAACAAGCGCCTTCCTGCGCTGATACGTCTTTGATGATCCTTTGAAGCCACCTTGTGTTGGCTTCTCCCTGGATTCCTCTATTCTCTTGGAATCCTTGCCTTCTTGGCCCTGATGCTTGCTTACTAGTGGGTAAGGGCATTCGGCCTTGAAATGTCCCGGTCTTCTACAGTTGTAGCATAGACCCTGATTTTCCTCCTCCGTCCTTCTGGATGGATATCTCTCATTTTTCCTTCTTGAGGAGGAAGGTGAACTTTTGTTGCTCTCCTGGTTCATCTTCATGTATTTCCTGAACTTTCTCACAAAGAGAGCAAACTGTTCGTCAGACATAACATTCATAGGATTAGAGTCTGACCTTGAAGATGTGGATGGTTGCTCAGCAACAAGTGCTACGTTTCGTCGATCCACAATGTCCTCATCTCTTGGGAACATCTCGAACTCGAAGGCTTTGAGATCCCGGAAGAGTTTGTCTGTTGTGGTTTCCTTCAGATCTCGGTGATCTCTCATCGTGATCACCTTTACTTCCCACTCCTTAGTGAGGCCACGTAAGACCTTCAGGTTCAGCTCCTTTTGTGGGATCTCCTTTTCAAGGTCACTGATCTCGGTTGTGAGCTTCATGAACCGAGACTCCATGCTGTCGATGCTCTCTCCTGGCTTCATCTTGAAGTCTTCGAACTTCTTCATGGCCACGGTGAGCTTGTTTTCCTTTTCCTGTTCGTCACCTTCACCAATTAACATCAAAGTATCCCATACCTCTTTTGCCGTTTTGCACTTCCTCACTTTTGGGAAGATGGTTTCGTCTATAGCTCTGAAGAGAATATCCTTGGCAATATTGTCCAGGTTGTTTCTCTTCCTATCATCACTGGTCCATTCTTCCCTAGGTTTTGGGATGTACTTTGGTGTTTCTTGGGTTTGAACTGCAGCAGTATTAACCATTAGGATCTTGACTGGTCCAGAAGTTATAACCTCGGCCATCTCATCATGGAGGGCTGATAAGTACGCAAGCATGCGTGTTTTCCAGTCGTCAAACCTGCTAAGATCAAAGAGAAGATGTCTCGACAACATGCTGTCCATATTGAAAAATTATCTCGTGCTTTGAAAATATTTAAAAAGATTTTTCAAAGAAGGATCTCTAGGCAATATAAACAAAGGTTTATATCGATCAGAGAACTTGCTCTGATACCAATTGTTGGTCCCAAGGGGATGGGGTACAAGTCTAGGGGGGGGGGTGAATAGACTTGTATAAGATTTTGCAAATCTTTTCGACCTCTCGTGTGTATTGAACTTAGGATGTTTAGGTTCGATACCTCACGAGGTGAAGACAAAGTTTTATGCGCAGCGGAAATATTATCCCCTTTTTGGTTAGCACGAGTTTGGGTTAGTTCGAGAGGTGTGATTATATGCAGTGCAATCGAGAAGTTAGCGAGAGATAAAAACAGAAAGTAAATGCAAGAGAGATTTTTAAGTGGTTCGGCCAACCCGCCTACTTCCACTCTTCTTCCAGAAACTCCCTGGAAGGATTGCACTAAAAACTTCCCTTTCTAGTACAATAACGAGCGCTTGAGCTTTGATCACCAAGCCCGCCTCAAGCCTCAGGTTTTTCGCCCCGCTTCCAGTTACTCCACCTCTCGAGCACTTGACCTTTGATCACCAAGCCCGCGTCAAGCCTCAGGTTTCTTTCGCTCGGACAGCAGCCAGGTTACTCCGCCTCTCCTCAGGTTTTTCTCCCCGCTTCCAGTTACTCCACCTCTCGAGCACTTGACCTTTGATCACCAAGCCCGCGTCAAGCCTCAGGTTTCTTTCGCTCGGACAGCAGCCAGGTTACTCCGCCTCTCCTCAGGTTTTTCTCCCCGCTTCCAGTTACTCCACCTCTCGAGCACTTGACCTTTGATCACCAAGCCCGCGTCAAGCCTCAGGTTTCTTTCGCTCGGACAGCAGCCAGGTTACTCCGCCTCTCCTCAGGTTTTTCTCCCCGCTTCCAGTTACTCCACCTCTCGAGCACTTGACCTTTGATCACCAAGCCCGCGTCAAGCCTCAGGTTTCTTTCGCTCGGACAGCAGCCAGGTTACTCCGCCTCTCCTCAGGTTTTTCTCCCCGCTTCCAGTTACTCCACCTCTCGAGCACTTGACCTTTGATCACCAAGCCCGCGTCAAGCCTCAGGTTTCTTTCGCTCGGACAGCAGCCAGGTTACTCCGCCTCTCCTCAGGTTTTTCTCCCCGCTTCCAGTTACTCCACCTCTCGAGCACTTGACCTTTGATCACCAAGCCCGCGTCAAGCCTCAGGTTTCTTTCGCTCGGACAGCAGCCAGGATACTCCACCTCCCTTGCTTAATCCAAAGCAAGACGTTGTTGATAGTCACAGTTGAATGTAACAATCTCCAATCTGACCACAAGCTATCGTTGAATCAACTTTGATGTAGAGCAGCTTTGGTCACCTTCTGGATGTATGACAGTTTAGCTTTGTAACTCTCTTCGAACACTAAGATGTGTTCTCTCGCTGTATTGAATATCAGGATGATATTCCAAGTTAAGCACTTTGCACTGGAACGTTTTTATCAGACACCTCTTGTTAACCTCTTGACCTTTTTCACACAAAACCCTTTTTTCTTCTGTGTCTTTACGTCCTTATATATGAGAGTAGAAGAATAGTTCCGTTGGAGGGAAAACTATTCCGTTTGAAATTGGTCTCCCACGCCGAACATGGGTCTTTGCACAATTTCAGCATTTTTCATGGAGTAGTGGTCTTGTAACTTGAGCCTTTTGTTTTGTAGTGAATATTCCATATTCCACTTTCTTGAGTTCATGCTTCACTTGCTTCTTTTGGATAAAGTTACTCTTTTTATGTTCCCATCATTCCTTGTTTGGGGAATCTGACCACTTCAGGATTGGTGCACTTCTTGACCGTTTGTGGTGGAGGTCTGACGTGTCATCCACTTCCGTCCATTTTGAAACCTCCCGCTCAGCACCTCTTCAATATTTTATCTCCATGATATTCTTCTTCTCCAAACTTAGAGTATTTTATCTGCACATGTTGACTAACATTCAGCCTCTTGGAGAAGTGCCGGTTTATCGAGACCATAAAAGATGTCTCGACCACTTGATGTTTCAATCCCATGTATCGAGAGGTCTATCTCTCGAATATTCTTTACGTCTCGAACTCGATAGGTATATCGAGAGGTCCTTACCTCTCGAACTTGGCTTGTGTCTCGAGACTTAGTTGATGTCTCGTAGACCCTTATTCCTCCAGAGTTGTCTCGTGCCTGCTTCTGATCTATCTGTTTGCTTACAACACGAAAACTTCTAAGTTGTTCAAACAAGTTTACCTTAAGCTTAAATATTTCCCGAGTTGAGCTCAAATTACCCGGTTGTATTTTCGCTCTTAGTTTACTTATCGAACTTACATTGTTTTGCCTATGTATCGAGACTTGGGGATTTCTACTTAACAGTTGGTATCATCAAAACCTATTACATGATGTTCCTAACAATTTCCCCCTTTTTGATGATGCCAACACTTATACTTACTTATATGGCTGATTTGAAAAAGAAAAAGCATTGATTTTATTTTCAGCGCATATGGTAAGTTTGACAACAATTCTACTAAACATGAATAAGTAAACTCACGCAACACCCCCAGCAGAAGATATATGTATTAAGATTAAGGGAATGTTTACATAACAGAGTTTAGTGGAAAAGATTCAAAGAAATAAGACCAAGAACAACATAAGTATCAATACATTGAAATAAGATGGAGTTTGGACCACGAGAGCTTACTTCTTGTTGCCTTTCCTTTTCTTGTTAATGGCTTCTCGTGTCTTGATGGGGTCTTTCGGATTTACCAGGCTTAAGTATTCATCTGTGACATCTAGATGCCTGTAGTTCCTGTAGGCTTCCCCCACGAACTCACCATCAATTACTCCATCTTTCCACCAGGCAATGCATTCTTCTGGAGACATATTGCTGTGTGTAGATATCCCAGTGATTTTCAGAAGCTTGAATATCTCCAGAGTCAGAATTTGTTCAGTGTCTTCTCTGTTCCCAAACTTAAAGTTTGTCATGAGAAGATCTATCTTCCTTTCTTCTTCTGACTGTCGTTCTTGTCTTTTTCTTCTTCTTTCTCTGTCCTCTTCTCTCCTTCTCTCCATTTCCAGTGTACGCTGGACCCTTAGGTTTTCTGCCTGTTTGGCATCCTCCACTGCTTTGCTCATGATTCTTGGTATTTTTGGAGGTGGTCCAGCTGGTTCACTTGCTGCCCTTTTCTTGCCCGTTGTATCCCCCTTCTTTTTCTCTTTATTTTCCCCCTTGTTGGCATCATCAGCACGGGAGAGGAGGGTGGACATACCTTCGAAGATTGCTTGAAGTTGGGCAGGGACTTGGTTCGACAGGTCATCGAGTATGGCCTTCATCACATCCTGTCGAAGTTCACTGGAATATTGGAAGGCTCGAAGCTCTGCTCGCATCTCGGCTAATTCAGCCCTCGCACTTGCAGCCTCTGCTCGAGCGACAGCGGCTTCATCAGTGGCTTTCCGTGCTGCATCCTCAGCCCATATCGCCTGTTCGAGAAGTTCGGCATGACGGCCTTGGGATTCACTTGTGCCAGCAGCAGGCATTGCAGCATTGCGGACCACAGCGAGTATTCTTTCGAGCTGAGCCATCTTCTGAGATTGATCAGCCATGAATTGACGCACTTCGCCAATGAAGACTTCTTCGGCCTGTTGATCATAGTCAGAAGTAGGAGATGAGGATCGAGATGTACCTTTCGTCGGAGGGGACTTGGGTGCTTCCAGATTTCCACCCATGACTTGCAATTGCGAGTCCACCTCTCGATTTAACGTCTGAGGATCCACAGGGACACAGGGTTCAGAGCTCGAAGGTAGCTCCATGTCAGGTGCTTCCCGGTTTCCACCTGAGGGATGGATCACTTCTTGCTCCTCACCTCTCGAACCTGGAGCCTCAGCTTCAGCAACTGTGGAGATAGGGTCAGCCAGAGAGTGTTCTTCGGTATTGGACGCTTCCCTGTTTTCATCCAATAGAGGTTCCCCCTCAGCATCACCTCTCGAACCAGTGCTGGGAACTTTGTCATCTGCTGGTGAGGTTGGAGACGTAGTGTCGACAGGTGCTTCCGGGTTTCCACCTTCGATGGTATCATCAGTACTCCTCGAACCAGCAGGACTTGGGGCATTCTGCTCATGTTGCTCATTTGACTGCATTTCAGTCTGCTCCGATGAGTCTGGAATGATAATTATTTCAGGAGCAGTAGGAAAACCCGGCAGTGTGAGCAACGGAACTTCACCCTCTCGAATTGTCTGTGCTTCATCAGTAGTGGTCGAGGGTGTGGACTCAGGTGGTGGCAAAAGTAGAACGGTGTTAGGTGCCACTTGAAGTGCTTCAGAGGTCTCGGATTCACCTCTCGAAGCTTCTACCTGTTCGTCCAGAGCAGAGTTGCTGACTTGGGACAGTGGGATTGCGGCTGTTGCAATATCATCGTGAGCAACCCCAGAGGTCTCTCCTGGCCCTCTCGTGAACTCAACGTTCTGTCCCAAGGAGATGGCAGTGGCGAGCCTGATATCTTCTCGAAATCGTGCTTCTGTTTCAGGATCTTCTTCAGGCTCAGCTTCAACTTCTGGTGCTTCAACTGCTATGCTCTTCCCTTTATCAGTTCTTTCACTGTTCAGCTTCATTACTCGTGTTTCGTGGGCAAGATCCATCAGTTGTTGAGCTGGGATCTCGGAGATGCCCAACCACTGGAGTGCAAACTGCTCTTCTGCCTCCATTTCAGCTGCTTGACTCATCAATTGAGTGAAAGAACTGGTTCTCCAGTTGATCCACCTGATCACCCTGGAGAAGTCATCAAGAGTGGGTGCTTCCACTGCCAACTGAGTGGAAACTTCTTCATATAAGTCATCCCGCCCATCAGAGATGATTTCAGTGGCAGAGATTGCTTCGTCTATCTGAGCTGTGATCTCTCGACTATGCTCCAAGAGATCATCTCCCACCCTGACTGTGTAGTCTGTCTCTCGAACCATCTCACATGGTTCTTCTGCATCCCCTTGTACTGGATCACTGATCCCAGTACCTTCAACCTCTCGAGCCATCTCTCGAGATAAACCAACAGAGTCACCAGTACCCTCAGCAGTAATATCATCATTAACACACAAATCTCTTGACAGGGACCTGGTAGGGGGCACTCTCTCAACCTCAGTGGCCAGTGTAGCCTGAGGTTCCCCCTGGGCTTGTGCCCTGTCCTCGAAGGGTACTTGTATAACTGACGGTTCCACCTCTTGAACCCGGGTGACAGCAACAGTTTTGGCTTTCCTAGCCCTCTTTGGCAGATGAACCCTTTGTATCAGTACATCGAGAGGTTCATCATCAGAATTCTTTTCCTCGGTTTGGGCTTTCCTTTTGCCCCTTCCTTTTGGCTGTGAGGGAGAAGGTGCAGCTTTAACACCTTTAGTTTTGGGGACTAGAGATTTCGTCCTACCCATATAGGTATTTCGATGAATCTCTTTTCCCTCCCTCAGTTCGAAGCCCTTCAGGCTTAAGAGAAATTGCACAACAAAGCCGAAACCAACCTTTTTACTGATCGACAGGTTGGCGTTGGAGACTGAGCGCATCACTTGCTGTTGAAGGAAGTTGAAGATAATATGTGCCCAGTCCAGCTTGTTGTTGTTCCAAATGGCATGGAGGATTTTGAGGAGGTCTAGACTAACCTCGTCAGTTCCGGACACCTTGCCGAGCACAAACTTCATGATTAGGTCGGCAGCGAGAGCAAACCTCTCCTTTAGGTGGTACTTGCGGAGGGCAGAGGATGCTCTGGGTGGTGCAGTCGCTAGTCGGATTTTCTCCCAGAAAGCTTGCTTGTCCAAGTCGTAATCCGATAGATGCTTGACTGCTTCCTCCGATGACGCGAAATCAAATGCCGCTCTGAGGTCACCTACAGATGTTGTGATGGGAAAATCATTAAAGCGGCTTTCGATTTTACCCTTCGTGACCTTGGCATTTGCGAACCATTCTGTGAAGTCGAGGGGGTGAACGGTCCCGTAGTCGTGCGTCATGTATTTCATCAGTCCTGCTTTCTCAAACTTCTTCAGGACTTTTTCCGCCATTTTTGGATTAGGGGAGTTGGTGATGAAGCCATTTCTGTCAAGGATACTCCCCGCCTTGACTTGTTTGATCTGAGAGCGAATGTGTAGCAACTCCCTCTGATATGCGTCGGAAGATGAGGTTGATGTAGAGGATTCGGACGCCATTGATGAAGGTTAGATGTTTTGGAGGGAATGTGTACTGCGTTTAGGATTTGGGGATTTTGGGTAAACGGTTTTAGCTTGAATCCGGGTAAAGAAGAAGGATTTGGCTTTTATATCATGTGGATTCGGGTTGGATATATGGGTAGGGTAGAATATTTGATCCGAGAAAAGATACCGGTTAATTTCAAAGAAGTAAAAGGTCAGAAATACCCTTTATAACGGTTATGTATGTAAGATATGGTAAGGGTATTTTGGTAAAGTATAATGCGGTTTTTGGATAGTGGGATATAATGAGATGTTTATACAGGCATGCTCCCATTAATCAAGATAATGCCCTTAAGTGCGGAAAACCGTCAGTAACCGATGACCACGTGGCTAGCATTAATATCCAAAGTTAGCCGTTTCCCCTCATATATCAGATTCACCTCTCGAAGGTGAATTGTCTTCCACATGAGTTTAAGGATCTTCCCCCTGAGTGATTGATCCCTAAACCTCCTTATTCCTCCGTCTTGATCTGGTTAAGGATCTTCCCCCTGAGTGATTGATCCCTAACCCTCCTTATTCCTCCGTTCAGAGATATCAGTTTGTTATCTTTCGAAGTGACCTCTCGAACTACCCTTCTTCGAGACATAACGTATATAGACAAACTGATCGGGTGACCTCTCGAACTACCTTTCGAACACAGATTGCGAGAGAAACAAGTTTGATTCATCTAAAAGATATCACTTGGAACATATCCTTAAGTTCATTTAGTGATTTCCAGATACATTACATATGAATCAATATCCTATTAGATTCCCTAGAAACTTTTGTTTGGCCTTGGTCAGCCTAATAGGAATCTATCGTTAAAGCAGGAACTAGCCATCTAAAGTCCTATTTGTCTAATAACAGAACTAGGGGTGGCTATTCCCTTTTCTTGTTCTTCTCTCCGGAGCTGCTTACTGTAGTTGGGAGTGACCATCTTCATCGCTAATCCTCTTAATGTCTTTGGATTAGGTATGATCATCCCTTTGGCTGCTGCAGACCTCAGAAAGTCCCATCTGGTCTTCCTCTCCATTTCCCTTGGTTCTCCATTTGGTTGAGGAAGGCCCTTTTCCAGAATGTGCAGCAGTAGGAGTCCCTCTTGTGCAGGACTCTTCTCCCGATTCCAGTATCCCATCGTTGTGGATCTCCTCGTATTTGGGGATCCATTCACCTTGGATGGGAATAGGATACTTGCTTGGATTATCAGGAAGCTCCGTAATCTGTTCACCCTTCGTTGATTCTGGATAGTTTTCTCCTTGAAAATCTTTGGACTTGACTGCCGGTTTCTTTCCTCTATAAAAGAATGGAACATCATCTTTTCCTTTCTTTTTCTCCATGGGAAGTTGATGGTATGAACTTCTGAAAGAAACCCTCTTATTTATAGCCCAATAGGGTTACCACTGTTGAGTCACGGGATGCAATATGAATGACCATTCAATGCTTGTGTAACTCCAAAGCTGCCATAAAGTTGATGAAACCGCCCCTCACATGCGAAACAGTTCATGGCACTAAATACAAGAAGATAAGATTTGACCATTCAACCCAATTCTATCATTCCCAATTCTAACCTTAGTTGAGAGAATCTATTTTCACATAACGCTTTTGTGAAAATATCTGCTAGTTGCTCCTCCGTTGCAACATATTCCAAAGTGATGTCCTTTTTCTCAACGTGGTCTCGGATGAAGTGATACTTAATATCAATATGCTTTGTTCTGGAGTGTAACACTGGGTTGTGGGTGATGGCAATAGCACTTGTATTGTCACACATAATTTTAACCTCCTTACACTCAACACCATAATCCATTAGCTGTTGCTTCATCCATAAGATCTGAGCACAACAACTTCCAGCTGCTACATATTCTGCCTCAGCAGTGCTTGTAGCTATCGAATGTTGTTTCTTGCTAAACCATGAGACAAGTCTTCCACCTAGAAACTGACATGTCCCTGATGTGCTCTTTCGATCTATCTTACAACCGGCAAAGTCCGCATCTGAATAACCCATAAGTTCGAAAGATCCACCTTTCGAATACCAGAGCCCAACACTCTGCGTACCCTTTAGATATCTAAGAATCTTTTTGGATGCATTTAGGTGACTTTCCTTAGGACTTGCCTGAAATCTAGCACATACACCTACTGCAAAGGATATGTCTGGTCTACTTGCAGTTAAATAAAGAAGAGATCCGATGATACCTCGATAAGTGGTTTGATCGACCTCTCGACCTTCGCTGTCGACATCGATACGTAGAGAGGTTCCCATAGGTACTTTGACTGAGGATTTCCCTTCTATGTTGTATTTCCTGAGCAGATCCTTGGTGTATTTCTCCTGGTTGATGAAGATACCTTCCTTAAGCTGTCTCACTTGTAGTCCAAGGAAGTAGTTGAGCTCTCCCATCATGCTCATCTCGAACTTTCCTTTCATCAAACTGGAGAACTTCTCGCACAAGTCTGGATTGGTGCTTCCAAAAATGATATCGTCCACATAGATTTGCACCAATAAGATGTGATCCCCGTCCTTAATTCTAAACAATGTTTTGTCCACTAGGCCTTTGGTGAACCCACACTGAAGTAGAAAAGAGGATAAGGTATCATACCAAGCTCTCGGAGCTTGTTTTAAGCCGTAAAGTGCCTTCTTTAATTTGTATACTTTGTCAGCTCCCACGTCCTTCAAGAAACCCGGAGGTTGTTCAACGTACACCTCTTCTTCGAGAAGTCCGTTCAGAAAAGCGCTCTTGACATCCATTTGATATACCTTAAAGTCTTTGAAGGCGGCATATGCGAGAAAGATGCGTATGGCTTCGAGACGTGCCACTGGAGCGAAGGTTTCATCAAAATCTATTCCTTCCTCCTGACAGTAGCCTTTGGCAACAAGTCTGGCCTTGTTCCTAACAATAACTCCATCCTCATTCATCTTGTTTCTGAAAACCCACTTTGTACCAATGACATTCTGATGATGAGGTCTCGGAACTAGTTCCCAAACATCGTTCCGTTCAAACTGATGAAGTTCCTCTTGCATGGCTTGCACCCAATCTGGATCACATAGAGCCTCATCGATCACCTTAGGCTCTATTTGAGATAGAAAGCAAGCAAACATGCTTTCTCTGTATGCTGATCTGGTCCGAACTCTGTCACGTACATCTCCAATCACTTGATCAGCAGGGTGACTTCTCAGCCATCTTAGGTCGGGTTGTGGCTCCTCAGTTGATACTTCCGTTGTAGGTTGAGATGTGGGTTGAGCATCTATGATCTGGATCGGATCAACTGAGTCAGGAGCTTTCTTCTTGGTAGGCTCTTCATCATCTGATTCTGACTGGAGTTCCGCTACGTCTCGAACTATCGGTTTCTTCCCATCGAGAGGTGAGTCTAATCTCTCGATTGACTCCGACTGAACTTCCTCAGCTGCTTCCATTGACTTTGATGGTTGATCTGTCGATGCTCTATCATCAAAAGAGACATGTATGGATTCTTCAACCACCAATCTCCGCTTGTTGAAGACTCTGAAGGCTTTACTTGTCGATGAGTATCCTAGAAATACTCCATCATCTGCCTTTTCATCAAAAGTTCTTAGCTGAGTCTTCCCATTGTTGTAGACATAACATTTGCACCCAAATGTGTGGAAGTAGCTTACATTCGGTTTCCTTCCATTCCACAACTCATATGGAGTCTTTCCAACTCCTTTCACGATCAAGGACCGATTTTGGGTATAGCATGCTGTGTTGATTGCTTCTGCCCAAAATCCTTGTGATATGTTAGCTTGTGAGAGCATGGTCCTTGCAGCTTCCTTGAGAGTTCTGTTCCTCCTTTCAGCAACCCCGTTCTGTTGAGGCGTTCGAGCAGCTGACAACTGATGATGAATCCCGTTCTCGTTGCAATAGCTCTCGATCACTTGGTTAACGAACTCTCCACCTTGATCTGATCAAATCTTTAGTATCGAGACATCCTTTTCAACTTGAACCTGCTTCAAAAGGTTTGGTAAGGTAACCTTTGTCTCGCTTTTCTTGGTTAAGAACACGGTCCAGGTGAATCTTGTGTAGTCATCTACTATCACAAGAGTATACTTCCTTCCTCTCATGCTGGGTGGATCCACCGGGCCAAATAAGTCTATATGAAGAAGACTTAGTGGTCTAGTGGATGATGTCTCAGCTTTGTTTTTGAAAGAGGATTTGATCTGTTTGCAACGTTGACATGCCTCACAGATTTTGTCCTTTCGAAACGTAACTTTGGGCCGTCCTTCCACAAGGTTCCTCTTAGTAAGCTTGTTGATGGTTTTGAAGTTCAGGTGACTCAGCTTACTATGCCAATCCCAGCATAAGTCCTCTTTGCTCCTTGCTAGCATACATAGAGATGGTTTGGCAGATCTCCAGTCCACTATGTACATGTTTCCTTTCCTTGCTGCTTCCAGGACGACTTCGAGAGATTCCTCTTGTATGATCCGACACTTACTTTTAGTGAAGGTAACTTTGTAGCCCTTGTCACAGAATTGCCTTGTGCTTAGGAGGTTGAATTTGAGTCCTTCAACGTAAGATACCTCCTTGATCACCAATTCATTCTTATGAATTTCACCAACTGCCTTCGTGCGTCCTTTCTTCTTGTTGTCTCCAAATGTCACCACGGGACCTTCAATAGGATGGATGTTTTCTAGCAGTGCAAGATTTCCCGTCATATGTCTTGAACATCCACTATCAATGAACCATACGTCCCTGGTGTCCTGCATGCAGATCAAGCAGATTTAGGTACCCAAACTTTGGGTCCTGGTTGGTTAGTAAGTTTAGGCATCCATTTATACCTTGGACCCATTACTCCAGGCCTAGGTGCAATGTAGCCGTTATACCTTGGACTCTGGCTTCTTAGGTGCACAGATCAGTTTAGGTTGAGGCCTGACCTCGAACTTACGCACCATGCCTTTCATAGCTTGTTTGGTCACGTGGTACCGTTGAAACTGGGGTTTGTTCCACGGTTCATATTCTTGTGACCAGTCCTCATCGGATGGGTAGTGTCTGCCTTCCTCCACCAGTGAGTTCCTAACTCTATGGATCTCAGACCTTCCATATTTGCCTTGAGGCGCATTATATGGAGTGTAGCTTCTTTNGCTGCTTCCATTGACTTTGATGGTTGATCTGTCGATGCTCTATCATCAAAAGAGACATGTATGGATTCTTCAACCACCAATCTCCGCTTGTTGAAGACTCTGAAGGCTTTACTTGTCGATGAGTATCCTAGAAATACTCCATCATCTGCCTTTTCATCAAAAGTTCTTAGCTGAGTCTTCCCATTGTTGTAGACATAACATTTGCACCCAAATGTGTGGAAGTAGCTTACATTCGGTTTCCTTCCATTCCACAACTCATATGGAGTCTTTCCAACTCCTTTCACGATCAAGGACCGATTTTGGGTATAGCATGCTGTGTTGATTGCTTCTGCCCAAAATCCTTGTGATATGTTAGCTTGTGAGAGCATGGTCCTTGCAGCTTCCTTGAGAGTTCTGTTCCTCCTTTCAGCAACCCCGTTCTGTTGAGGCGTTCGAGCAGCTGACAACTGATGATGAATCCCGTTCTCGTTGCAATAGCTCTCGATCACTTGGTTAACGAACTCTCCACCTTGATCTGATCAAATCTTTAGTATCGAGACATCCTTTTCAACTTGAACCTGCTTCAAAAGGTTTGGTAAGGTAACCTTTGTCTCGCTTTTCTTGGTTAAGAACACGGTCCAGGTGAATCTTGTGTAGTCATCTACTATCACAAGAGTATACTTCCTTCCTCTCATGCTGGGTGGATCCACCGGGCCAAATAAGTCTATATGAAGAAGACTTAGTGGTCTAGTGGATGATGTCTCAGCTTTGTTTTTGAAAGAGGATTTGATCTGTTTGCAACGTTGACATGCCTCACAGATTTTGTCCTTTCGAAACGTAACTTTGGGCCGTCCTTCCACAAGGTTCCTCTTAGTAAGCTTGTTGATGGTTTTGAAGTTCAGGTGACTCAGCTTACTATGCCAATCCCAGCATAAGTCCTCTTTGCTCCTTGCTAGCATACATAGAGATGGTTTGGCAGATCTCCAGTCCACTATGTACATGTTTCCTTTCCTTGCTGCTTCCAGGACGACTTCGAGAGATTCCTCTTGTATGATCCGACACTTACTTTTAGTGAAGGTAACTTTGTAGCCCTTGTCACAGAATTGCCTTGTGCTTAGGAGGTTGAATTTGAGTCCTTCAACGTAAGATACCTCCTTGATCACCAATTCATTCTTATGAATTTCACCAACTGCCTTCGTGCGTCCTTTCTTCTTGTTGTCTCCAAATGTCACCACGGGACCTTCAATAGGATGGATGTTTTCTAGCAGTGCAAGATTTCCCGTCATATGTCTTGAACATCCACTATCAATGAACCATACGTCCCTGGTGTCCTGCATGCAGATCAAGCAGATTTAGGTACCCAAACTTTGGGTCCTGGTTGGTTAGTAAGTTTAGGCATCCATTTATACCTTGGACCCATTACTCCAGGCCTAGGTGCAATGTAGCCGTTATACCTTGGACTCTGGCTTCTTAGGTGCACAGATCAGTTTAGGTTGAGGCCTGACCTCGAACTTACGCACCATGCCTTTCATAGCTTGTTTGGTCACGTGGTACCGTTGAAACTGGGGTTTGTTCCACGGTTCATATTCTTGTGACCAGTCCTCATCGGATGGGTAGTGTCTGCCTTCCTCCACCAGTGAGTTCCTAACTCTATGGATCTCAGACCTTCCATATTTGCCTTGAGGCGCATTATATGGAGTGTAGCTTCTTTTGTACTCGGAATGGCCTTGCGAGAGATGGCTAGGTGATCTCTCGATATTGTTAACCCGGCCATTCTTCGTAGCTTTCCTATACTTCCCATTGTTGGTGTATAGGGACGGTTTGAGAATAGCTACTCTGGTCTTTTCTGTTGGTCTTTTGTGATCCTTATTCGGTTTGGGTTGAGATCCTCTATTATTTGAAGTTCCCAAATCGTTGGTCTGCTTATCTCTCGAGAGACAGTTCTGATGGAACCCTAGTCCGGTTCTATCATTTGTGGGCCTATGATCATTTACCATTTTCTCCACTGCATCATTTGTGGGCCTATGATCATTTACCATTTTCTCCACTGCCTTGGAGGTGGGCCTATGATCATTTACCATTTTCTCCACTGCCTTGGAGGAATTAGTATATGATGCAATGACCTTCTCCACTGCCTTGGAGGAATTAGTATATGATGCAATGACCTCTCTCACTGCCTTGGAGGAATTAGTATATGATGCAATGACCTCTCTAACTGCCTTGGAGGAATTAGTATATGATGCAATGACCTCTCTAGGATTGAGCTCACTAGCCTCTCGAGCTTTGCACTCTTCCTTGAGTTGGATGATCTCAGCTTCTAAGTTGCTTACTTTGAGAACTAGCTCTGAATTCTCTTTCGAGACATTCTTAAGCGTTTCTCTTTCAGCAATTAGTTTGCTGTTCTCCTCCAGAACTTTAGCATGAGTGCTATTAGCGATGTTGAGGTCCCTCCTGAGTAATTCCATGGTCTCGAAGGGATCCTCATCGCTTCTAAAAGAAGAGCATTGAGAAGTAGAGATTGAGCAGCAAGATGTAGAAGTGGAGGTTACCTCATTATTAATAGCCATCAAGCATTGATCCTCCTCTTCTGTAGTGTATAAACAGATGAGCCCCTTCTCATCCTCTAAGCTGTTGCTGCTATCGCCGGAGCTCGATGTCTCGGACTCCTCGATTGCCTTCTCAAGTTCCTCGGCCACAAGCGCCTTCCTGCGCGAATGTGTCTTTGATGAACTTTTGAAGCCACCTTGTGCTGGCTTCTCCCTGGATTCCTCTTTCCTTCTGGAATCCTTTCCTTCCAGGCCTTGATGCTTGCTTACCGGTGGGTAAGGACATTCAGCCTTGAAGTGCCCTGGTCTCCTGCAGTTGTAGCATAGACCTTGATCTTCTTCCTCCGTTCTTCTGGATGTGTATTTCTCATTTTTCCTTCTTGAGGAGGAAGGTGAACTTGTATTGCTCTCCGGTGTCTTCTTCATGAACTTCCTGAATTTTCTCATGAAGAGAGCAAACTGTTTGTCAGATAAAAGATTAGTGGGATTAGGGTCTGACCTTGAGGAAGTGGATGGTTGATCAGCAACCAGAGCCACATTCCGTCTGTCCACCACGTCCTCATCTCTCGAAAACATCTCAAATTCGAAAGCTTTGAGATCTCTGAATAGTTGGTCGGTTGTGGTGTTCTTCAAATCCCTGTGATCGCGCATTGTGATCACCTTCATCTCCCACTCCTTGGTAAGGCCTCGTAAGACCTTCAGGTTTAGTTCCTTTTGTGGGATCTCCTTCTCGAGATCACTGATCTCGGTTGACAGCTTCATGAACCGAGATTCCATGCTGTCGATGCTCTCCCCTGGTTTCATCTTGAAGTCCTCGAACTTCTTCATGGCCACGGTGAGCTTGTTCTCCTTTTCCTGTTCGTCACCTTCACCAATTAACATCAAAGTATCCCATACCTCTTTTGCCGTTTTGCACTTTCTTACTTTTGGGAAGATGGTTTCGTCTATAGCTCTGAAGAGAATATCCTTGGCAATATTGTCCAGGTTGTTTCTCTTCCTATCATCACTTGTCCATTTTTCCCTAGGTTTTGGGATGTACTTTGGTGTGTCTTTGGTTTGTTCTGCAGCAGTATTGACCATTAAGATCTTGACTGGTCCAGAAGTTATAACCTCGGCCATCTCATCATGGAGGGCTGATAAGTACGCAAGCATGCGTGTTTTCCAGTCGTCAAACCTGCTAAGATCAAAANTACCATTTTCTCCACTGCCTTGGAGGAATTAGTATATGATGCAATGACCTCTCTAGGATTGAGCTCACTAGCCTCTCGAGCTTTGCACTCTTCCTTGAGTTGGATGATCTCAGCTTCTAAGTTGCTTACTTTGAGAACTAGCTCTGAATTCTCTTTCGAGACATTCTTAAGCGTTTCTCTTTCAGCAATTAGTTTGCTGTTCTCCTCCAGAACTTTAGCATGAGTGCTATTAGCGATGTTGAGGTCCCTCCTGAGTAATTCCATGGTCTCGAAGGGATCCTCATCGCTTCTAAAAGAAGAGCATTGAGAAGTAGAGATTGAGCAGCAAGATGTAGAAGTGGAGGTTACCTCATTATTAATAGCCATCAAGCATTGATCCTCCTCTTCTGTAGTGTATAAACAGATGAGCCCCTTCTCATCCTCTAAGCTGTTGCTGCTATCGCCGGAGCTCGATGTCTCGGACTCCTCGATTGCCTTCTCAAGTTCCTCGGCCACAAGCGCCTTCCTGCGCGAATGTGTCTTTGATGAACTTTTGAAGCCACCTTGTGCTGGCTTCTCCCTGGATTCCTCTTTCCTTCTGGAATCCTTTCCTTCCAGGCCTTGATGCTTGCTTACCGGTGGGTAAGGACATTCAGCCTTGAAGTGCCCTGGTCTCCTGCAGTTGTAGCATAGACCTTGATCTTCTTCCTCCGTTCTTCTGGATGTGTATTTCTCATTTTTCCTTCTTGAGGAGGAAGGTGAACTTGTATTGCTCTCCGGTGTCTTCTTCATGAACTTCCTGAATTTTCTCATGAAGAGAGCAAACTGTTTGTCAGATAAAAGATTAGTGGGATTAGGGTCTGACCTTGAGGAAGTGGATGGTTGATCAGCAACCAGAGCCACATTCCGTCTGTCCACCACGTCCTCATCTCTCGAAAACATCTCAAATTCGAAAGCTTTGAGATCTCTGAATAGTTGGTCGGTTGTGGTGTTCTTCAAATCCCTGTGATCGCGCATTGTGATCACCTTCATCTCCCACTCCTTGGTAAGGCCTCGTAAGACCTTCAGGTTTAGTTCCTTTTGTGGGATCTCCTTCTCGAGATCACTGATCTCGGTTGACAGCTTCATGAACCGAGATTCCATGCTGTCGATGCTCTCCCCTGGTTTCATCTTGAAGTCCTCGAACTTCTTCATGGCCACGGTGAGCTTGTTCTCCTTTTCCTGTTCGTCACCTTCACCAATTAACATCAAAGTATCCCATACCTCTTTTGCCGTTTTGCACTTTCTTACTTTTGGGAAGATGGTTTCGTCTATAGCTCTGAAGAGAATATCCTTGGCAATATTGTCCAGGTTGTTTCTCTTCCTATCATCACTTGTCCATTTTTCCCTAGGTTTTGGGATGTACTTTGGTGTGTCTTTGGTTTGTTCTGCAGCAGTATTGACCATTAAGATCTTGACTGGTCCAGAAGTTATAACCTCGGCCATCTCATCATGGAGGGCTGATAAGTACGCAAGCATGCGTGTTTTCCAGTCGTCAAACCTGCTAACATCAAAAAGAAGANTTTGAAAACTTTTAAAGGATTTTTCAAAGAAGGATCTCTAGGCAATATAAACAAAGGTTTATATCGATCAGAGAACTTGCTCTGATACCAATTGTTGGTCCCAAGGGGATGGGGTACAAGTCTAGATGGGGGGGTGAATAGACTTGTATAAGATTTTGCAAATCTTTTTCGACCTCTCGTGGATATTGGACTTAGGATGTTTAGGTCCGATACCTCACAAGATGAAGACAAAGTTTTATGCGCAGCGGAAAAGTTATCCCCTTTTAATTTGCACGAGTTTGAGTTAGTTTGAGAGGTGTGATTATATGCAGTGCAGTTCGAGAGTTAGTTAGCGAGAGATAAAGCAGAAAGTAAAAGCGAGAGAGATTTTTAAGTGGTTCGGCCAACCCGCCTACGTCCACTCTTCTTCTAGAAACTCCCTAGAAGGATTGCACTAAAACTTCCCTTTTTAGTACAATATCGAGCGCTTGAGCTTTGATCACGAAACCCGCCTCAAGCCTCAGGTTTTTCGCCCCGCTTCTTGTTACTCCACCTCTCGAGCACTTGAGCTTTGATCACCAAGCCCGCCTCAAGCCTCAGGATCTTCACAAGACAGCTCCCAGGTTACTCCGCCTCTTCTTGCCTTCTCCAAAGCAAGGTTGTTCCGGTTGTCACAGATTGAGTGTAACAATCTCCAATCTGACCAAAAGCTTTCGTTGGATAATCTGCCTTGTAGAGCAGCTTCGGTCACCTTCTAGATGTGTAGCAGTTTAAGCTTTGTAACTCTCTCAAACACCAAGATGTGTTTTTCTCGCTGTTGTGAATATCAGGATGATATTCCAAATTGAGCACTTGCACTTTTTGCGTTTGAATTAGACACCTCTTTCTTATCGATCAATCCTCTCTTTTTCTTTTTGTGTCTTCACGTCCTTATATATGAGAGTTGAGGAATAATTCCGTTGGAGGGAAAATTATTCCGTTTGAAATCTGTCTCCCATGCTGATCATGGGACTTGCATATGTTTAGCATGTTTCATGGAGTGGTGGTCTTGTAACTTGA
>NC_044916.1:16306055-16306808 GCF_003576645.1 Ipomoea triloba | reverse complement strand
CCCGCCTCAAGCCTCAGGATCTTCACAAGACAGCTCCCAGGTTACTCCGCCTCTTCTTGCCTTCTCCAAAGCAAGGTTGTTCCGGTTGTCACAGATTGAGTGTAACAATCTCCAATCTGACCAAAAGCTTTCGTTGGATAATCTGCCTTGTAGAGCAGCTTCGGTCACCTTCTAGATGTGTAGCAGTTTAAGCTTTGTAACTCTCTCAAACACTAAGATGTGTTTTCTCGTTGTTTTTGAATATCAGGATGATATTCCAAATTTAGCACTTGCACTTGAACGTTTGAATCAGACACCTCTTAAGATTTTCGAATGAACCACACTTCCCTTAACCGCACTTAGCTTGTGTCTTCACGTCCTTTTTATATGAGAGTTGAGGAATAATTCCGTTAGAGGGAAAATTATTCCGTTTGAAATTTGTCTCCCATGCTGTGTATGGGACTTGCATCTTTTCAGCATTCTTCATGGAGTGGTGGTCTTGTAACTTGAACCTTTTGTTTGGTAGTGAATATTCCATAATCCAATTTCTTGAGTCCATGCTCCACTAGCTTCTTTTGGTAAAAGTTACTCTTTTTATATTCCCATTGATCCTCGTTTTAGGGAATAAGACCGACTTTGGATTGGTGCACCTTCTATCCGTTTGTTGTGGAATTCTGACGTTGCATCCACTTCTGGCACCTCCTTAATATTTTATCTCCATGATATTCTTCTTCTCCAAACTTTATCCATGCTTCCTGATCGTCATTCAGCCTT
>NC_044916.1:16170713-16305941 GCF_003576645.1 Ipomoea triloba | reverse complement strand
ACCTTAAGCTTAAATATTTTCCGAGTTGAGCTCAAGTTACCCGGTTGTATTTTCGCTCTTAGTTTACTTGTCGAACTTACATATAATTCCTATCCTTCGAGACTTAGGGGATTTTAGATTACATTTGGTATCATCAAAACTCATTACATTATGTTCCTAACAATTTCCCCCTTTTTGATGATGCCAACACTTATACTTACTTGTATGGCTGATTAGCAAGAAAAGAACATTGATTTTATTTTCAGCGCATACGGTAAGTTTGACAAACGAGCTAATCTGCTAAAGCATGAAGTAAAAATTCACGCAACACCCCAGCAAAATATATATATTAATATAAAGGGAATGTTTTACAGGACTTTAGCAGAAAAGAAAGAGAAGATAAAGAACAACATCAATTTCGAATGCATGAAGACATCGAGAGCTTACTGCTTATCTGCTTTCCTCTTCTCGTTTATGGCTGCTCGTGTCTTGATGGGGTCTTTAGAGTTCACCTGCTCTAGATATTCGTCTGATACGTCCAGGTGAAGGTAATTGATAAAGGCTTCACCTATGAAGCTGCCTTCAATCACCCCATCTCTCCACCATTCGATGCATTCCAGAAGATTAAGGCCGCTATGAAGAGATAAGTCAATTTTGGCAAGAAGACTTACTATGATTCCATTGAGATATTCGGTTGAGTCATCTTTGAACCCTGACTTGAAGTTTTTTATATGTAGCTCATCTCTCTTCTCTTTGGCCGTTTGTTGTTCTTGTCTTTTTCTTCTCCTTTCTCTGTCTTCTTGTCTCCTTCTTTCCATTTCCAGTGTACGCTGGACCCTTAAGATTTCTGCTCTTTCCGCTTCCTCCAATTGTTTTCTTGTTGACTTTGGAACTTTTGGAGGAGGTCCAGCTGGTTCACTTGCTGCCCTTTTCTTGCTGGTTGTTGATGTCCTTCCCTTTCCCTGAGTATTTTCCCCCTTGGTGGCATCATCTGCGCTGGAAAGTAGGGTGGACATGCCTTCGAAGAGTGCTTGAAGTTGGGCAGGCACTTGGTTCGACAGATCATCGAGTAGTGCTTTCATCACGTCCTGTCGAAGTTCACTGGAATACTGGAAGGCTCGAAGCTCTGCTCGTAACTCAGCTAATTCAGCTTTCGCACCTTCAGCCTCTGCTCGAGCTACAGCAGCCTCATTTGCAGCTTTCCTTGCTGCTTCCTCAGCCCATACTGCCTGTTCGAGAAGTTCTTCATGGCTGGCTTGAGATTCACTTGTGCCAGCCGCAGGTATTGCAGCGTTTCGAACAATAGTCAGTACGCGCTCAAGGTGAGCCATCTTCTGAGATTTATCAGCCATGAATTGACGCACCTCGCCAATGAAAGCTTGTTTGGCCTGTTGATCATAGTCAGAAGTAGAAGGAGAAGAGGAGGTAGTAGTACCTTTAGTCGGAGGGGACTTGGGTGCTTCCAGATTTCCACCCATGATTTGCATTTGCGAGTCCACCTCTCGAATGACTTCATGAGGGCCAGCAGGGACACTGGGATCAGAGCTCGAAGGTAGCTCCATATCAGGCGCTTCCCAGTTTCCACCTGAGGGATGGATCACTTCTTGCTCTTCACCTCTCGAACCTGGAGCCTCAGCTTCATCAACTGTTGGGATTGGATCAGCTAATGGAGAAACTTCAGTATTGGATGCTTCCCTGTTTCCATCCAATGGAAGTTCCCCCTCAGCGTCACCTCTCAAACCAGTGCTGGGAACTTGGTCATCTGCTGGTGGGGTTGAAGATGAAGTGTCGACAGGTGCTTCCCTATTTCCACCTCCGATGATCACATCTTCTTCTTCAGTACCTCTCGAACCAGCAGGACTTGGAACATTCTGCTCTTGTTGCTCATCAGATTTCACCTCAGCTTGCTCGGGTGAGTCAGGAATTACTATTGTGTCAGGAGCAGCTGGTGCACTCCATCTTTCTCTTTCATCCATCCTGGCAACAAAGGTTGATGCTGTATCATCTGGTAGCAGGAATGGTGAAGGCAGTTCCATATCGATGGGAAAGCCTGGGAGTTGGAGCAACAAAATTTCACCCTCTCGAACTGTCTGAGCTTCATCTGTTGCATTCGAGGGTGTGGACTCAGGTGGTGGCAAGAGTAGAACAGTGTTAGGGGCCACCTCAAGTGCTTCAGAGGTCTCGGATTCACCTCTCGAATGAACTACCTGATCGTCCAGAGCAGAGTCATTCACTTGGGACAGGGGAATTGCTGCCGTTGCAATAGTATCATCTCGAGCAACCCCAGAGGTCTCTCCTGGACCTCTCGTATGTTCTACAGTTTGTCCCAAGGATATTGCTGTGGCGAGCCTGATATCCTCTCGAAATTGAGCATTAAGTTCTGGATCTTCCTCAGGCTCGACTTCAACTTCTTGTGCATCATTAGCTATGCCCTTTCCTTTGTCAGATCGACCAAGATTACCCCTGGTCACTTGCATCTCATGGGCACGGTTTAGAAGCTCATCGGCTGGGATTGCAGTAAGGTCTAACCAGTTTAGTGCAAATTGCTCCTTAGCCTCCATATCTGCTGCTCTCGAGATCAGTTGATCAAATGGACCTGTTCTCCAGTTAATCCAACGAAGTACTCTGGAGAAGTCGTCCAAGCTAGACACATTTTCAGCACTTTGATTCAACCGAGATGTAGCTTCAGCATTCAATTCAGCAGATGCAGCAGATAGAATTTCCGTTGGTGATGCAGCTTCGACTGTTATCTCTCGAACCACCTCTCGTGGTTCCTCATCTGCCTGTACTTGATCACTGATCCTAGTACCTTCAATCTCTCGAACCTCCTCTCGAGGCTCAACGACAAATTCATCAGCACCCTCAGCACCATCAGCAGCATGTAGATCAACACAGAAAGCTTCTGACAGGGACCTGGTAGGGGGCACTCTCTCAACCTCAGTGGCCAGTGTAGCTTGAGGTTCCCCCTGGGCTTGTGCCCTGTCCTCGAATGGTACTTGGATAGCTGAAGGTGTTACCTCTCGAATCTGAGTGATGGCGATGGTTTTGGCTTTCTTAGCCCTCTTCGATATGGCGACCCTCTTGATCAGGGTATCTAGAGGCTCATCATCAGATTCCTTCTCCTTGGCTGGGGCTTTCCTTTTGCCCCTTCCCTTAGGCTTTGAGGGAGAAGGTGCAGCTTTAACACCTTTAGCCTTTGGAGCTTGAGATTTCGTCCTACCCATATAGGTATTCCGATGAACCTCTCGCCCTTCCCTCAGTTCTAAGCCCTTCAAACTCAAAAGATATTGAACAACAAAACCGAAACCAACCTTTTTACTGATCGTCAGGTTGGTGTTGGAGACTGAGCCTAGCACTTGTTGTTGGAGGAAGTTGAAGATGATAAGGGCCCAGTCCATTTTGTTGTTGTTCCAGATGGCGTGGAGGATTTTGAGGATGTCCAGATTGATTTCGTCGGTTCCAGACACCTTGCCGAGCACGAATTTCATGATTAGGTCGGCAGCAAGAGCAAACCTCTCCTTTAGGTGGAACTTGCGGAGGGTAGAGGATGCTCTGGGCGGTGCAGTCTCAAGTCGGATTTTGTCCCAAAAAGCTTGCTTGTCCAAGTTATAATCCGAGAGGTGCTGGACTGCTTCCTCCGACGTCGCGAAGTCGAATGCCGCTCTGAGGTCACCAACAGAGGTCGTGATATCGATCTCATTAAACCGACTCTCTATTTTGCCCTTCGTGACCTTGGCATTTGCGAACCATTCGGTGAAGTCGAGTTCATGAATGGTTTTGTAGTCGTGCGTCATATATTTCATAAGTCCTGCCTTTTCGAACTTCTTCAGGACTCTCTCCGCCATCGTTGGGTTCGTCGAGTGAGTAACGAAACCATCTCTGTCAAGGATACTCCCCGCCTTGACTTGTTTAATCTGGGAGCGTATGTGTTCCAGCTCCCTCTGGTATGCGCCGGAAGATGAGGATGATGATGATTCAGACGCCACTGTTTGAGGTGTTGGAGGGAATGTGTACAGTGTTTAGGATTTGGGGGTTTTGGGTATTCGGTTTGAGCTTGAATCCGGGTGAGGAAGAAGAAATTGGCTTTTATATCATGTGGATTCGGGTTGGATATATGGGTAGGGTTGAGAACTTGACCCGAAAAGGGATCCCGGTTAATTTAAAAGACATGAAAGGTCAGAAATACCCTTTTTAACGGTTATGTATGTAAGGTATGGTAAGGGTATTTTGGTAAGGTATAAGACGGTTTTGGATCACGATAGTGGGATATTAAAAGATGATATCTATACAAGCATGCTCCCACTCATCAAGATAAAGCCTTTAAGTACGGAAAACCGTCAGTAACCGAAGACCACGTGGCTAACATTAATGTCCAAAGTTAGCCGTTCCACATATATCCGTTAAGCTCACCAGTTTCACCTCTCGAAGGTGAACTGTCTTCCAAATGAGTTTAAGGATCTTCCCCCTGAGTGATTGATCCCTAAACCTCCTTATTCCTCCGTCTTGATCTGGTTAAGGATCTTCCCCCTGAGTGATTGATCCCTAACCCTCCTTATTCCTCCTTTTAGAGATACGTAGATAGTCAGTTTGGTATCTTTCGAAGTGAACTCTCGAACTTCCCTTCTTCGAGACATAACGTATCTCTCGAACTACCCTTCTTCGAGACATAACACATAGGCAAACTGAACATGTATCTCTCGAACTACCTTTCGAACACAGATAACGATATGGAGACAAGATTGATTCATCAAAAGATATCACTTGGAACATTTCCTTAAGTTCATTTAGTGATTTCCAAAAACATTACATATGAATCAATATCCTATTAGATTCCATAGAAACTTTTATTTGGTCTTGGACAGCCTAATAGGAATCTAACGTTAGAACAGGAACTAGCCATCTAAAGTCCTATTTATCCTAATAACAGAACTAGAGGTGGCTACTCCTTCTTGTTCTTCTCTCCGCTGCTGCCTTCCTCACAGGCTTCATCTCCCTTTCCCTTTGTTCTCCATTTGGTTGAGGGAGGTCCTTTTCCAGAATGTGCAGTTGTAGGAGTCCCATTTATGCAAGACTCTTCTCCAGACTCCAGTATCCCATCGTTGTGGATCTCCTCGCATTTGGGGATCCATTCACCTTGGATGGGAATAGGATGCTTGCTTGGATTATCAGGAAGCTCCGTAATCTGTCCACCCTTCGTTAATTCTGGATAGTTTTCTCCTTGAAAATCTTTGGACTTGGTTGCTGATTTCCTTCCTCTATACCAGAATGGTACATTGTCTTTTCCTTTCTTCTTCTCCATGAAGAAGTCGATGACATAAACTGATGAGAAAACCCCTCTATTTATAGCCCAAAAATTTACCACTGTGGAGTCACGGGATGCCAAATGAATGACCATTCAATGCTGTGTAACTCCAAAGCTGCCATAAAGTTGATGAAACCGCTCCTCACATGCAAAACAGTTCATGGCACTAAATACAAGAAGATAAGATTTGACCATTCACCCCAATTCTATCATTCCCAATTCTAGCCTTAGTTGAGAAAATCTATTTTCACATAACGCTTTTGTGAAAATATCTGCTAGTTGCTCCTCCGTTGCAACATATTCCAAAGTTATATCCTTTTTCTCAACATGGTCTCGGATGAAGTGATACTTGATATCAATGTGTTTTGTCCTTGAATGTAACACTGGATTCTGAGTAATAGCTATAGCACTGGTGTTGTCACACATAATCTTAACCTCTTTACATTCAACACCATAATCCAGTAGTTGTTGCTTCATCCATAAAATCTGAGCACAGCAACTTCCAGCTGCTACATATTCTGCCTCAGCGGTGCTTGTAGCTATCGAATGCTGTTTCTTGCTAAACCATGAGACAAGTCTTCCACCTAGAAACTGACATGTCCCTGATGTGCTCTTTCGATCTATTTTACAGCCGGCAAAGTCCGCATCTGAATAACCCATAAGTTCGAAAGATCCACCTCTCGAATACCAAAGTCCAACACTTTGCGTACCCTTGAGGTATCTAAGGATCTTTTTAGATGCATTTAAGTGACTTTCCTTAGGACTTGCCTGAAATCTAGCACATACACCTACTGCAAAGGATATATCTGGTCTACTAGCAGTTAAATAAAGAAGAGATCCGATGATACCTCGATACGTAGTTTGATCGACCTCTCGACCTTCACTGTCGACATCGATTCGTAGAGAGGTTCCCATGGGTACTTTGACTGAGGATTTCCCTTCTATGTTGTATTTTCTGAGCAGATCCTTGGTGTATTTCTCCTGATTGATGAAGATACCATCCTTAAGTTGTCTCACTTGTAATCCAAGGAAGTAGTTGAGTTCTCCCATCATGCTCATCTCGAACTTCCCTTTCATCAACCTGGAGAACTTCTCGCACAAGTCTGGATTGGTGCTTCCAAAAATGATATCGTCCACATAGATTTGCACCAATAAGATATGATCCCCATCCTTAATTCTAAACAATGTTTTGTCCACTAGGCCTTTGGTGAACCCACACTAAAGTAGAAAAGAGGATAAGGTATCATACCAAGCTCTCGGAGCTTNTGCCTTTTCTTCAAAAGTTCTTAGCTGAGTCTTCCCATTGTTGTGGATATAACATTTGCACCCGAATGTGTGAAAGTAGCTTACATTCGGTTTCCTCCTATTCCACAACTCATATGGAGTCTTTCCAACTCCTTTCACGATTAAGGACCGATTTTGGGTATAGCACGCTGTGTTGACCGCTTCTGCCCAAAATCCTTGAGGTATGTTGGCTTGTGAGAGCATGGTCCCTGCTGCCTCCTTGAGAGTTCTGTTTCTCCTTTCAGCAACTCCGTTCTGTTGAGGTGTTCGAGCAGCTGACAGTTGATGATGAATCCCGTTCTCGTTGCAGTAGCTCTCGATCACTTGATTAACGAACTCTCCACCTTGATCTGACCGGATCTTTAGTATCGAGACATCCTTTTCAACTTGAACTTGCTACAAAAGATTTGGTAGGGCAACTTTTGTCTCGCTTTTCTTGGTTAAGAACACGGTCCATGTGAATCTTGTGTAGTCATCTACTACCACAAGAGTGTACTTCTTTCCCTTTATGCTGGGTGGATCCACTGGGCCAAATAAGTCCATGTGAAGAAGACTTAATGGTCTAGTGGATGATGTCTCGGCTTTGCTCTTGAAGGAGGATTTGATCTGTTTGCAGCGTTGACATGCCTCACAAATCTTATCCTTTCGAAACGTCACTTTGGGCAGTCCTTCCACAAGGTTCCTCTTAGTAAGCTTGTTGATAGTTTTGAAGTTCATATGGCTAAGCTTACTGTGCCAATCCCAGCATAAGTCTTCCTTGCTCCTTGCCAGCATACATAGGGATGGTTTGGCAGATCTCCAATCCACTATGTACATGTTTCCTTTCCTTGCTGCTTCCAGGACGACTTCGAGAGATTCTTCATTGATAATCCGGCACTTGCTTTTGGTGAAGATCACTCTGTAGCCCTTGTCACAGAACTGGCTTGTGCTAAGGAGGTTGAACTTGAGCCCCTCAACGTAGGATACCCCCTTGATCACCAATTCATTCTTATGAATTTCACCAACAGCCTTTGTGCGTCCTTTCTTCTCATTGTCGCCAAATGTTACCAAGGGACCTTCGATAGGGTGGATGTTCTCAAGCAGTGTGAGGTTTCCAGTCATATGTCTCGAACATCCACTGTCAATGAACCACACGTCCCTTGTGTCCTGCAAGCAGATCAAGCAGATTTAGGTACCCAAACTTTGGGTCCTGGTTGGTTAGTAAGTTTAGGCATCCATTTATACCTTGGACCCATTACTCCAGGCCTAGGTGCAATGTAGCCATTATACGTTTGATAATCATAAGGAATGCTAGCAAAGACTCTGGGCCTCTTAGGTGCATAGATAAGTTTTGGTTGAGGCCTAACCTCGGACTTACGCACCATGCCCTTCATTGCCTGTTTGGTCATGTGAAATTGCTGGAAGTGAAGTTTCTTCCAGAAATCATGATTCGATGACCAATTCTCACTAGATGGATAGAGTCTGCCTTTCTCCATCCGTGAGTTCCTAACTCTGTGGATCTCAGACCTTCCATATTTGCCTTGAGGCGCATTATATGGAATGTAGCTTCTTTTGTACTTGGAATGGCCTTGCGAGAGATAGCTAGGTGATCTCTCGATATTGTTTACCCGGCCATTCTTCGTAGCTTTCCTATACTTTCCATTGCTGGTGTATAGGGACGGTTTATGAATAGCTACTCTAGTCCCTTTTGTAGGTCCTTTATGACCCTTATTCGGTTTGGGTTGAGATCCTCCATTTCTTGAAGTTCCCGAACCGTTGGTCTGCTTATCTCTCGAGAGACTGTTCTGACGAAACCCCAGACCGGTTCTGTCATTTGCTGGTCTGTGATCATCCACCATTTTCTCCATAGCTTTGGAGGAATTAGTGTATGATGCTATGACCTTTCTAAGATTAAGCTCTCTGGTCTCTCGAGCTTTGCACTCTTCAGCCAGTAGGATTACTTTAGCTTCTAACTCACTTACTTTGAGAGTTAGCTCCGAATTCTCTTTCGAGACGTTCTTAAGCATATCTCTTTCAGCAGTTAGCTTGCTGTTTTCTTCCCTGATTTTGGCATGAGTGCTGTTAGCGATTTTGAGGTTCCTTCTGATCAATTCCATAGTCTCGAAGGGATCCTCATCGCTTCTAAACGAAGAACATTGAGAGGTAGAAATAGAGCAGCGAGATGTAGAAGGGGAGGTTACCTCATTATTGATAGCCATCAAGCATTGATCCTCCTCTTCTGTAGTGTATAAGGAGATGAGCCCCCTCTCATCCTCTGAGCTACTGCTGCTATCGTTGGAGCTCGACGTCTCGGACTCCTCGATTGCCTTCTCGAGTTCCTCAGCAACAAGCGCCTTTCTGCGCGAATGTTTCTTTGAATCTCCCTTGAAGCCACTTTGTGCTGACTTCTCTCTGGATTCCTCTTTTCTTCTGGAATCCTTGCCTTCCTGGCCTTGATGCTTGCTTACCGGTAGGTAAGGGCATTCAGCCTTGAAGTGCCCTGGTCTCCTGCAGTTGTAGCATAGACCTTGATCTTCTTCTTCCATTCTTCTGGATGTGTATCTCTCATTTTTCCTTCTTGAGGAGGAAGGTGAACTTGTATTGCTTTCCGGTGTCTTCTTCATGAACTTCCTGAATTTTCTCATGAAGAAAGCAAACTGTTCGTCAAATAAAAAATCAGTGGGATTAGGATCTGACCTTGAGGAAGTGGTTGGTTGATCAGCAACCAGTGCCACATTCCGTCTGTCCACCACGTCCTCATCTCTCGGAAACATCTCAAATTCGAAGGCTTTGAGATCTCAGAACAGTTGGTCGGTTGTGGTGTTCTTCAAATCCCTGTGATCACGCATTGTGATCACCTTCATTTCCCACTCCTTGGTAAGGCCTCGTAAGACCTTCAGGTTTAGCTCCTTTTGTGGAATCTCCTTCTCGAGATCACTGATCTCTATTGATAGCTTCATGAACCGAGATTCCATGCTGTCGATGCTCTCCCCTGGCTTCATCTTGAAGTCCTCGAACTTCTTCATGGCCACGGTGAGCTTGTTCTCCTTTTCCTGTTCGTCACCTTCACCAATTAACATCAAAGTATCCCATACCTCTTTCGCCGTTTTGCACTTTCTTACTTTTGGGAAGATGGTTTCGTCTATAGCTCTGAAGAGAATATCCTTGGCAATGTTGTCCAGGTTGTTTCTCTTCCTATCATCACTTGTCCATTCTTCCCTAGGTTTTGGGATGTACTTTGGTGTTTCTTGGGTTTGAACTGCAGCAGTATTGACCATTAGGATCTTGACTGGTCCAAAAGTTATAACATCGGCCATCTCATCATGGAGGGCTGATAAGTACGCAAGCATGCGTGTTTTCCAGTCGTCAAACCTGCTAAGATCAAAAAGAAGATGTCTCGATAACATGCTGTCCATATTGAAAAATTATCTCGTGCTTTGAAAATATTTTCAGAAGATTTTTCAAAGAAGGATCTCTAGGCAATATAAACAAAGGTTTATATCGATCAGAGAACTAGCTCTGATACCAATTGTTGGTCCCAAGGGGATGGGTACAAGTCTAGAGGGGGGGGTGAATAGACTTGTATAAGATTTTGCAAATCTTTTTCGACCTCTCGTGTGTATTGGACTTAGGATGTTTAGGTCCGATACCTCACAAGATGAAGACAAAGTTTTATGCGCAGCGGAAAGGTTATCCCCTTTTAATTAGCACGAGTTTGAGTTAGTTCGAGAGGTGCGGTTATATGCAGTGCAGTTCGAGAGTTAGATAGCGAGAGATAAAAACAGAAAGTAAATGCGAGAGAGATTTTTAAGTGGTTCGGCCAACCCGCCTACTTCCACTCTTCTTCCAGAAACTCCCTGGAAGGATTGCACTAAAAACTTCCCTTTCTAGTACAATATCGAGCGCTTGAGCTTTGATCACGAAGCCCGCCTCAAGCCTCAGGTTTTTCGCCCCGCTTCTTGTTACTCCACCTATCGAGCACTTGAGCTTTGATCACCAAGCCCGCCTCAAGCCTCAGGATCTTCACAAGACAGCTCCCAGGTTACTCCGCCTCTCTAAGGTTTTTCTCCCCGCTTCCAGTTACTCCACCTCTTGAGCACTTGAGCTTTGATCACCAAGCCCGCCTCAAGCCTCAGGATCTTCACTAGACAGCTCCCAGGTTACTCCGCCTGAACGTTTGAATCAGACACCTCTTAAGATTTTCGAATGAACCACACTTCCCTTAACCGCACTTAGCTTGTGTCTTCACGTCCTTTTTATATGAGAGTTGAGGAATAATTCCGTTGGAGGGAAAATTATTCCGTTTGAAATTTGTCTCCCATGCTGTGTATGGGACTTGCATCTTTTCAGCATTCTTCATGGAGTGGTGGTCTTGTAACTTGAACCTTTTGTTTGGTAGTGAATATTACATAATCCACTTTCTTGAGTCCATGCTCCACTAGCTTCTTTTGGTAAAAGTTACTCTTTTTATATTCCCATTGATCCTCGTTTTAGGGAATAAGACCGACTTTGGATTGGTGCACCTTCTATCCGTTTGTTGTGGAATTCTGACGTGGCATCCACTTCTGGCACCTCCTTAATATTTTATCTCCATGATATTCTTCTTCTCCAAACTTTATCCATGCTTCCTGATCGTCATTCAGCCTTTTGGAGAAGTGTCAGATTATCGAGACCAAAGATGATGTCTCGTCCCCATGTATCGAGAGATCTATCTCTCGAACTCTGCTTATGTCTCGAACTGGATTGTTGTATCGAGAGATCCTATCTCTCGAACTCTACTTATGTCTCGAGACTTAGTTGATGTCTCGCAGACCCTTATTCCTCCAGTGTTGTCCCGTGCCTTCTTCTGATCTATCTATGAAATTACAACACGAGACTTTCTAAGATGTTCACACAAGTTTCACCTTAAGCTTAAATATTTTCCGAGTTGAGCTCAAGTTACCCGGTTGTATTTTCGCTCTTAGTTTACTTGTCGAACTTACATATAATTCCTATCCTTCGAGACTTAGGGGATTCTAGATTACATTTGGTATCATCAAAACTCATTACATTATGTTCCTAACATTTGCTTCATATAAACTGTTTCTACAAGATTTCCATTTAAAAACGCATTGTGGACGTCGAGCTGACGTAGAGTCCATGAGTTTGAAACAGCTAGAGAAAACAGCAGCCTAACTGTTGTAGGTTTGACCACAGGGCTAAAAGTGTCAAAAAAATCTTCTCCTACAACTTGATTGAACCCTTTCGCAACCAACCGTGCTTTATACCGTTCCACCGTGCCATCGGCCTTTCGTTTGGTGCGGTAAACCCATTTGCAACCAATGATATTCATGGTAGGCGTCGGTGGCACAAGATTCCAGGTGTGATTATGCAGCAAAGCATTGAACTCTTGGTCCATGGCATCACACCATTGTGAGTGACCAACGGCTTGGGAATAACATGACGGGTCTGTGGTGGTATGTAGGGCATAAAATTGTTCCCCCGTGCCTTTGGTTTTGCGTCCTATTCTCATAACATGACCACCCTGTTGAACAGGCCCTTTATCAGGCTGAGTGTCTGATGTGGTGGTTTGGGGCACAATGTCAGATGTAGTTGGCTGTTGAATGGGAAGCAGATCAGATTCCCGAGCCAATGGTGGCGCCATATCCAAAGGAAGAGATTGAGATGGCACAACAACTGGGCCAACCCCGTATGGTGGGTCAGTATGAGACACCGTGGTATTTCCCTGTACAGTCTGCAAGGAAAAAGGGAAAATACCCTCGTCAAACCGCACATGTCGGCAAATAAAGACATTACCTGTGTTTAGGTCCAGACATCGGTATCCCCTAAATGAAACTGGGTAACCTAAGAAAACACAAGGTGTTGACCTGTATTCGACTTTATGACGGTTATAAGGTCGGAGATAAGGAAAACAGCGACAACCAAATACCCGTAAGAAGGTGTATGGCGGATGACAGCGGTGTACACGGTAGTAGGGTGATTCAAAATTTAAAACAGACGAGGGGAGACAGTTTATGAGGTAGGTGGCAGCCTCGAAAGCATAATCCCAATATAGAAAAGGAGTTGAACTCTCGGCTAATAGGGCTAGGCCGGTTTCGACAACATGTCTATTCCGACGCTCAACCCGACCGTTTTGTTCATGAGTGTAGGCACACGATTGACGGTGTATAATGCCTAGGGACTCGAAGACTCTATGGAGTCGGCGATACTCACCCCCTAAATCTGATTGAATGGCTTTGATAGAACGCGAGAATTGCCGTTCTACCATCACCCGGAAAACATCAAAAACTTTATAAATATCTGATTTTAGCCGTAACGGATAAAACCAGCAAAAACGGGTACAATCATCTACGAATAAAATGAAATAACGACCTCCCGAAGTTGAAATAATGGGTGACGGACCCCATATATCTGTATAGATTAGATCTAATACATTATTGCTACTTTTTGTAACCCTATCTAAGGTGAACCGTGCCGACTTGCCCATTTGACACGAAGTGCAAACTTGAGACGAACTGGGTTTATTAGGAAGAACCAGACACGTCTGAAGAACGCGAGCAAGAGCTTGACTATGCGGGTGACCTAATCTTTGATGCCAAACAGCAGAAGATGCTCTAGCAGACAGGAACGCGGAATGACTACGAGGAACCAGAAGATTGTATAAGCCTCCCGCAGTGGACCCTTTAAGCAAAATTGCCTGTGTTTTGCAATCCTTCACAAGAAACAAATCCTTGTGAAATTCAAAGAAAACGTCATTATCATGAGTAAATTTATACACGGAAAAGAGAGGTAAAGATAATTTCGGAACACATAAGACGTTAGACAATTTAAGATTTTGTGAGTGGAATGGATAACCGAGTGGCCCACACGAGTAACGTCCAAACCTGCTCCGTTGCCGACCTTCAGGACGTCACCACCCGAGTACGCAGTAGAATGATCTAACATGTGATCATCCGGAGTAGCGTGCGAGGTTGCGCCTGTGTCGGAATACCAGGCGTCTACTGCTGCGGTTGCTGAGCCGTCGCCGGTGTACGCAACGTTGGCTTGGGAGTCCTGCCGATCAGAGTATCGCCGGAAGCAGGTTACAGCGGTATGGCCGTGTGACCGGCATATCTGGCAGAGCGGTGTTCCAGCTCTGCCACGCCCCTGACCAGATCCGTTGCGCCCACGGCCATGGCGACCTCGGCCGTTCGAGTGGTGGCGTCCACCATTGCCACCCCGACCTCGACCAGCATAGAAAACCTGCGACCCCGGAGGTACCGTCGACGCGTCTGCAGGCAGGAAGTCATCTGCATGTATAAACTCCTGTACTTGGAGGTGATCGACAAGCTGCGGGAGTGTGACCGACGTGCCGCCGACGGTGAGGGAAGAGGCCATTGCGCGGTACTCTAGACGCAACCCGCGCAGAGCATAGAGGATATGCTCCTCAGCCAATAGTGGGCGACCGGCGAGAGACAACGCTTCCATGATCATCTGCACCTTGCCAAGGTACTCTGCCGGAGAGGAGTTCCCTTGTCGCAGCGTCTGGAACTGACCAAGAAGACTGAGACAGCGCGATCGGGAAGAGGAAGCAAGAGCCGTCGTGATGGAGGTCCAAACGTCTTGCGCCGTATCACGGCCGACGGTCAAATACATTACTTCATCGGTTAACGATGAAATAATGAGAGAGAGAATGGAGGCGTCTTGCTGAACCCAGGCATTGTAGGCTGGGTTTGGTGTCGGCGGCGTCGAAGCAGAGGAGCCAGCCGGCGGCGGAGATCCGACAGTAGCCGGCGGACATGGCGTACTTCCATCCAAGAAGCCAAGTAGATTTTGGCCTTTTAGGAAGGGGATGATCTGAGTTCTCCAGTACAAGTAATTGCGTGAATTGAGTTTAATGGATATATGGTGGTTGGAGGTGGTGAGAACGGCGGGAGTAGGTGGTGATGAGGCTGCCGGTGGTGAAAGGGTGGTGGTTACCGCACGGTCATTGTTGGTAGGTTGGTGAGCCATAGGATACGGTGATAGGAGAAAATAACGCCTAACACTACTGATACCAGATGAACAATTGGTATTGTGATTAACCGTAAAACAGAGTGATAATACAAGAGTCCTATATGAGCTGAACTCTCCTATTCCCTAGCTAATACAGTATTGACTAGGTATATTATTGACTAAGCATAAAATACAAATAATATAATAAAGGAAATAATAATATGGTTAACAGAATATATCCCGCTTCTCAGCGATGCCGCTCCTTAGCGATGAATATATCCCGCTTTTCAGCGCTGCCGATCTCTTGATCGCTTTGCCCGACCATGGGCCTTATGCCTGATCTCCAAGATCAGTGCCGATCTCTCAATCGCTTACCCAACCATGGGCCTTATGTTTGAAATCCGATCACTCGATCGATAGAGTTCGAACGACCCTTATAGTCCAAAAGGCTGTGCTAAAGGTTGTACTCTTTTTCCTTGACTAGGATTTTTTCCCTTTGGGTTTTTTCTTAGTCCAAGGTTTTTTAACAAGGCAATCGGCATAAGTCACAGACTATATGGTCAGCTTTCAACCCGAACTCTTCTACGTTGGCGCTCAAAGTTGTGCTCTTTTTTCCTTGGCTATGATTTTTTCCCACTGGGTTTTTTCTTAGCCCAAGGTTTTTAACGAGGCAACTAACGTGAGTCGCGAACGGTAAGGCCAGTCTTCCAGCCCGACCCCTTCCTTGTTGACTCGACGTCAGGGCTCAGACTGGGGGGGCTAGTTGATAGGGAATATACCCCGGGTATACGGCCCTACGAGTACTATACGTATGGCTGGTGTATTGGGCCTATATAAGGGCCATAGCCCTTCAGTGAAAGGGGCTTTTGGTCCCCTCTCCACCTCTCTCTAGAAACACTGGAGAACAAAGCTCTCTCCTCTCTCTAAAAGATTCAGGAACAGTAATGAATGAGAATGATTTTGAGGGCTATCTTTCATTGATCTACCTTCTCTTGTTCATTTAATTTTCATACACCAATGGAATTAACACTATCAAAAACAATAATGGCGTATAAGAACAAAGGAGGGTGGAGAATAGGGTTTCTTCAATTATTCTGATGAGGAAACATAATACTTAATACACTAGTTATGAAATGACTGAATTGTCCTTGAGAAAATGATATTAGATGTCCAATTGTAAAGAAAGGACCATATGTGGTTAGAAACAAAAAGTAAGAGGACTAAAAGTGGTTGATTTAAAAGTTGAGGACTAAAAGTGATGGTGTCATCAAAGTCGAATGACTAAAAGTGATTAATTTAAAAGTTGAGGACTAAAAGTGATGGTGCCATCAAAGTCGGAGGACCTCCACTGGTATTTACTCAGAAAATTACATGGTACAACAATTGGGTAAATTGAACAAGACTAACGACACCGTTTTGGCCCTGTTTTCTGATCCCGCCGCAAGCCATCCGCGAGCGGCGACCCTCTCTTCATCTTCATTTCCAGCGATCTTCTTCTTCTCCTTCCAAATTCACTATTCAGCTAACCTAATATTGTTTAAAAAAAATAAATATAAAATTATATTGAAAAATGACCAGTTGTTGTAGCATCAGAGCTTTCTGGATCATCAGCACTCAAGATACCGTCCTCTTTTCCCGGTACGCACCCGCGGATTTGATTGGATTTCATTTGATTTCAGAATTATTTTTGTAATTTGATTCTTCTTAGTTGGCTTAAATGGTTAGACGGTTTCCGGTGGTGGAGAAGCGGTGGCGAGCTGCCTGTCAGCGAGAAAATGAGAACTTAAGCGACGAGAGTGTGAAATCTGCGGCGGCGGCGGCTGCTCCGTCGCTTTACCTGCCCACTGATTCTGAGATAGCAACAGCATTTACTGAACGGAAGAATAGGTTAACTTTCATCTTTATGTTGAAAAGAAATTATAGCATTTCAAGCAACTGAAATTGTATTAATTTAAAAAAAAAATGTTGCTTTAGTTTGGAAGAACCGGTAGTCTAATAAAGGTTTCGCACAAGATTAGATCAATTTTGGAGATTGTTTTTGGTAGTAAGTATTTGGTTTTAGACTGTGACTATTGGTGTCATTCTTTGATTGCATATACCAGGAGAAGAAAGAGCTATTACTTAAGCTTTTCATGGTTTTATTTGTATGTTTTTAGTTGCTCTAATGAAATATTTCTGCTTTTGTGCCTTTTGATTAAATGTTCTGATTGATGCAAATATGATTTGTATTGTTTAGGGGTCTCCATTCCCCCTTCAAGTAATATCTAGGTCATGAATCTATTTGCTGTGTTTATTTGTTTAATCTGAAAGCAACCAAAGTTACTTAATTTTCCATCTTTATGTATCTTAGTAGTTGCATTTGTTGAACTGTCATGGATGTTGGTTATCAATAGGTCTGCTATTCATGCAACTTTAGTATTATTTGGCTGTTGTTAGTTGTAACTGTATTTTTTTTTTCCTGTGTTATGCATACTACTTCCATATGACCTTTTTAAATGTGCACAGGGAGGGATCTGCCCGTGGATTTGGTGTAAGGGTAAACCGATCTGTTGAAGGATCAGATTCCTGGGTTGATGATCCAATTATGCGTCACATAATAAGTCTAATTATTAACAAAGTGGATGGTGTGAATCATTTTCTCTGGCCATTAATTATGCACATAAAGGGCCATTATTGTGTCCTTGTATTGCCTTTAGTTGAACCACATCAGCTGAGAGTGTATTCAAGAATGTGTAAAAGAGCAGACTGTGGAAATTCTATTGGAGCAGATGAAAATTTATCTTCTCTCCTTCTTGATCTTCCATCCATCACAGGGTATGGTAAGTTATATGCTATACATTAATGCGAAAATATTTGAAAGAGGCATATACTGTTATTTTTTTTGTGCTTTCCCTTGTTTTCTCTTCTTACCAGCCGACATGCATCTGTCCTTCATTACCTTAATGGATTAATCATTGTGCTTTCCCTTGTGTTCTCTTCTTACCAGCCGACATGCATCTGTCCTTCATGTCCTTAATGGATTAATCATATCTTTAAGAGTTCCACTTTTGTAACAGGCTAGCTTTTGTTATGGACATGTGGATTTTATTTTCATATAGTAGAATTAGTATAGGTTGGGAATTGGGATCCCTGGATTTGGTTTGGCACACACTCATCAATGTCATATTGTCCTAGATATAGTAATAATACATCCCATTTCCCTCTCAACATACTGCATTTAAAGAGCCAGGTTATCATTTAAAGCTCTTTTACAATTCTATCTTCTATGTTTTTATTCATGTTGTTTGTATTGTTTTGTTTCAATATTATTCAATGCTCTTATATAAAAAATAAGTAAACCACTAATTACTTGTGCTTGTAAAAAAAACATTTTTCCTTCTTCACCACTTCTGCCATCATCCATTGTCAATACTTCTGCCCCTTCGTCATTTACATTGAGTCACTATCATTCCGAATTCCCCAATTAAATAAAATCCCAAATGAAAACCAATGAAAGTAGAAGCATCCTTTACAGCTGCTAGCTAGTGGTTGTTATTCGCAGAAATGGGGATGTGGCAAGGTGATTGTGAAAGGGTGAGGAGCTTGTCTTTTGGTGGTTTTTTTTTCTTGAAGTGGGCTGTCAATTTTGGTGTGCAATGGTTGTTTAAAGAGAGGAGGACTAAGTGGATGGCTGGCCAACCATGAATTAGCCAACTAAGGAGGGTTTTAGGGGGAATTGTGTTAAACAATGTGAACTAAAAAATAAATCTATTCTCATTCTTTGGTGTGTTAATTACGCTTGATGTTATTTTTCTCCCTTCACTAACTATAATATGGTAATTTGCACCAGTTCTAAAACCACTTGGAAGTGTTAATACTACTCTTGACTACAGAGTATAATCAGCATGTTTTGAAAACCATGGGAGGGTAATGTACAATTTACCCTGGAAAAATCCTTCGGTGGAATTTTACAATTTACTAAGATATTGTGCTTCTCCATCTGGAAATAACAATATCCATGAGGGTAAAGTATGATATACTAGGTGTAAAGTCATTATTAAATGTTACTGGGGTTTGGTTATTCTGTTATTTTATCTTACTAGTTCAACTGCCATTATATTAATTGCAAAGCTTCCTTTATACAGGGCCTTTATGGTGGCTCATATGATTGGGGATGTTATAACAGGAGATGTAACAGAACCTGAAATAGTCATAAGCGCATCTCCATCTGTGGGAGGACTATTGGATTCTCTTACTGGAAGTATTGGGATTTCAGGTATTTCTGCAAGAGCAAAACCTGTAGCTTCTCCAGCTGCAGCACCTACGGTTTCCAGCAGTGGTATTGGTGGAGCAATGGCAGCTGATGGTCCAAAGATTGGGTTGAGGCCCCTTGATAAAGATGCAGTTCGGTCTTTTATTAGTAGTGCCATGCCTTTTGGTTGGTATTTTTTATTGTGAAATTCCTCGTCACATACTTTTAAACCAACACTACCGCATGTAACATCATTCTTGCCTCCTTTTCTTAGGTACACCTCTGGATCTAAACTACACAAATATTTCCTCTATCAAGATTAATGGATTTTCCTCAACAGATATGCCTCCTACAGACAGCAGGCAACCAGCATGGAAGCCTTATCTTTACAGAGGGAAGCAAAGAATCCTCTTCACAATTCATGAGACTGTTCATGCTGCAATGTATGATCGCGATGAGATTCCAGATAGCATAAAGATTTCAGGCCAAGTGAATTGTCGAGCAGAGTTGGAAGGGTTGCCTGATGTTATGTTCCCATTAACTGGGTTAGACGCTGCTCGTCTAGAACTATTGTCATTTCATCCTTGTGCTCAAGTTCCAGAGCACAGCAATGACAAGCAAGCACTGATGTTCTCTCCACCCTTAGGAAATTTTGTATTAATGCGTTATCAGGCATTTTGCCGCATTGGGCCCCCAATAAAGGGATTTTACCAGCTTTCAATGGTCTCAGAAAATGAAGGTGCATTTTTGTTTAAATTGTGTCTCATGGAAGGTTACAAAGCTCCTATATCCATGGATTTTTGTTCAGTTACTATGCCTTTTCCTAGGAGAAGAGTGGTTTCTTTTGATGGCACACCTTCTCTTGGAACAGTTTCAATTACTGAGCACTCAGTTGAATGGAAAATTATCACTACTGGTCGAGGAGTTTCAGGGAAGAGTGTTGAGGCAACGTTTCCTGGAACGGTTAAATTTGCTCCCTGGCAAACACAAAGCAACGGGACTGCAGACGATGAAGATGATGAAATAGACTCAACTAACAATACAATTAATGTGGAAGATTTCTTAATGGAAAAAATGAGCAAGGATCTTCAAGCAGTTGAATTGGAGGAGCCATTTTGCTGGCAGGCATACGATTATGCTAAAGTACATTCTCTTTCCATCATCAATGCTACGGCCCTGTACCTTTTCTTATCATAGACTCCTGCATTTCAATAAGCTGCCCTTTGTTACTATTTATCTTTTAAATAACTAAATATGCTCTTAACTGGGCAATTAACAAAATATCCTGGACCTCTTGTCAATCTGATTGCAGGTTTCTTTCAAAATTATGGGTGGATCATTATCAGGAATGACGATTGATCCAAAATCTGTAAGTACCTGCTTCTATTCCACGCCTAAAAGAATAGATGCCTCCTTTTTCTGAAGGAATATCACAATATTATTTGGCGGGATCAGTATTTTGAAATTCTTTTATCACTTTTTAAACCTTTGGTAGCATAAACATTCAATGATTTTCTGAACTCTAAATGTGTAGTAATGTACACAGGTAACTATTTTCCCAACCGTCAAAGCACCTGTGGAATTCTCAACACAGGTATTGACTTCAGCTTATTGTTCTCAGATTCTACAGCATCAGACAACAATAAATTGTAACCTGCATTACCTGAGATTATCACCATTTTTGCAAGGACTATTCTTCTGTTATATTGATTTCTCTAGTTCCAAGGCCAATTATTATTTGCTTTAAAATTTTGACTAAAAAATTTCATAGCAGCTGCACCCTGCTATCTTTGCTTTTCCTTTGGTCTCTAATACACCCCGTGTCATTTTGTTGTTCTACCTGAATGTGGAAGTGGAATGCCCTTACATGAGAAACAGTGCCCTATTGTTGAGATGAAATTAGATTCACAATTGTTTCTGCCATAGAGCTTTTCCTGTTTGCATGGGCACACAGCTCACTTGCGTGAGAAAATATTGAACTTCAATTTTGCTGCCTTTGGTATGTGGTTTTGACAGGTCACTTCCGGTGATTACATTTTGTGGAATACGTTAGGAAAATGCCCCGTAGTTGCAACACCAAAAGCTTAGCTCAGGCGAGTCCACTGGCATCTTGCAATCTTATTATGTAAAGAGCAATCTATAAAAAGATGATATTTTTATGCTCAGTTCCTAGTGTGGTGGTACTCTAGTCTGAATTAGCCTGTGCAAAGGGAACTTCGTTATGGATTTGGTGTTCTGTATGAAAGGATTGTTTTGGGGTCTGATGACTATACATGCAAATTTTTAAAATCTTATATTTGTTTCGAACTCTTTTTTTTTTTCTTCTTCTTCTTTCAATAATCTTTATACCAATATAGCTAAGAGATTTTGCCAATGAACTTCTTCCATTCCCCCCCCCCCCCCCAAATTACCTTTCAAATATAAAAAATCAAATTAAATATTAAAATTTTGAGTTTATTTTTCTCTTTATCTTTTTTTTTTTTACAAATAAAACTAATGTATAAAAAAATATATCATTAAAAAGCTCTAATTAAGATCTTTTAAATGACATTTGTTTTGCAAAAAAAAAAAAAAAAAAAAATCTTTTAAATGACATCCATATTGATATATTTTTTTATTTTTTATTTTTTATTTTTAAATAAATTAATAGATACATAAAGTCATTACTTTAGTGTATGGTTTGACAGAAAGTGGGAAGAAAAATTTGTCTTACTTGAATTAGAAAAATGATTACTGTATGCAGCAAGAGCTTGGTTTGTTTTTCATCTATACCTATGCCAGGCTTGGTCTATTTTTCATCTATACCTATGCCAGACTCAAGTCTTACATGAAAATCAATTGTTATATAATGAATTGTCATATGATTGTGTTGCTCTTAAAGAACATGATAGTTTGGTTAATCAACTTACTGATGAACAGCATGTATACAATACTATACTTGGTGATGTTCAATCCGGTGGAGGAAGATTATTTTTTGTTACGGTTATGGAGGAACAAGAAAAACTTTTGTATGGCGTACCTTGGCTGCAACTTTACGTTCTAAGCGTAACATTGTTCTCAATGTTGCTTCAAGTTGTATTGCTTCTCTTCTTATGCTAGGTGCATGGTAGGACCGCACTTTCTCGATTTGCAATAGCCATATACGTAAATGAAGATTCATCATGTAACGTTTTCCAATGTAGTGATCTTACTGAGCTACTTATAATGTCAAAGCTTATAATTTGGGATGAAGCGCCAATGATAAATAAGCATTTCTTTGAGGCGTTGTATCGAACGATGAGGGATATGTTATGATTTGTGAATCCTTTGAGTTCAAGTATGACATTTGGGGGGAAAACAGTGGTTCTTGGTGGTGATTTTCAACAAATACTGCATGTGACTAAAATGTTAAGATTGACTAAAAATTTAAGATTACAAAGAGTGAGAAATATTGATACCTTGAAGAAATAGATGTTTTTTTCAAAATTGATTGCTGATTTAGGTGATGGTGAGATATGTGCGACTAATGATGGTTTTGCAAATATAGAAATCTCGAAAGATAATTTATTATAGTCGAAAATGATCCATTTGCAACAATACTTAATTAATAGAATATTCTATATGTTTTCTTATTGTACTTGTGGTTTGAAATATTTAAATGGTCGTGCTATTTTAGCACAAATATTGGATGTACTTGATGAGATCAATGAGTATATGAGTAGCTTGAATTCAACTAAGTGTAGGACGTATTTAAGCTCTGATTATGTTTGTCAATCGAATTCTGGTTCGTACATTGGTCCAATTGCATACCTAGAGTTTTTGAATGGGTTAAAATGCTCAAGCATTCCAAATCATTCTCTTGCTTTAAATCTGGGGTGGCACGAGATTGGTTTATAATTAGTAAATTAAGGGATCGTGTTTTTGAAGCAAAAATTATTTCAGGAAATAATTCCGAGATTTGCATTGACTCCATACCTATTGAAGCACAAGAGTCAGCATTGCCTCCACTGAGGCTCAAACCCACCACCTCCCGTATAAAGAGAAGGGTTTGATACCACTGGACCACAAGGTCCTTAGCATCTAATGTTATGTTATACAATAACAATAAGTAAGAGCCAAGGTTAAAGTCTTTTGAACCTTGGATTACTTTTGAATAAACATGTTTTTGTACATGGACGTACAACTGTATGTGGCTCTATCTAGAGTTATCAACCCTAATGGTCTTAAATTGTTATTTTAGTTCAAAATGGAGAGTACTTTTCTTCAACAACAAATGTTATGTACAAGGAAGCTTTTAACAATTTGTAAATCCATAGAATTTGTTTACTTGGTTATGCTATATTGGATTATGAGATATATGTAAGTATCATTTAGATTTTTTTACTTGGTTATGCTATATTGGTCTCACGAGCAAGCTTTGCCCGGGTATGCGTCGAAGTTGACATTACGAAGCCTCTGGTGTCAAAGTTCGAGCTACGGAGGAGGACCCGACCGGTGGTGTACGAAGGGTTGCACTTAATATGTTTCAAATGCGGGGTGTACGGCCACAATGCGGAAGGATGTAATCGGAATGGGGAGCCATCGCAGGAGCCGGAAGTGGAGCATAACGATGGGAGCCAACCAGAGAGGGCTCCCGGAGCCGGTAAAGTTTGCATGGATAGCGGAAAAGGAAAGAGAACGTCGCATAAGGAATCTGCCATAATTAGACCGGAATTAGTGGAGGACTATGGGACATGGATGATAGCTACTAAACCGGCAAGGAAATATTCGCGCAATCAAAATACGAAGGATCAGGGAGGAAAAGGCCAAGGGAAAAAAGAGCAACAAGGAAACATGAAAGGTAATAAAAATAATAACCATACTGGCTCTAGATATGCAAATCTCGCAAATGAACTAAATGAGGAGGAGGTGGAAGTCTTTGAAGAAGTTCCACGTGCACATGAGGAGAATTCTAAACAGAGGCAAAAACAGAACATCCCGGGCCATGCAAAAGGAAAACGACCAGCAGCACAAGTGTCAGAGAAGCAAATAAATGGAAACAACGCTCATGGGTTGCATAGGAAACAACAAGCGACGAGAGAGCCTAGCACATCGAAGCAGAAGGGAAGAATGCCCACAACAAAACATGTCAACCAAGCAGGAGCAGCGCCTGAACATACGCTAGTGTTGGGAGACAAGAATGGCTCAAAATCAATACACACGTTCGAGTCAGTTAATGAAGAGGAAGAAGATAGCTTGGCAGGTCTGGAACTCACATCAGAACACTACGGAGACCCTCCGGACTTATCAGTTGGGGATGACCCGGGACAAACAGACCTGACCGAGGGTGAGATGGAGCTAGCGGAAGCTAGCTCTGGTGCAACTGACATGGAGTCTTGAGCATCCTGCTGGGGTGTGCCTGGTTTGCTTTCGTGTTTCCCTTTTTTTTTTGGGTTGGTTGTTTTCCTTTTGTGTTTGTCTCGGTCTTTGTTTTTTGTCTTGTTTCCTCATGAAGGTTATCACATGGAACTGTCAAGGTGCAGCATCTAGGAGCTTTCTTAGAGCTGCTAAATGGTTGGTAAAGAAGTACCGCCCGGACATCCTCTGCTTGATGGAAACCAAGATGTCTGGGTCCAATGCGGACAGAGTTTGCATCCAGCTTGGTTTTTTAAAGTGGGCTAGAGTTGAAGCATTGGGTTTTAGTGGTGGCATATGGACCCTTTGGAATAATTCGCTTAGTGTTGATATTTTGAATTCCCATCCACAGTTTGTACATATGGGAATCTCTGACATATCGGGTTGCAGATGGAACTTCTTAGTGGTTTACGGCAGCCCCACTCTTCCACTTCACCGTCGACTCTGGAATTCGTTACGGAGAAACAAAGTTCACGTAAACAAGCCTTGGTTAGTCGCAGGTGACTTCAATGCAGTAGTTAGTAATGAGGAAGTCTCCAACCCTAATACTCTGGGAGCTCATAGAAACGATGATTTTAGAAACTGGATCTTCGAAGAAGGTCTTGTCGATCTTAGCTTTGTGGGTCAAAAGTTTACCTGGAAACGAGGTAAAGAAGAACGTAACTTCAAGGGAGCAAGACTTGATCGTGCGTTATGTTCTATGGACTGGTTGGATGCTATGGGAGGCACGAATGTGACCCATCTTACATCGCTCTGTTCGGACCACTGCCCCATCTTAATCGAACTGGAAAGAGGACGACTCAACGGCCACAAGAAGTTTTTGTTTCAGGGGGCGTGGACAAGGCACCTAAAATTCATAGAGGTCGTTGCTACTAACTGGGATGTCGAGGATACAGTTTGGAACAACAAAGATCGTATGGCGCTATCACTTAGCAAGTGGAACCGCAAAGTGTTTGGCAATATTCATCACAATAAAGACAAACTGTTGAGGCGCCTTGAAGGCATAGAACGAGGTCTTGACCAAAACCACCACTCAGGCCTCATTAAGCTTGAGAAGAAGGTCAGGAAGGAGTTGGAAGAAGTGCTGCTGCAGGAAGAGATCTTTTGGTTCCAACAAGCTAGAGAGGATTGGATTAATTTCAGAGATCGCAATACCAAGTTCTATCATGCGGCCACCAAGAGCAAGAAGATTAGGAATGGGAGGCACAATCTTTTAGACGGCGCCGGCAACCCCCTAACAGATGTAAACCAAATCGAGAGGCATATTCAAGACCATTTCACGGTCGTTTTTACTAAGGATGGGGAGACGGATGTCACCCGCGTCACCAAGGGCAATTTCCCTATACTGAGTGAGGAGGCTTGGGATACCTTCAACGCAACGTTTACCATGGAGGAAACTAAAGCTGCTTTGTTTGACATGTCCCCGCTCAAAGCCCCAAGACCTTATGGTTTTCATGCGTGTTTTTACCAGAAAGCTTGGCATGTTGTTGGCAAGTCAGTTTTCAAACAAGCAGACCAGTTCTTTAGAAGTGGTAACCTCGTGGAGGGAATGAATGACACTGTGATCTCACTCATCCCTAAGAACAACTGCCCGACCAATGCCAGTCAGTACAGACCAATTAGCTTGTGTAATGTTATTTACAATATTATCACCAAAGCCATGACCAACCGAATCAAACTGTGTTAAGGAAGTTAGTTGGGCAAGAACAAAGTAGTTTTGTGCCGGGGCGTCAGATTACTGATAATATATTGGTGTACCAAGAAGCAGTGCATTCTATGCGTGATAAAAAGGGAAAGACAGGGTATATGATCCTTAAGATCGATCTCGAAAAGGCTTATGATAGGCTTAACTGGGACTTCATAAGGGATACCCTACAAGATGTGGGAATGAATAGCACCTGGATTAGAAACATCATGTCATGTGTCGAATCACCAAGGTTAAGAGTTATCTGGAATGGCAAACAGCTTGATCAGATTGTGCCCTCCCGGGGGATTCGACAAGGAGACGCCATGTCCCCGTACCTCTTTGTGCTGTGCATGGAAAGGTTAAGCCACACCATTAAAGAGGAAGTCAACCGAGGCGCGTGGAAAGGTATCCGGCTATCCAGGTATAGGCCACCACTCACTCATTTATTTTTCGCTGATGATTTGGTTTTGTTTGCGGAGGCTTCACAGGAGCAGATCACGGTCATTCAAGGGTGTCTAGAGAGATTCAGTGCGGCGTCAGGACAACGTGTCAGCATGAATAAGTCTCAAGTCTTTTTTTCTAGAAATGTGACTGCGGAAGAAGCGCAACGGATTGCCTCTATTGCAGGCATCCCTGCATCCACAAATCTAGGCAAATACCTAGGGGTGCCAACATTCCATGGCCGGGTTACCAATAACTTGTTTGCCCCTATGCTTGAGAAGATTGATGACCGACTTGATGGTTGGAAGACTAAGTTCCTTATACTAGCTGGAAGACAGGTGCTGGCTCAATCAGTGCTCCAAACTATCCCGTATTATAGCATGCAGACCATCTTAATGCCAGCAGGAATTTGGGAACAAATCGACAAACGAATCCGCAGGTTCATTTGGGGGGGATCATCCAAGACACGTAAATGTCACCTAGTTTGTTGGGAGGAGGTCACTAAACCCAAAGCAAGAGGAGGGTTAGGCATAAGATCGGCGAAAGAGATGAACCTGGCTTTCATGGCGAAACTCGGATGGCAGTTCATCTCTAACAATGAGAGCCTATGGGTCAATGTGATGAGGGAAAAATATGCCCATGGTAGACGAGGTATTGATGCCATTGCGCCAAAGCGGAACTGTTCCAATGCTTGGAAAGGTATTGTTGCTGCTCTCCCGGTGATCCAAGACGGTGTTAGATTTAACATTATGGATGGGAGAACCATACGTTTTTGGAAGGACAAATGGATTCACGAGGAGCCGATCGCCAACTTTATGGCAAATCGTGTAGGTGTGAGTTTTGACGATAGTGTTGTTGCAGATTATTGGGATAGTATCAGCGGATGGCGATGGGAGCTGCTACCCGACATTCCTGCAAACATTAGAAGCCGCATGGACTTGGTCGCTCCAAATGAGCAGGAGAGCAAGGACGAAGCATATTGGACAGTGGAAGCTACGGGTATGTTCACTGTCACCTCCGCGTACAACTTAATTAAGAAATATGATACTAACATGCAGGAACGGTGCTGGAGCATACTATGGAAGATGGAAATCCCCAGCAAATTCAAAACATTCCTATGGACTGCGCTTTGATGAGCACAAATGATGAGTGTAAAAAGGGTGTAATGTCGTTCCGCTGAGGATTGGGGCTATGGCACGTAATTGTGTGAATTACCAGGCACTAGAGTATATGAATTAATAGAATCCAAGCAACAAAGACTGAAGGATGTAAAAGAAAGCAATTGATTCAGGTGTAAACTGTATGATAAAGGTATGAGCCAGATTAGGGGGATTGTAACCTTGATGTTCTAACAAGCTCAGGATTTGGGAAGGAATAATTAACCAAGGGATATATGGGCAATGTACAAAAGAATTCTACTCAGCTACTTTCGTAATCAATAAGAGAATTAGACTAAGATTGCTCCACTGTCGTGATGCATCAATCATAACCTTAAGCACCTAAGCATTGTAAGCCCCCAAAAAATTACCTCTACTTTTATAGCAGGAAAATTAGGTTGAAATTGGTAAGGCTCGAGGTCTCCATCCAACTTTCGTTGTAATGAATCCCTCTCCCAGACTAGCAATTAATTGTAGCCATCAATCAATAACAAGTAGAAAGAAATCCCCAACTCAACATAAACCCTAGGTAAAAGATTCAATCCCTTTATGCAATTATCATAAATTGAACATCAAGATTAACAATGGACCCCTAATCCAAACCCATAAATGAATTACTCCCGCATGATGGAAGTAACCAAAACAAAGCAAGAATTAAAGATTCTAAACATTGCAAAAATCTGAGAAGAAAGTAAATAAAGGAATAAGAGAACTTAACTGATAAAGAATAAATCCAACTTCAATCCAAGATTCCAAGCCTTGAAATTCAATAGTCTAATGTGTATCTAATCTAAACTATGCTAGGGAAATATATAGAGAATAGACTAAAGCTAACTAGGGTTTTAAACTCTGTAAAGGGAACTTCTAGAATATATAGGAGATAGATGGGCATTGGGCTCATGAGGCAACTTCCAATTCTTTTCCAATTCTTATTCTTGTTTCCTATTCTTCCTGGGTAATTTCCTTTTCTTCCAAAACTCGTCCAAAATGTTCTAAAACTCTTCCTTTGCTGCTCCTTGTGAATAATTCAACTCTTGGGATAATATAACACACAAACAATTCTCAATTTCATTAAGATAAATAAAATAAGCACCAAAACAACTAAAATAAGGGGTGAATTATTGTACAAAATAGTAGATATCAACTCCCCCACACTAGAACTTTTGCTTGTCATAGTAGATATCAACTCCCCCACACTAGAACTTTTGCTTGTCCTCAAGCAATTACCAAGGATAACACTAGAACTTTTGCTTGTCCTCAAGCAATTACCAAGGATAAACCACCTTCCAAACACTGCAACTGATCACACTTCCTTCCTGCACAACCAATCATACCACCAACCATCTCATACAACCTAACCTGCTTCAAGAATCATCTCAGAATCACAAGTGAGTTCCCCTCTCAGGCCAATAACCGGGCACCAGAATTAAGGTAGATTAGAACCCTGTATGCACATGTACTCAGTTGAGATTATGCAAGACTTGGCTTAAGATGAACTCTCATAGACATGCCCTTCATACTCACATAGATCACTCTAAAACTGCATGCTAAGATCAAATAGGTCTTTATTTGGCTTGTAATGGGGCTAAGGGTGAGTGGCTAAACAAAGAAGGGGTATGGAAAAATAAACAAAAGAGAGAGAATTTCACACCTATTCACAACTAAACCTAGAGGAGACATGGAAAATATGAATTAAGAAAGCAAAATATAATTGGAAACACAAGAGTATTCTAAACTAGTGGGGGTGAAGACAATTATTCTAGCAACCTGACTTGCACTTTTATTCATCCTTCTTTTTCTTTCTTTTCACAAACCTTTTCTTCACTTTCAACCTTCTTTTTCAAACTTTTCCGTAACAACAAATTTTCTCTCTTTTTTTTTCTTTTCAATTTTTTTTCTTTTATTTCTTTTCAATCAACCAATAACTTCCTTCACAATACCCCCACACTAGAACAAAGATAACATGAATAACTCTATCAAAAGTAAGCTCAAAAAGGGGAATCTCCTCTAAATTAAAGAACAAATGCTACATTCTCTCTAAAGGTGAATGGAAAATATATGGCTTAGGGCTAAGGGTCAAATAATAGGGTTAAACAAGAAAAACAATACAAAGAACGGGGTTAAGTGCTTTGCACTTATTAAACAAAAACAAGGCTCAAAGGGGACAACTAGGGAAAATAATTGTAACACAGGGTAGGTTTAAAGGCTTGGGCTAACAACAATGGTCTAAATCACTTCAAAGCATGCAAATTGTAGACTTCACTATGAGAGCACTGAGACAAGCTATGACAAAACAAATATCACCGGAATCCCACATAAGCCTTCACTAGCAATGCATAACACACAGGGGAAACATTTAGGTTAGAGGTTAACCCAACTATTGGCAAGAGACTGAATTAAACACAAGCTCAACTTTGAGTCATCTCTGACAAGCTAGGCTGCACAAGTACCACCAAACAAACCACCAACCAGCAGAAAGGAAAGTGGTCACAGCCACAAAGCAAGGAAAATAGACTATCCACAGTGTTGCACATTGAGTTCTTCAAGCAAAGTTCACCAAAAATTTTATTTTCAAACCAAAAATAGCACTCCCCCACACTAAAGCTTGGACATCGTCCTCGATGGACAAACAATTAAGCACAATAGAGGGGACACAAAGAATAAAATCAATAATGAAGCACAAATTTAAAACTAATAGAGAGAGAGATTAAAAGAGTTAAGAAATTGAACCTTGAAGTCTTGATGCAATGAAAAAAAAAAAAAAAACTTTAGAACCTGAGGAAAACAATAGTGGTGCACACAAGTAGGGAAAAAATAGCAATTTTTTTTTTTTTTTTACTGTTGGGGTCAAGGGCGGGGTCATGGCCGTGATGTTGGCCGTGACCCAGAGCTCTCTATAAGCGAAAACGTACTGGAAGTTGCGGAAAAGGTCACGGGCGGGGTCATGGCCGTGATGGTGGCCGTGACCTAGAGCTCTCAATAAGCAAAAAGTCCGTTTTTCGCGCCAAATGCCTGTTTTCACCTGTAGATCAATCCAAAACATCCCCAAAGCGCTCCAACACCTAAACACATCATAAACACTCAATTTCCAAACATTCCCCACTCTCTTAGAAGTAAAATAAATCAATTCTCACTCAAATATTCCCTTGCCAAACCTCTTGAAAACCAAATAAAGACTAAAATATAAAATCTAACTAAAGCAAATAAATTAAATGCAATAAAATAAAATGCAAGAAAGTAAAGGATAACATGGGGTGCCTCCCATGAAGCGCTAAGTTTAATGTCGCTAGCTCGACTCAACCTCTCAAGATCAACCATCATTGGATTGGAGAAAGAACATCACATCATTCCTAGCAAATTTTTCTTCAAGATAGTGCCTCAAATGGTGGCCATCAACAAATTCCTTTATCCACAAGTCCACCACCATAAAATTCAAACACTGGTTCTCCATGAATTCAAAATTCAAACACACACTTTCACCAAATCCATTCTTATTTTCCCCTTGATTTTCCTTTCCTTGAGCAAGTAGGGTAAACCTTGGGTCTTCTTTATGCACTAAGATGAAGTAAGAATCCTTGGACATGAAAATTGGCCAATGGGGGCCTCCACATTCAAAAACATCGACACCTCCCGGTTCCCAAGTTAGTCTAAAGTTCTCACCCAAGGGAGTGTCATCAAAGGAAAGACATACCTCGTTTGTGCCATCAATTTCATCAACTATATCATTCTTGAACACTTCTTCACTTAGACTATCTTTAAGTTGCTCTTTTTCACCATTCCCTTGTAACTCCACACTTCCTTCCCAATTCAAAGGTTCCATTTCAATCTCCTCATTCACTTTCTCATCTTCATCAGCTTCATCCTCCATCTCCTCTGAATCACCACCTTCACTTGGCGTGAACAACTCATATATAACATCTTCATAAGGAATTGAACCTTGAATGTGTTCTTGAGTAGTTGTCAAGCCTGTCCCTTGAGCCCTAAGATCTTCCAATTGAGCTTGTAACATGTTCATTTGAATGATTATGTTATTCATCATAGACCTCGTCTCCTCATCAATATGTTGGCTTGCTTGTGGAGGTTTTTGATAGAATAGCTCTTGAAGTTCCCATTGACCATTGGCATATTCTTCCTCACTTGGTCTCATGGGATATCCACCATCCTCAATGTCATCATCGGGTACAATAGTAACTCCCCAACGTCTAGCCAATGCTAAGGTTTCCTCATCAATAGGTCGGTTTGTTTGTGGAGGTCTTTGGTAGAATGGCTCTTGATGTTCCCATTGATCATTGGCATATTCTTCCTCACTTGGTCTCATGGGATATCCACCATCCTCAATGTTATCATCGGGTACAATAGTAACTCCCCAACGTCTAGCCAATGCTAAGGTTTCCTCATCAATAGGTCGGTTTGTTTGTGGAGGTCTTTGATAGAATGGCTCTTGATGTTCTTGATGTACATGTACTTGAACTTGGCCTGGATATCGAAAGTTAGGATCAAAGATGTAGCATCTTTCGCCTTCATGTGATCCTCCACATATGGCACACCAAAGAGGTTGTGGCATGAACATTGGTGGTGCACTTCCTTGAAAAACTTCTTGATTCATATTGGCACCTGGTGCACTTCCTTGAAAAACTTCTTGATTCATATTGGCACCAAACTCTTGAGGGAAAGATTGGTACTCCTGAGGATGTGGTGCTTGTATTGTGGAGTTTAACTTGTNCTGAGGATGTGGTGCTTGTATTGTGGAGTTTAACTTGTAGCAGTTTTCCAAAGCATGAGCTTCACCACAATATGAACACCATTTAGAGTATGAAAGGAATGATTGAAGTGGACCACCTTGAAAAGTCTTTATACACATTCTGGCGAAATCGGGCAATGACATTCCTTGCTCTTGAAAACCATAGTATCCTCCTTGATCCATCATGGGAATCCCTTTCAATCAACTCAAAAGATATAGACTTGCAGGCACATTAGCAATTTTTTTTTTCTTTGGATTTTTTTTTTGTATCTCTTTTTTGAATAAACAAAAATAAAACTTGATCTCCTAAAATTCACTAACTCTAATGCTAGTAAGAAATTAATCACAAAATCAAAACCAAATAAACCAATCCCCAGCAACGGTGCCAAAATGTGATGAGCACAAATGATGAGTGTAAAAAGGGTGTAATGTCGTTTTGCTGAGGATTGGGGCTATGGCACGTAATTGTGTAATTACCAGGCACTAGAGTATATGAATTAATAGAATCCAAGCAACAAAGACTGAAGGATGTAAAAGAAAGCAATTGATTCAGGTGTAAACTATATGATAAAGGTATGAGCCAGATTAGGGGGATTGTAACCTTGATGTTCTAACAAGCTCAGGATTTGGGAAGGAATAATTAACCAAGGGATATATGGGGAATGCACAAAATAATTCTACTCAGCTACTTTCGTAATCAATAAGAGAATTAGACTAAGATTGCTCCACTGTCGTGATGCATCAATCATAACCTTAAGCACCTAAGCATTGTAAGCCCCCAAAATTACCTCTACTTTCATAGCAGGAAAATTAGGTTGAAATTGGTAAGGCTCGAGGTCTCCATCCAACTTTCGTTGTAATGAATCCCTCTCCCAGACTAGCAATTAATTGTAGCCATCAATCATAACAAGTAGAAAGAAATCCCCAACTCAACATAAACCCTAGGTAAAAGATTCAATCCCTTTATGCAATTATCATAAATTGAACATCAAGATTAACAATGGACCCCTAATCCAAACCCATAAATGAATTACTCCCGCATGATGGAAGTAACCACAACAAAGCAAGAATTAAAGATTCTAAACATTGCAAAAATCTGAGAAGAAAGTAAATAAAGGAATAAGAGAACTTAACTGATAAAGAATAAATCCAACTTCAATCCAAGATTCCAAGACTTGAAATTCAATAGTCTAATGTGTATCTAATCTAAACTATGTTAGGGAAATATATAGAGAATAGACTAAAGCTAACTAGGGTTTTAAACTCTGTAAAGGGAACTTCTAGAATATATAGGAGATAGATGGGCCTTGGGCTCATGAGGCAACTTCCAATTTTTTTCCAATTCTTATTCTTGTTTCCTATTCTTCCTGGGTAATTTCCTTTTCTTCCAAAACTTGTCCAAAATGTTCCAAAACTCTTCCTTTGCTGCTCCTTGTGAATAATTCAACTCTTGGGATAATATAACACACAAACAATTCTCAATTTCATTAGGATAAAGAAAATAAGCACCAAAACAACTAAAATAAGGGGTCAATTATTGTACAAAATAGTAGATATCACGCTTCATGATCGGATCTTTGGAAATGCGGAGAGACGAAGACGAGGACTCACGACGGATGATAAGTGCGACCGATGCCCGGCTCCATGGAATCAGCAGATCATATCCTTAGGAATTGCAGGGAAACAGTGGCGGTTTGGAGGGTTTTTGCGAGCAGAGATAGGTTACGGAAATGGAACCACCTTGATTTCAAAAGCTGGATAACAGTGAACATAACGGAGAGTGGAGCAAGGGGTAGAAACAAGGAGTGGCCCAGATTGTTCGCCATTATTGCTTGGTGGTTGTGGAGGTGGCGAAATGATAGAGTTTTCAACAGCAAGGAAATGGATGGCCAAAGAAAGATTTCTTGGATCAAGGAGGCTGAAGAAGAAGTCCATCGGGCGTTCCTTCGGCAGGGCACCAGCATGGGAACGAGAACAAACAAGAAGGCGATACTAAGCTGGACAGCGTCAACAATCCACCGCTACACCATCAATGTAGATGCTAGTGTCAAAACGGGGCTAAGCTGTGCTGGTTTTGGAAGTGTCCTGCGCAACAAAAAGGGTGAGTGGCTTGAAGGCATTATGGGGACTCTTCCGTCCGGTGATCCGTCCATTGCTGAAGCAAGAGCTATAGTGGCCAGCATGAGTTGGGCTTGGAACAAGAATATTAGAGACATGGAGATTCAGACCGATGCCAGGAATGTGGCTCAGTGGATTAAAGAGGACTTGCCCGGCAGAGGCCCTATCTGCCAATGCATCGAGGAGGCGAGATGGTGGCTCAACAGGGATTGGAGGATTTTGATACGAAAGATATATCGAGAACAGAACAAGGTGGCGAATTCTCTGGTGTCGTTGGGAGCTCTTCAAAGGAACGAAAGAAGGATGTTCAGCACCTGCCCGCCAGTGTGCGAGGGATACTACCTAAGGGACTTAGTGCATGCCACAAGTGTTCGTGTTGTGGGAGAGACATCCTAAGTGCGGTCTCTCTTGGGGTCACCCCCCTCCTTTTTGATAAAAAAAAAAAAAAAAAGTTTGTCTTGCTTTCCTTCTATGCCTGTGTCAGATACTACTTGCTTGGCTTCGCATGGAAATCAATTGTTGTATGAGGAATTGTCATATGATTGTGATGCTCTTAAGGTTGAACATGATAATTTGGTTAGAAAACTGACAGATGAACAACGACATGTCTATGACATAATTATTAGTGATGTTGCGGTTTACACAATTATTTCAATTTATGTTTATGTCTACTCATGTTTATGACTTTGGTAAATTTAGTATTGTTTTTAAACATTTTGTACTTTATATTTCGCATTAAATAATTATATGTTTTCTGAATATGTGTATTAGTAATTCAATATTTAATTATAATATAGTTTAATTTTCATCCTGTGAATCGCACGGGTGCAATACTAATAATTTTAACAGAAAGAGAATTTGCTATACCGGGAATTTAGGGAGCATTTGCAATCATTATACCATGCAAGATTAACCATTGACATAAAGTTCAATTTTAGTATATTAAATGTTCAATTTTAGTACATTAAATATTCATTTTCTAAAAGTTTATTTTTTATATTAAAGTTTCATTTTTAGATATACTACAAAAAAAATGAACTTTTAGTATATTAAAAATGAACATCCAATATACTAAAAAAAAACATTTATTCGTTGTTACATTGCGATGTGGATTATGATTCATAATATAATTTGCCAGAGCACTTATGGTGTTACATGGTACTGTACTGTCCTCAAAAAGAAAACAATTATGTTCCAAGTCAAATTATATTTGTTACTTAACCAGCTTGGTTAGCATGAGTGGTCGTGCACTCTCATCTCTTAAGAAATTTCAGGAGTTTGAAACCCTTTTCTCGTATGAAAAATCAATCTAACCAGCATTTTGCCCCTTAATTGGGTTGGTCCGGTGTGAACAGAGATTACGGGTTTAAAGGTGCCTGCGTCTTACAGTTAGGCCATGCCCAAGACACCTCGTGGTCTAACAAAAAAAATTATATTTGTTACTTTTATTTAAAAAGAAAATTTTTAAAATGTGTGTAGAATTATGGTTGTAAATGTTTCTGTTTTTCTTTTTAAATGTATAAAAAATAATTATTTATTAAATTGATTTTCATTTATTAGGTGTCCATAAATTAGTTGACTTTACCGCTAATTAAAAAGGAGTTTAATTGTCCAATTAGATAATATTACATTAGAAGGTGAAGATAAGAGGGGAAATATAAGAAGGTGTGTAACATTACACCTAAACATTTCTGGTGAGTTTATGATATAGAAATATATTTGAAATTGAAAAATGCTTATTTCTAAGAGTTTATGTACATCATTTGGTATTATATGAGCAACAAGCTAAGTATCGTGAAATATTTATTATCAAGTGGTTCAAATTTTTGACTACGTATTCTAGTCAAAAGTCTAGAATGCATATTAGAAAATAAGGCAACAATCTAGGACTTGGAAGGGTGGCATCTTCATCCTCTTAAGTCTTCTATGGAGGCAAATTTTATTACTTCTCACTATATTTTTTCTCCATCTAGAAAATGGTCAGATTTGACAACTTGGTCACCGCAGGGCCGGTCCTGAGCACGGGCGGGATGGGCGACAGCCCAGGACCCCATGATAGAAGGGGCTCATCCATATATATCTATTAGAATCGGCACCCTAACCGGCTAACCCATTCGTCTGCTTCAATAAAAAAAATTCCAATTCGATTAATCAACGATTGTTCATTTGTTTGCCAATTTGGGCCTCATTGTCCGTTGTAACTTGTAAGTTTTTTTCTATTTGTAATTTGTTTGGTCTTTATTTCTTATTCAACACAGCACACCTATAGGCATTAGGGATTTAGTGCTATAAATCTATAATCCTCTAATGAGTAATGTTTATTTGGATAATGAATTTTGTGATTTTTGCAATTCTAGAATATATATATATATATATAATTATAATTACCCTGAGTTACTGAGTTCTGTCTAATTCATTATATTTACAGGGATAGATAGTGAAAGAAGAAATGAAAAAAAAAAAAAAAAAAACGTATTTGTGGAGCTGTTTGCGATACTCACTGAGGGGAACTTTTAAAAAATATTCAGGTGCTTTTGTTCTTTTTCTTATACACAGTTTTTAAAATTGTTTTATATAAAGTTACCTAAAAAATATTTATGTGATGGTGAAAAAAAGAAAAAAAAAACAAACAAGTAGAGAAGTTAATAGAATCACAATGAGGAGCTATAAATAAAATTTTCAAAAGGTCATAATCATTTAATGAAATTTTGAAACAATCTAAAGAAAAATTAAATGACCAAAGCCATGTTAATGACGATTTTGTGTATTGAGAATGTTAATCTTGATGCAATTATTGATGATTTTGCATAACACGTAGAATTTTTTTTTGTCATGATTACTTTTGTATTTAAAAAATGTTGAAAATTTTCTAATAGTGTTTCATGCTATTTGATATTATTATTTTTTAGTATTATTACATTTAAATTTTAGTTTTCCATATAAGGGGTCAATTTTTTTAATTTCGCCCAGTGCCTCTAAAATGTGTGGACCGCGCCTGGGTCACCGACCACCTGGTCAAAAGTAATAGAAGAATTAAGTCAAAATTTTATGCATTAGATTTTTCTCCCATCATGATTTTGAATTAGAGAAGTATTTGTTATAATATAGTTTCCTCCCAAATTAATATCTACTACATATAATAAATGGTTTTATGTTGATTAAATAATAAAGAAAAACATTATTTTCTCCTTTCGATTTTATCTCATAACTAACGTTTTACCTTTCAATGTAGCAACTTATGAATTCGTTGATTTCTCGATGTTAAAAAGTGTATATACTTATTAATTAATAATTCTAAAAAAATTATTCATGTATTGTCCGATAAGGAGAGAATATTATGAAGTAAAATTATGATGGGAATATAGCATCACTTTATATAAAATATTATTTCAATTCATTTGCCAAGTAGAGTCATAAGGTGAGTTTATTCCATATACACCTTTGGATAGTTGCCGCTAATTTCTTTCTTCACTCACAAAATAAATATTAGTTCAATCAAATTTGTTTATGGTTTGCTTGAGGGTTTAATGTCAATTCAAGTTTGGTACATATATCAATTCAAACCCCAAAAACGAGTTAGTAGAAATGTAACCCCTCGTCTATTCCGATAAGTTTAGATATCGAAAAATATTTTTTTAGGCTATGACATTGATGAGATGATCTCTCGGTACTTCAGAAGGATTTTTATAAGTGAGACTAGTTATTAAAAAGCTGCGATCTACGTACCGGTCACGAACCGTAAAATTTTTAAGGACGTATATACAGTTCGAATTTCCCTAGGAGATGGATTATTAAGCATGATACGATTAAGCGTGAACTTCCTACTCAGTTCAGTGGAAATTAGACGAACTGTAAGAGTGAAATTTATTACGAACCTCCGTACCACTGTATTTCGCGAGATACCGAAAAATTCCCAATTTTTAGTAGTTAATGACGGGATTATTTTTAGAATAACTTTGGTATTAAAATTTTCCCGAATTAAGTTATATTCCTCCGAACTTTTATCTGATTTAATCCCTAACTGGCAAAGCAAACTTACTCTACAAGGCATACCATGGGATTGTGACAAGTGTCACATTTATTCACCACATAGTAATAAATAATTAATTAAAGGGGAAGAGTATGGGATAAGCTAGCTAAGAAGATTGATCTCCAAGTCTTCCACATCCCTACCATTTTCGAAATTAAGAGAAGGAAAAAGAGAGAAGGAAAATATCATCTTCCTCTTGGACCCAAGAACTCCATAGCTATTTTCTTCAACACAAGTGCTTCCATAATAGGTAAAACTTTGGTTTTATTCGGTTAATATGGCTAGAATCCTTCCTAGAACTTGAGTTTAAGCTAAGGATTCATGAAAATGTTGTTATTATGGTGATTATTGTTTAGGATCTTCGGTGAAAATTTTGGAGGAGAAGATCACAACCTTTCTACGGTTTTAAAAAGATCTACTTGGGAGGTAAGGAATCCCTTAAGTTGGTTTAGTCACTTGAAGGTGATCAAATGCTAGTAAATTATGTGACTAGGAATTTTATGTGAAAATTATGTGTTAAGTTTATGGATCTACAAGTTGGCTCAAAAGACTACATCTTGATTTTTGGTAATTTTTGTATGCATGTTCATAGTTAACTTATGCATGTATATGTTGTGTTTACGTTCATTGAGGCTTATACTTGTGAAAATAGTGGAAAATCGAGGCGTTGCAACCCAGTTTCTACTGCCCGAAGTTGGCAGATCCGGATGGACGCGGCCGTGGACGCGCGTCCACCGCGCGTCCATCGGCGTCCAACGTTTCGGCGTCACGGCCGAAAGGCCGGACGCTACCACGGACGCGCGTCCGTGGGTGCCCGAAGTTACGGCGTCACGGCCGAAAGGCCGGACGCGACCACGAACGCGCGTCCGCTGCGCGTCCGTGGGTGTCCAATGTTTCGGCGTTAATGCCGAAAGAGCGGACGCGGCCCGGACGCTCGTGTCCGCCGCTGCGGGTAACCGCGAGCCCGCGCGACGCGGAGCCGTTTTCGACCGAACTTTTCCCCGATGTTTTTGCTCCCGAATGTTATGATGCTTGGAAGGCCTACGGGCAACCGAGTCAATTTTTTGAAAGCTCAAATATTATTTTGTACATTATGTTCATTAATTTGGGGAAAAATTGTGTTTTTAAGAAACAAGTGTGACCCTTGCCACTTGGAATTTCATGGTGAAAAGTCATTAACAACTATGTGTATTTTGGAGGTATATTTGGATAAGAATGATCGTTTGAGTCATCACGTGAATATACTAATTAAACCCAAGGACAGAAAGAATGTTTTGAAAACCTTAGTTTCTGGATAATGTTGTTGAGATGGTAACTTTACGGGAGGCCTACGGGAGCCGTGGCCCGAAAGTTATTGAAATGTTTGACTTCTTGGGAGGCTTGCGAGCCGGGGCCCGGAAGTTAATGAGATGTTTGACTTTGTGGGAGGCTTGTGAGCCGTGGCCCCAAAGTTATTGAGATGTTTAACTTTACGAGAGGCCTGCGGGAGCCGTGGCCCGGAAGTTATTGAGATGTTTGACTTTGTGGGAGGCTTGTGAGCCGTGGCCCCAAAGTTATTGAGATGTTTAACTTTACGGGAGGCCTGCGGGAGCCGTGGCCCGGAAGTTATTGAGATGTTTGACTTTGTGGGAGGCTTGTGAGCCGTGGCCCCAAAGTTATTGAGATGTTTAACTTTACGGGAGGCCTGCGGGAGCCGTGGCCCGGAAGTTATTGAGATGTTTGACTTTGTGGGAGGCTTGTGAGCCGTGGCCCCAAAGTTATTGAGATGTTTAACTTTACGGGAGGCCTGCGGGAGCCGTGGCCCGGAAGTTATTGAGATGTTTGACTTTGTGGGAGGCTTGTGAGCCGTGGCCCCAAAGTTATTGAGATGTTTAACTTTACGGGAGGCCTGCGGGAGCCGTGGCCCGGAAGTTATTGAGATGTTTGACTTTGTGGGAGGCTTGTGAGCCGTGGCCCCAAAGTTATTGAGATGTTTAACTTTACGGGAGGCCTGCGGGAGCCGTGGCCCGGAAGTTATTGAGATGTTTGACTTTGTGGGAGGCTTGTGAGCCGTGGCCCCAAAGTTATTGAGATGTTTAACTTTACGGGAGGCCTGCGGGAGCCGTGGCCCGGAAGTTATTGAGATGTTTGACTTTGTGGGAGGCTTGTGAGCCGTGGCCCCAAAGTTATTGAGATGTTTAACTTTACGGGAGGCCTGCGGGAGCCGTGGCCCGGAAGTTATTGAGATGTTTGACTTTGTGGGAGGCTTGTGAGCCGTGGCCCCAAAGTTATTGAGATGTTTAACTTTACGGGAGGCCTGCGGGAGCCGTGGCCCGGAAGTTATTGAGATGTTTGACTTTGTGGGAGGCTTGTGAGCCGTGGCCCCAAAGTTATTGAGATGTTTGACTTTGCGGGAGGCTTGTAAGCCGTGGCCCCGAAGTTATTTAAATGTTTGACTTGCGGGAGGCATGAGTGCCGCGGCCCGATGTTCTTGAAAATATTCCAAGATTACCATACACTTATCCAGGGGAAAACTAAGTGAATTTTACTAACTATGATAACATAGTTACTCCGTAACTATGTCAAAGAATAAGATGCTACGAGTCTTGGACAGTAAAGTGTGTGTTGTGAACTCTCTATTTTTTGGAATTAAATGATGGAAATTTTCGGAAATGAAAGTATTATATGTTGATGTCACTCATATACTCTACTATACTTTCTTTTGTTGATAATCTGATTGCAGGTAGATTTTCAACTTATGGGTAAAACTACAGTTTTCTGAGTATTATGTTGCTTTCGAAACCTTTGATTACTTTTGAGTGACAATGGATTTTCCTTACTTAGCCGTCGCGCTAACTACACTTCGATGTGTTTACAGATGTTGTCTAGTGTGGGCTCCTGAAGCCCGATGAGCTCTGAATAGGATGGAAGTCGAGGTTGAGGACTACTCTATCCTAGAATAGACACCCTGGAAGAATTATTTCCATATGTACATATTTGGATGTTGATATGGTTATTTGAGGTTATAAGTTTAGCCTTAGCGTTTGGCTATAGGAGAGATACCTAAGCGTGGCGGTAACACCCAGTTTTCTGCTGGTTAGATGCTTCCACAATGTATTGTATTATTAGGGATTTTGTAATAAATCCAAGATGTGAAAATTGGGGTGTTACAAGAAATTAGAAATTGAGTGTTTGTTTATATATATATATATATGTGTGTGTGTGTGCGTGTGTGTGTGTGTGTGTGTGTGTGTGTGTATGTATGTATGTATGGATGCGCTCAGGTGAGAACCAATGCCTAGGAAAGAACTGAAAACCAATAGTAGCCTTCCACATGTCCAAATTTAATGGATCAAATGTAATTTAAAAAAAAAAGACGCGGTGGTACTTTCATAAATAACTCAAATTTTGGTGCAAGTAATGCGTGTTAGAAGTGCAAGTAATTGGTGCAAGTATGCAAGTAAAAAGTGCAAGTAAAATCACTTAAAAGTGCAACCATTTTCACTTAATAGTGCAAGTAATTTACCTTTTTAACATTGGTGCACTTAATGATAATGTTTGGTACAACTAATGATAACGTTCTGTGCACTTAATATTGATGCTCAGTGTACACTATTTGTTGCACTTTTAATACATTTTACTTGCATTTACGTGCACTATATGAAATTGTTACTTGCAGTTTTGACACAATTTACTTGCACTTCAAAGTTCAATTATTTACGAAAATACCACCGTATTTTTTTTTAAATTGTGTTTCTGACCGTTAGATCTGGACACGTGAATAACTACTATTGGTTCTCAATTCTTTCCTAGGCAGTTGGTTCTCACCTAAATGCCCTCATATATATACATATATATATATATATATATATATATATATATATATATATATATATATATATNNNATATATATATATATATATATATATATATATATATATATATATATATATGAGATCATATGAGAACCAACATTCTCATAAGTCTATAAAAATCAATCTGGTGCATTAAAAACTATATCTATAGATGAGATTAATTGAGGAATTAAAAACGCATGTATGCATGTGGAACGTTATGATGCGTGCATATTAAGCATGTTCCTATGTTGTAGACAACACATGCTTAATATGCACGTAGCATAATGATCCATAATGCACCAAATTGGTTCTCATGGACTCATGAGGATGTTCTCTCTCTCTCTCTCTCTCTCTCTCTCTCTCACTCTCTCTCTCTCAGACACACACACACACACACACACACACATACATATATAGCATTGATCAAATGACACCACCTCTTCCTGTGAGTTCGTGAAACCCTTTATGAATGCACACAAACTAGATTATATGCAATTTGCCAACATAAATGCGCACAATAATCTATCCTAAAGTAGTTTGTGTGCATTACTGTAGTAGATTGCATACATTCAGGAAATGGTCTCACAGACTCCCGAAATACGGTGGTCTCGCTGGAACATTAGCGCGCACACGCACACACACAGAGATTGGTGATCATATGAGAACCCCCTTCCCATGAGTACGTGAGAACTAATCTTTGATCTTGGTGTGGATAGTGGTGATTTGGTATGATTTTATTGTTTATTTATTTATGTGAGGGTGGTTTAGTAATTTTTTAGAGCATTTAGAATCTAATAGTTATTATTTTTTGGAGTTATGCATGATTGTAGTAGTACTTTTGGTATATTAGGATTCTTCCACCTTTGTGTGTACATTCCATTTTATTATGTGCTTTTTGAGGTTGTGGGTGTGCGTGTCAGATTTTTTTTGTTAGGCGTTGGGGTTTTCGGGGTTGTGTGCAGTCGTGTTGTTCGTTATGTGGAGTTGTTTAGTCCGTTGTGTGTATCTTATGGGGATTTTGCCACCTGTGATGTAGTGTGGTTCGTGTTTCTTATGTATGGTGTGTGCATTTGTTTGGTGTATTTTGTGCATTGTAAGTTTTTTTATGGAGTCCTTGGCAGCAGGTAAGCCTTTAGTTTTTTTTTTTCGTATGTCATTCCGATATTTTTTTTTCTTTTTTTTTTCCCTTGGTGGCAGTGTGGTGTTTCATTGGGGACAAATGTAGGGTCTTACCGCATAGTGTGCACTTGTTTGATTTGGTGTGTGTATTGTGGGGTGACTTGTGTGCATTTGGTTGTCTTTATGTACATTATTATGGTGTTGGGCCTCAGTAGGTTTGTTGTGCAATTTAAAACGCAAGTTGACACACAAATAATTGAGTGTATTCGTCCAAAACATATCAAAATGCACACGGTAGAGCATAAAAGTGCACACACCGCACTAAAAAATCAAAGTCAACCATTAAAATAAGTATTGAGAAAAAACCCTCCAAAATAAATAAATAAATATATATCAATCAATAAAAAAGGATTGTCCAATACGAACATAATAAACAGTGAGGAAATCTTATTTTCCCATATGTAAATGGGTTTTCCATACATGCAAAGTACTAACAAAGTGTGGACACATCCACCCCTCCATTTTATGAAATCAAAGGTTAGGATCTCACTATTACTAAGTATATCATTCAAGTTTTTAATAATTATTAAATGAATCACGCTTTTAAAATTTTTAATAATTATTAAATTGACCCTGTATTTTTTTTTACTAAAATCCTCAACCATTGATGAACCCTGATGGATAGTTGAGATTAGTCTTCGCTTTTTACATGAGGACTATGCTTTCATTTGATCCTGCCTATATATATGGATAGTTGAGATTAATTATATAGGATCGCATTCAAATGCGTTACTGGCCACCCAAGAGAGAAATGCGGACGAATCACAGCGGGCCACGTGTCCGGAATGTATGCCCCTAACGTTATAACTAGGTGCACGTCATGTTATAACTAGGTGCACATAGGTGCACCCAAGTGTATAAATGTTAACAAGGTAAATTACTTGCACCTGCAAGTAAAATAGGTGCACACGTGCAAGTAAAATGTATTACAAGTGCAAGTAAATTGTACAATGAGCATCAATACTAAGTGCACATAATGTTATAACTAGGTGCACATAGGTTGCAACCAGGTGCATGAATGTTAACAAAGTAAATTACTTGCACAAGTGCAAGTAAAATGTATTGCAGATGCAAGTAAAATGTATTACATGTGCAAGTGAATTATACAGTGAGTATCAATACTAAGTGCACCTAATGTTATAACTAGGTGCACCTAATGTTATAACTATGTGCACCTAGGTTGCACCCAGGTGCATGAATATTAACAAGGTAAATTACTTGCATTTGTAAGTGAAAGTATTTGCGAAAATAGGTGCATGAATATTAATAAGGTAAATTACTTGAACTTGTAAGTGAAAATAGGTGCAAAAATAGGTGCACTTGTAAGTGAAACTAGGTACACTTTTAAGTGAAACTAGGTGCACTTGTAAGTGAAACTGGGTGCACTTGTAAGTGAAACTAGGTGCACTTTTAAGTGAAACTAAGTGCACTTGTAAGTGAAACTAGGTGCACTTTTAAGTGAAACTAAGTGCACTTGTAAGTGAAACTAGGTGCACTTGTAAGTGGAACTAGGTGCACTTTTAAGTGAAACTAGGTGCACTTGTAAGTGAAACTAGGTGCACCAAAGTTCCAGTTATTTACGAAAATGCCACCGCGTCATTTTTNAGTTCCAGTTATTTACGAAAATGCCACCGCGTCATTTTTTTTTAAAAATTGCATCTAATTCGTTGATCTGGACACGCCAACATAACAAATTATCAATTCAAACAAATTAAAAAAAAAACTGAAATTAAAATTCCAGTTTTAAAATTTTAATTTTAGTTTTTTTTTAAAAAAAATTTGTTTGAATTGATAATTTGTTATGTTGGTATTTAATATTTAGATATTAGACGTTGGATTTGGGTTATGTGATGTTTCACGCATAGTTATTGCAGCGCCCCGACTGCCTTGTCGCCTAGAAAATGTTGAAATTCGGGGGTCGTAAACCAAGCCGAACCGAACACCGAACCGAAACCGAACCGCTTTAAAGTCGAACTGAAATCGAACCGAACTCTAATGTTAAATGGAATGGTTTAATTTTTATTTTTTTTTAAATCGAAAAACTGAAAACGAAACCGAAAAAACCGAACCGAAGATCGAAACGCCCACCCCTATCAGCTATGAATGAAAATGGGGCTAAATAGTTTTTGTACATCCTCAAAGTTTCCTCTTCCCTTCCTTTTTCTCTATATGATTCTGAACTTAAGATTCACACAATAAGTATACACCAAAATTTACAACACAAAAGACCTTTTTTTTTCCCTAAAAAATTCAAAGAAAAGACCGTTTAAATAAATAAATAAAAATTCCTTTTTTTTTTGAAAAGAAAATTCCTTTGTTTTATTATCATTCTCCGTTGTCATTGACTCCCTGCTCCCAACGGCGTTTGTATTTGTTGGAAGTTGCGAAAACAGGGAGCACAGACACCCACCAACCCCCATGCACACATAAATCCAAAAACCCAACCCTACTAATAATTAATAAATCATGCTTTTCCCATCCCCCAAATCCCCCTACCTTTCTAATTCTTGTTCCCACAAGGAATTTTCTGTTTCCATCTTCATTTCAAATTTCAATCTTCCAACAACACTCTCTGTGTTCTTTCAATGAATGCCCCCTGTTTCAAATTTTCTACAACTGTCTGTGTGCTTTTAATGCTCTTTTTCCGGGCAAGAAAGTACACTTTCTTTCTATAGACCAAGACCCCACCGTCTTCTTCAACCCAAACATATCACATCCATTTTCTTCCAACGATCACATCAGAAATTGTCCCATCTTTTGATTTTTTTCTTTCAATATTTCCCCTCTTTCATCAGATTTGTTATACTAGTTTCTTGGAGCATGATTTGAGGAACGCAATCTGTTTCTGGGATGATGGGTATTCTCCAATAATGCAATCTTGGAGATACCCATTTTGTCAAGACTCTTGTGTCTGTTCGGAGTTGAGCTTTTGACGATTGTCTGTTTCTGTTTGGGACTTTCCGCAAACACTTGCTGGGTGGGGTTTCTTTCTTGTTTGGTTTTGTTGAGACAATGGGTTGCATTTGTGGCAAGTGTTTCAGAAGATTCCGATCATCATCTTCAGATGGGGGTAATCGTAACGGTAACAGGATAAAATTCGGTGCATTTGCCGGTCGTAAACACTCCATTGCTGAAACTTGGGTGGATGTTGTTCCTGTGCCTTCTCACAACTTGAGGTTAGAGTACTGTGCCCTTACACAACGTGGTTATTACCCTGACACCCCTGAGAAGGAAAATCAAGATAGTTTTTGTATTAGAACAGGGCTTCAGGGCAATCCAAATGTCCATTTCTTTGGTGTGTTTGATGGGCATGGGCAATTTGGTACACAGTGTTCCCTTTTTGTCAAGGATAGACTAGTTCAACTCTTATCAAATGATCCCACACTCTTGGGTGACCCTGTCAAAGCTTACAATTCTGCATTTTTAACAACCAATGAAGAACTTCACACTAGTGATATAGATGACTCCATGAGTGGGACAACAGCTATAACAGCTCTGATTGTTGGGGACACACTGTATGTTGCAAATGTGGGCGATTCTAGGGCAATGCTAGCTGTTAATCAAGGGAATAATGCAGTTGTTGCCAAAGATTTGTCTTCGGACCAGACGCCTTTTAGGGAAGATGAGCGCGAGCGGGTGAAGCTTTGTGGGGCCAGAGTCTTGAGTGTTAATCAAGTGGAGGGACTAAAGGATCCAGGAATTCAGTCATGGGGTGATGAGGAGACTGAAGGCAATGATCCACCTAGACTATGGGTTCAAAATGGGATGTATCCCGGGACTGCATTTACGCGGAGTGTAGGTGATAGTATAGCAGAGAAAATTGGTGTAGTTGCTATTCCAGAAGTGTCAACGCTACAGCTAACGCCAAATTATCCCTTCTTTGTAGTTGCAAGTGATGGGGTCTTTGAATTCCTCTCCAGCCAAAGGGCCGTAGACATGGTATGTAATCCGTTTGATGCGAAATTCTATAGTTATAATTCCTTTATGATGAAAATGCTATGCTCTTAACAGTTTGATTAATAATATGAATATGGATGTGAAATTCTATAGATATAATCATCATCTTCACATGCTATGTCCACATTGTTTTCAATGCTATAATTTCTTTTCACTGCTTCTTTGAGCATGCAATAAGGATATCTCTGTCAACATTGCTCCATTTCTTTGCCAAATAGCCAACTACCATTATTCATCTCAAAGTGTTACTTGTGTTTGAAAATCTGTACTTAAATATGTAGTTGTGTATCAAAGTACAGTTTGAAACCTTACCCTACTTATCACTGGAAGGAAATTAGAGTGTCCTTGAATTCTAATGTTTAGTATGCATTGCATTAGGAAACAAATTTACTGTAGCGCTTCATACAGCACCAAATGAAGTCCCTTTTTGTTTTTAAATTTGAGCTCATGCATATAACACGGCTTAGGGAATCTTGGCTGATGCATAATTTGTTGCAAGTGGAACGAAATTTTTCTGGATCTTTATTCAGGTTGAGTTGACCTCATGTTATGTTTTCTTCTTCTCTTCAAAAGTTATCCTCTGCTAGTTATTACTTTTGCCACTTTACGCGATTGAATGTTCAAATTCATATATCGTTTCCTTTGATTATTGTGTGTAGGCAAGCAGATATGCTGATCCTCGAAATGCATGTTTTCACATAGCTGGAGAATCGTTCAGGCTGTGGCTAGAGCATGAAAATCGAACAGACGACATAACAATGATCCTTGTACAAATTAAAGACTTGACCAATGTATGAATGAACGATTGAATTCATATCAATTTCTTCTTGTAGCAACTGACTTGAAGATTTTTGTGTGTTCTATAATAATAATAGCTAGAAGTGGCAATGCTGTTGGTTGTAGTTATAATTAGATTGGGATTACACTTTGGTTCCATGGTTCTAGTGTAAGTAAGATATCTGTTTTTTCTCATTGGAGTTAGACGATTTAGGCTTTACTTTTAAGTTGTTTAAAATTGAAACAAGTATTGAGCTGAGGCTCAACCCCCATGAAAGACTCCTTGGCTAGAAAATGCAACCCACAGCAGAAAGGATAAGCAATAGCCAGTGAAGTAGAAGTTCCATTCACTTTCCAAATTCCAAACCACTCAATTTCTTTAAAAAAAAAAAAAAAAAAAAAAAAAATTGGTTACAAATCCAAGTGCAATATTCACAAATAGACAAATAAAGCAAAGCATGTTACAAAAAATTGGAATCTATAACTGTCTAAAAAGAACACCATAGTATAGTACTAGATCACTACAGGGTACATGAGCTCTTCTTCACCATTTAGGTATAAATATGGTGTTGAAAAATTACATATGCTACATTGTGAGGAAGTAGGAATTAAAAATATATGGACAACTTCTTATCTATCATGTTCTGCACAAGATTACACTTCTCTAACAACTCACTTAATTTATTAGCTCCCTTTGATGCCTTGGTGGCTGGCAGAGATTCACCTCCCTTATTGTTTACTTGTGTTGTTGCATGATTATAAGATGTCGCAAATGTACCGTCCTGATCAACATTCATTTCATCCCCCAATGGCTCAACTGCCTTTTCAATGTTATGATCATCTAAAGCCATAGGCCACCGTGTTTCGAAGCATCCTTGCGTATTTAGGATATCAGATTCAGATGCAAAAGGGGTACAACCAACTTCAACCATCTCATCAAGGGAGGGTTGCACCAATACAAAAGGCAATACTGATCCATCTTCAATGTTTAAGTTAGACACAGACACAGACACAGCTTGAGGTGAAACGGAGAGCTCCGGTTGCTTCAAGACATAAACTGATGAAAATCTTCCATGAGCTAAATTCATTAGCTGCCAATTGAATGCCCGTCTGAAAACCATGACCCAGTTTGGCATGAGATAAAAGTTACAGTTATGGAGTTGAAGCCGAGTGTACTTCTGTAGCATAATGTTCACCTCTTTTGCAGCTATTGACCGTCCCATCAGCTTACTAGTCTCTGTGAAATACTTGAACAAGCAATTCTCAAGTTGTGACATTTGGTACTCAATCTCACTATTCTTATCACTGCCTTTGTATAGCCAACTTGCATCCTCCTCAAAAGCTGGAAGTTTGCACCCAACTATTGCATGCACATGTGGTTCAATCCTTGCAGCAGAGCTCCATCCTATGCTTGGTAAGTACTGCAAAAAATAACTGTTCTGACTGCCACATTGCTCCAGCAATGCAATTTCAGGGCAGGGCCAACAAGTAGGCGTTGCTTGAGCAGCAGCAGCTACTTCTCTTGCTGATTGATCCAGGGCCTCATTAAAAGCTGAAATCAAGGCATTTGGATTTGTGTTTTGAGCATTAATCTTATCAAGAGCTTCCAATAAGGGATTTAAGTGGTACAGAACCAGCTCACGGGTTTTTACATGGTGAAGTACTGGCTGTGGGGGTGATTCATCTGCTAGCCACTCTAGCCCTTGTCTCAATTGCTCATCACTAAAAAATCCACTCAACTGTTCTGTAGGGTCGTCTTTAAGGAAAACAATGCAAAATGCATTAACCTGCGACTTATCAATGTCATGGAGCCCCAATTTTTCAGTTATGGTCGAGGGATCTAGAAAATTCTTGCATGAACTACTTAATATCAAAAGAGGCAGACAGGAACCATAAGGCAGAGCCATCAGAAGTTCACGAAGTCTTTTCTTTTGGATCTCCCATGGGAAGCACTCTGACACCAGGAAGACAATAGCACTTGCACCTGCCACAGTCTCACTTAGATTATCAAATTCAGTTTTCTTGATAACTGAGAAACAACTTTTCAGCTCCCCCCCAGATACATTAGGAATGCACTTCTTCCATATTGACAGTCTGGGTGATGATAAAACCAGCTCGTCATCAATGCCATCATTAGCAGGGATAAGCTTGGAAAGAAGCCATGATCCAGCAGCCAACTTGTCAACTTCATTTCTTTGGCTTGGTTTATTTAAATATTGCATGTCATCATGACAACATAAAATGACTTTCCAGCAGAGGCAGTTAGCAGCATTGTTCTTTCCAGAAAGTTTAGAGACAACAGCATCTGATACATTCAGCCTTGACCATGACTTTTGTTGAATTTCATATCTCTTCAACATCACACCATCAATGTTGAAATCACCAAGCAAATTTGGCTGCTGAAGAACAGGAGAAATTTGGATGAGAATCAAAGGATTGTTAGAGAAAGATAACATGGTAGGGTTAGAGAGGAAAATACCAAAAATAAGAAAAGGAGCTGGATCCCTTGAAACAGAAAACTACTGATATAAATATTACTTTATGTTTCCAAAAGCTGCCTTGACTTGTGTGTGTGGTCAGAAAGAGCCAAGTTGAGGTTCCCTCCAGCAACTCCAAGCAAAGGAATTGAATATAAATTTATAGGAGCTATCTTCTAAGGCTTCTGATTTCAAGACCGGAAATGGTAGATAATTTGAGGCTGTGACCTTTCATTTTGTTCTAGAAAGGATAATTTCACATGGAAAGTTGGACATCCTTTGGTACTTGAGAGTAATGTTTGGACCCTCTCCTATTTCAAATAGTATGCCTATACTGGTCTGCCTACTAACACTAAGTTATATTTTTACTTATTTTCCCTTCAAAGAATATAATATTACTTGATAATACAGAAACAAAACAAATTTGGAAATTGGAAATGCAAAGGGTAGAATAAGAAATTAAGTTTATTTTTATTAAAAAAAATCTTATGGAATGGAGTGCAATAAGAAATGCAAAGTTAGGGGATTCAGGTATCTGATAGTTTTAAGCACTTCTTTGAGAAGAAATGTTACAAAGCAAAACAGAACTTACAGTTTTGTAGTGCCAAATTGGTGGGCCCAATGACAGTGAGCTTAATGCAGCTTTTGCTGCTAGCTTTTTCTGCTCTCGCAATTCCCTTTTCTTTGAAGAGTGTCGTCTCCATATTCTGTAGAATGACAATGTGTTAGACTGGTAGTCAGAGATATAGGGCAGCAGCGCCACAAGCTAGAGATAAATCGGTTAAGCAAGCTACACCTTATAATCAGTTTAAGTTTAGCCTCTGCAACTTCTTCATCATAATAACCTGCTTCTGCTACATCAGTTTCAGCCTGTTGACAAGAAATCAATTGTTCTTCATCTTCCATGACTTCAACAGGCAAATGTTGTGGAACTGAAGATTTCTCAACAAAGTCAGTTTGCCCAACTGGCAGTCTCTCTTGTTCCACTCTTGATGCTGTAAGTTGGAAAGGTGTTTCTGTAGCTTCAATTTGCTCAACTTTATCAAGAGAGCTTCCAAAAACAGTAGCATACTTTAGTTTTCCCGAACTTCTAAATATGTCCTTTGGAGATTCTGGAGGACCATGCGCAGCTGATACCTTAGGACTTGTAGGAATCACCACACTTTCGTCTTGACCCTTTTTATGTATAGGCATTTTAAATACTGGCATAATCTTCACCTTATCTTTTGGAGATGACATTGTTTCATAATCAGGCATGTCCTCATCAATGGCCTGGTTAAAACTATCAGACTCAAGAAACTGAACAGAAGCAGGATTCTCCTCAACTTTATCTAACTGAGGCTCTATCTCTTTTATGGAAGAAATTGTTTCTGCCAGATGTGTACAAAAGACATCTTCAACTATTGCTCTTGACTTTTTACCATAAACAAGTCTTGAACACCTGACCAGATAGTCATTATCAACATTCAGAAATGACCCCTCCTTCACCATATATGGTTCTTTAAATTCCTTTATGGTGAGCCCATGATAGACAAGAAGGCTTTCTATGTCCTCTTCCTGATTAGAATATGGAAAAGCAGAAAATTAGAACGATGATTCAACTACAAAAGATATATGAAATCCAAACAAAGTACCTCCATCCCAAGCCATTTGGCAACTTGGCTAACAGGGATTCCTTGGTTATTCTGTAAACCACAGTGCAACGAAGCAAGGGCCTGGGTTCTTAACTGGTGTACAGCATCAAAAAAACACAAATCAAGTTAATGCATGTATATAAGCATCTTAAGAAATAAGAAGTGATTAAGCACATACAATGTCCCATAGGCCCTAGGCAAGTCATGTTTCAACACTAAAGGGGCTTCAACAAAATCACATATTGCAGTACAACTGTCAGCTAGGTGCCACTGTCAGTCTGTCACTTTCAAGGACTACTTTCCAACCAACAGGAAAAGGTGTGTGTGTGAGTGTGTAGTTCATGTCATGACTGACAATATCGTAAACAGCTTGCACAGGACAGTGAATTAATGCAGATAAATTTTCAATACCTTTGCAAAGTGAGCATGCATCAAGCATGCTTGAAGGTAGCTAGCTTTTCTCGCAAGACGAAAGAAGGCAATAAAATTGCCAGTTCTGCACGCTCTGCAACAATGAAACAAAAGATAACAATAAAATGACTTAATATTTAAAGTTATATCATTTATCTTGGCAGAATCCAATAATGGAATTACCTGGCTACATCACGAGCAAATACAATTTCCGGAGTTTGACGCATATCTGGTGTCATCTTGGCCAAATCAAGTGACAGTTCTGCGGGCTCAACCTAAAACAATAGTTTTATATTCACAGATGATACTGGAGATGCAATCTTAATAATCATGTTTGATTTTAAAGTCTCACTTTGTATCCTGGATGTTTGTCAAGCTTCAAAAGTGCGTAGTAGCCTCTGAATTCTCTCTCTGTTGGCACATCTATTCCTTTTTTCCGGTGATCATCATATAACTGAAATAACTCAACTGATGTCTTGTTCATTTGTTCAATGTTCAAGTGTGCATCAAATCCTTCTGAAAACCCTTCTCCTTTTGTATACTCACATAACTCATGCATAGCAATTATGTGGAGTCGTATCTGACAAAGAGAATTATTAAGACAGGTAAGACCAATGAAAAAAATTGTGATTGCTCCACTAGGTAAAGTTTTGTACTTCCGTTTCTGTTTTTTATTCCTTGCTCTTTTTGCTTTTAGATTTTAGATTCTGTGAAATAAAAAGAAAAAAAGTGTTTGATAATAGTAATTTTTTATTTTCTACATACAAACAAAAAAGTTAGTTTACCATTATTATTTTTGTTTTACAACATAATGCTATCAATCAATGCAACTCCTCATTCCTACCCACCCTTTACTACAACACCCTCAAACTACCTCCAGCTCCCAACTACCCTACCTCACACCAACCTCATCGACCTTACTTTGACCCATCCACACTCTTCCCACCAACCACCCCACATCCACCCCCTCTCTGAACTCTTACAATCTTCAACCCTAGACCAAAAAAATACACAAACTTCACTTTGGCCCGCACCCAAGTCCACAACCTCACCTACCCAAGCTCCCAAGCAGTGCCAACCCCCCCCCCCCCCCCCCCCACCCTTTCATCTTCACTAACTCACCATCACTATACAGATACAGGGAAAATACGAAACCAAACATGTTTACATTTTAGTTTATTCTTCAACAAAACAAGTCTGCTTTTGAAAGGAAAAACACATCTATGTTTTCCAAACGAAAAACACAAATAGAAAAATGGTATCAAACAATTGCTCTAGTAACTATTGCTCCCCATTTCATTTCAAGAGATTGCTGACTTCAACTTATTTGAAAAGACATGAGATTTAGCCATTTAGGTTTACTCCTTTCCAGGATTTTGGTCCCAATAACCACCACCAAAACACCACAATATTTCAAAAGAAAGAGAGCATAAGAGAATGATTAACAGTAAATTATATTCATAAAATCCTATCCTCTATGCATGTCTAGTATGTGAGACAGAACATTCTCTTTTCAATCTATGAATCTAAGGGTGTCTCAAACTATCTTAATCTGGTTATGCAATTTTACATTACTTTAGTTCTTTACTATATATTTCTAGGCTTCTAGCCCCAAACTCAAGTTAATTTTTCAGTTTATTTCACCTCATCTCAGTATCAATGCATCATCTCTGTTGGAACAAACAAACAAAATAAAAGCTGGTTTTAGCTCCAAACCTTTCTTGAATTCTTGATAACTCAATTTTAGTTGCCAATAACCACTAGACAAGTTTTCTGATCAGTATAGGATATATGTCCACTCTGGCCCCATCATGAACATTCAACAGAAAAAAGAGAAATAAATAATCAAGCAGAAAAATCCTCTAGGATGGCAAATTGATAATATATGCTTTTGTCCCAATTATCCAACCACATTCTTAGGCAACAGATTTTTACATAGCCAGTTCATTTTTTTTAATTAGAATAAGCCACTTCACAAGTTTTGAGTTATATTTCCAAACCAGTTGAATTAAGCATAATGAACAAACCATTTGTTCCAGCATAGTGATAGCTTCAAGGTTGAAAATATGTTGCATTCTCAGATCCATACGGACAGCACGCATCCTGTCCCATAAGAAGTTGTACAAACCAAGAAACTTATCATCATAGGGCTGATTCAGCAAATTTAGTAGATAATCCATTGTCTGCTGCAGGATTGGCATTGGACGGATGAGTTCAGCATCTCTCTCTGCTGTCCTAGTGTACTGAAAAATGATTTAAGAATGTCAATTATGCTTTGCTGATGAAAACCAAGTATCATAATTTGCAGTTTTACACTTACTGGTTTTCCTTCAGTAGGAATTCAACTTTGAGTTCCAGGAATAATACCTTCTTAACAGCAAGCGATTTACTCGTCTGGTTTCGTTCTCCATCTAAGCGCTCGTATCGGTCAAGATCTCCTTTTCTTTCTCGTTCTGCTCTCTCAGATTCTAAAGTACAAAAGCACAAATAGGTTGGTAATTAATTTTCAATGTTTTGATAGATAATAAAACAAAAACTCTTTAGACTGACAAAAACCCGCGTGCCACAAAAACAAAGGCCAGCAAACTAAGTTGGAGATCAACCAATGCATAAGTGGGAACTGAATCCAAGATTTCCAGGTCAAGGGGGCTTGGCTTAAAAAATTTGGCAAAAGCTCATTGGAAATGAAGTATATACCAACTAGTAACCTCATTGTATGTTCCAAGCCATCAATTTTGTAAGTTGAAAAGCATGATGAAATGTAAAAAACCATTACCTGGACACATGTCCAGACAAGATCCTATTATGATACCAGATGACTCAGGGCCCTCGTAATCAGATATCATATTGCCATTAGAGAAATCCCCTGTAGTACTAGCACTGGATTCCCCTATAATTTTTTGTCTCTCAACCACCAATTCATGTTGTCTCTTTGCAACAACTTTCTGGTCTTGAGGACCAGGATCACTTTGTACTGGTTGATGTAGGTCATTCTTAAAGCGGGCCAAACGCTTAGCTTTTGCCAGAGATTCCCTAAAATCAATGAGACGGAAAAGATCAGAAACACAGAACTAATGAAATACAATTTAAAGGCAACTATATTGTTTTGTATGATACCCTACCGTTCACTATCATCTTGGACAGTGGAGGATTCATCTTCAAGGACATGATCAAATGTGCGTACAAATGGTAACTTGGTCCTTTTGGCAACAGGAAGGTTCATGGGTTTCATCAAGCCAATATCAGCACTATTATGATGCCCAGATGTAAGAGACTGTTGATGAGTTTGAGAACCAGGAGCACTAGAAGGAAAATTTTGCCTCAGTTTGGGAGGAGAGCTGGAAGGCCTAACATACAATTCGAAAGGAGAAGAATCCATCAAAATGACATTTTCTATATCAACCAAAAAAGATACTACAATGTCACAACTGCCAGTAACTGTACTCTACCGTTTGGAATTGTGTACACCATAGACAGAATTTTGAAAGGAATCTCCATTAGAGGGTAAAATAGGTGGTGATCTGCTTCTCTTTGAGACTTGATCAGTAGGCTTGGTTGGCATATTTTTTGCAGAATCATAAGTATCTAAATAAGTAGATATAGTAGGAATTTTTTGTTGAGCCAATGGGATTGCAAAATTTCGCGGTGACTGTGATTGGTTACCCTTCAGAGGAGATGACAGAGAAGGTCTGCATCAAAAATACAAGCCAAATTTAAGATAAAAAGGAACAACTTAAAGACCAATCCTAGTTCAAGTGTTAACCAAAAAGAAATATTGATAGGAATTACAAGATAAATCATTTTTGGATATATTCCAGGGAGGAAAGAAAGTAAATTGTATAAATTATTTTGGTACATTTGAGGGGGCTGAGGATCAAACTTGTGACCTCCTAATTTAAAGACACAGGTTGGCACCACGACAAGTTCTTGGGCTAGACCAGTAAAGCTGAGTTTCTTAAAGAATTTATTTACTTTGTTATGTTTTCTATTTCACGCTTCTATTAATTTCATTTCCACTTTGGAGGAGATAAAGAATATCATGTTCTTTGCCTATTAAACCTGCAAATCTTCCAGACATACACACAGATTAATTGAACTTAACTCACCGTTGAACTTCACCAAAAGGAGGAGTTTGGTTACCAATGGGAGGACTGTTCCGGAAACCTAAAGGAGGGGATTGTGGTCGCTGAGTAACCAAGTAGCCCAGATTGTTTTGAAAAGTTGGAGGAGGTGATTGCATTTGTTGTGCAGTCAAGTGGCCTGGATCATTGAAGATCAACTCTGAATGGCTACCATTGAAATGTGAAGAGTTAGAGATTCAGTCAGAAACTGTAAACAGACAGAAAGCAATTTATCTACTTCTATGGAGCAACATGCAAAATATAAATGGCATAAGAACATCATTATTAAGAGAAAATGAACAATAAAACATCATGAAGTGTGGGGACATTAATCTCCAAAAAAGAAGATGCGTGTACACCACATCTGCTTCCAATGTTTCACCATCCATTTTTATCCTAACCCATGCCAAAAACATACCCTGCCAAGACATGTACTTCAAATGAATTCTTTGAGTGCCAAAATTCAGGTAACACATTGACAGTAAAAAGAAGGTATTCCCTTAAAAATGCTGCCATTTTATTCAATTACACACATCCTTCCTAGGGATACATGCACAGGAAATACTATAGCCCAACTCTTTATTAGCACCAAGAATGAAATACTGTTACTCACAAATAATAGCAGAAAATTCACGAAGATATAAATACTTTACCTCCCTCTGGTCATTCTGGAGTTCCTTAAAATCCTTTCATCTACTGGCAATGAGGGAGGTGATCTAATTCTTTTCAGATCTTGAACTTGGGATGCTGTGTGTGATACACCAATTCCAGAACTATTTGAAGTGATGGGTGGCAAGTGTGGAGAAGATCCTTCATCAGTTGGTGCATCAAGGTCCTTGTAAACAGACTTTTGTCCATAAGTCCAGTTAGGTCGAGACTCACTGTTTCTGAACAAGAAAAACGGGTTGTCAAAATTTTGTGCAATGTGCAACTTATTACTCTAAGAAGACATGCAAGTACTGCTTTCAGACCTGATTCCTTTTGGATTTCATAACATGTAATGAAATACATAATAGGTTTGAAATACTAATCCAGGTTCCTTACAGCAGGTAAAGCAACCTCTTTGGTATAATGCCATGGTTAATATTCAAAATAAAAATTTCAACTAAATAGAAATGACAAGTTGTGGTGCTTAGAAGCAACAAAATGTTATCCACCAAATATTCAAATGGGCCATATAAAACCCCATGCCATGATTTTCATTTGTATATCACTGTATTGGATCACTGGTCTTAAGAGTATAAATCCATAACATCTCTTTTCAATTGGTATATCACTGCCACAGAATGATTAACCTCTTTACCCAAAATCCTTCCAGTGTATTTTCAGCACCATGATTTATAGATCCACAAAGAGACCTTTTCAAAAAGTGCAAAGAAAAAAACTTGCATGGATTATTACCTTACTCCCACAGAAGGGTGGGATGGAACTGTGATGGCATGATTTCTATCAAAAGCTAAAGGTAGTGAATGCAAGCTCTCCGCTGCTTGAAATTCCCTGTAATGAAATACATGCTAAGGAACTTATTTGTGCCACACAGATAAGGAACTATAGGAGCATGACATAGGTTTTGAACTTTTGAAAGGGGCAAAGCAGAAATTGCAAACAACACAATATTACATTTAAAGTCCAAACGTCGGTATGAGATCTATACTTCTCAAATCTGTATAATCATTCCATTGATACACAACTCATAGATCCGAATTCCTCAATTTGAAAGGGAAAGTTAAAATTAATGAGAAACCCCTTATACGCAAACATATAGTATAGCACAAAAAATACACACAAATAAAATTAATTAAAGCCCATCAGCTCTAATAAAAGATCACACTGACACAAAAATAAGCCACCAATGCATTTCTAAAATTTCTACCCAATATCAGTCCCAGTCTAGTAATTACTGCCAAATTATCAGTCTCAAATACTTCTAAAAGCACAGACTCCCACAAAGAGCAAAGACAGCACATAAGCATCACCCTCCCCAGATTTTTACAGCTCATAAGCACAACAAAAATGAATTCCTGATTAATGTTAATCACCCAGTTCTTCAATAACCCTCAAAATTCAAAGTTCATACGCATTTATGCAGGTACTGCGTATAAAAAAAGTAACAGACAAAGCATAAAACAAAATGCAAAATATGTATAAAGGCAAAATATATACACATACTCGAAAGATGCAGGTGGTGGGGACGGGGTCCGAGGGAAGTTCCCGAAAAGGGTTTGAGCTCTCGGAGGCTCAGTTGGGCCTGAGTTCTTCCCGAATCCCTTGAATGCCATTCTTGATTTCCCTTTCCAATCAAACACCAAGCTTATAAACAATAGTACTTGCGTATGGTCTCTCTCTCTCTCAAAAGATGCGTGTATATATATGTATATAGATAAACACTCACGGAGAGTGGTGGAATTTGGTTATGGGGGTTTCGGAAATTTTGAAGTTCTTGGCCAGATTGAATAGTGAAGTTGATGAATTTCGTTTTTACTCTTTAATTTGTTTTTTCAAGAAACCAGAAAACTGGAATGGGCCCGTTTAGGGCCGTTTGGTTCCTTCCGGGGCAAATTATTGTATGGACCATGGTCCACACAGCTAAATGTACATTTTTAATGTACTAAATGTATATTGAATGTATATTATTTTTATATTGAATGTGCATTATTTGATAGTATGGTCCACACAGCTGTGTGGACCATGGTCCACACAATAATGATTGTCCTTCCGGACAAATTATGTTGCAAGGTGGACCTGGGTCCAAATTACGTCGTTTTTGTCTTCTTTTTTTTTTAATTAGTAAACATATTACTGAATATAGAGTTGTCCAAAAATGTGTGAATGTAGAGGTTTCAAAGTGTGAATGTAGAGTATAGAAATCGTGAATGTAGATTTATGATTGTGTGAATGTAGAGTTGCCCAGAAATGTGTGAATGTGGAGGTTTCAAATGGTGAATATGGAGTATAGAAATCGTGAATCTAGAGTTATGCATGTGTGAATCTGTAATAGAGTTAAGAAGTTCTAGCAACTTGTAGCCTTGTAATGTGTGAATGTGGAGTTCTCAAGTTGTGAATATGAAGTATATGACCTGTGAATATAGAGTTTTGAATGTGTGAATGCATAACAGTGGTAGTATAGTTACTAAACATATAATCCTGTAATGTGTGAATGTAGAGTTTACAAATTGTGAATGTAAAGTATAGTGTATGTGAATGTAGACCCAGGTCCACCTTGCAAGGTGGACTTGGGTCCACGGCATAACAACCCTTCCTTCCATCCCATGTTGGAGTGATTTTGGACCAATCCAACAAGGATCAATTGTTATATTTTGGATCAGAATTTACTATACATTGTGTCTAAATTATTTACTTACACTTAACATATTACGAAGTTGTTATGCCATGGACTCATGTTCATATTCACAATTTTAAAATTCAATATTCATAATTTTAGAACTCTATGTTCATAATTTTTAAACTCTATGTTCACAATATTTGAACTCTTTATTCATAATTTTTAAATTGAGTTAATTCCATTTTTTGTCCTAGATTTATAGGTGACAATCCACTTTTAGTCATTTTTTATTAAAACATCCACTTTTGGTCCTAGTATTATTGTGGCATGACCAATTTTGGTCCTTTATCAACAAATCAGTGTAAATATCCTTAAATACAATGACATTTCGATATTCAATTATGAATGTTTTCAAAAAAATAAACATAAAAATATAGCAATTCAACATACTTTGTATAAAAAAGATTGAAATATCTTTATATTTAACGATATTTTAATGATTTTGTTGTTGGAGGACTAAAATTGGTCATGCCACAATAATACTAGGACCAAATGAGGATGTTCTAATAAAAAATTACTAAAAGTTGATTGTCACCTATAAATCTATGACCAAAAATAGAATTAACTCTATTTAAATTTTATATTCACAATTACAGAACTCTATGTTTACAATTTAATAACTATATGTTTACAATTTTCAGAACCCTATGTTCACAATTTCATAACTCTATATTCAATAGTATAACACATTTTTGAATCTATATAACAAAATTGTGAATATAGAGTTCAAAAATTGTAAATATTGAATAATGTAATTTTGTATATTAAGATTTAAAATTGTGAACATGGACGGGTCCACCTTGTAAGGTGGACCCGGATCCATAGCATAATTTGCCCATATTACCACTATTTTTTCTTTTTTTTTTTAAATTATTTTATTTAATATTTTAAAATTAATTTTCATGTTTAATGTACTTTTAATGTAGTTTTTAATATATATAAATTTTATACATTAATAATAAATTTAATATTATGGAAAATCTATATCTATCTATACTTAATAAAAACAAAATTCTTCATTTTAATTACCCGCCCAAAGCACTCCTATAATATTAAGGTTTACATAATCTATCTATACTATTAATAAAAAACAAAATCCCACATTTTAACTTCCCGCACAAAACACTTCTATATTATTAAGGTTTGCATAATATTTTAAAAGTTAATAATACAATCTATTTATACTATATATAAAAGTAAAATCATCCTATTTTATTTTCCCGCCCAAACTTTTGTAATCAATTAATTAAATATTTTATTGGTCAAATAATTAATAAAGCTTATTTGGTAATAAAATGTAAAATGAAAATTAACTAATATCTATTAACTAGTAAAGTACCCGTGTGATGCACGGACTTAAATCTTGGATCTGATAGAGTTATGGACATTCGGGCCGGGGGATCAACACCCTAGTACCTGAGTGATCACATGTCAAAATATTTTGCTTCTATTACGTGCCCTGACAGCTTAGTCACTATCAATCTAGTACTGTTACAAAGCCCGAGTGAGTGATCAATGTTTAATTCTCAACAGCATTACCAGGGATCCAACATTTAATGCCAATGAGTGATTGGGTATGCCTAACGCCCAAATACCATTTAGGAATTCCAGTGTGTGCACATCTGCGAGAATACCGACTCAGACCGACATACCGTGTCGCAACTCAACTATGTCATAGTCTCAGCAACATGTATGTCACTCAGGTATTGATTTACAATATTGACCACATCAAGTGTTGTAGCTAAGATCGCACGACTTTCTAAAAAACTATTATCAACATTGTTTGTCAAAAACATTTGGAATATGTCCTCTACTATAGTTGCAATAGGATCACCATGCTTGGGTAATAACATGTCTTGTGAAATTTCAACTTCTACAAAACCGTCATTTTGCTCTCCAATTGTCCCATCCCCAATAGATGCAATCCAATTTGCAAAAACTTCAAGTTATTCCATCTAAGATACTTTTCACTCACTTATACGTTTCAACATGCCAGACTTAGACTCAACTAAGATATCCCTATTACCTATAGACGGGTCCAAATTACCCACAATCAAAGCTACAACTTTGGACGATGTTGGTAAGTTATACGTTCTTGCATCTTTGGATCTATTCCCAATTAGTCTCATCTTTATCTCCACTCTTGGGTTGGCTTCTATCTCAGCCCTAGCATTGCGGAATGATTTGACCAAAATATTGTTGGTATCAAGGACTTCCTTAATGTCAGCAACAACATCAACCACTACAAAAAAACGCCAAAATAGCGACGAACAATTTCCGTCGCTAAAAGGCTCAAATCCGTCGCTAAAAGGTTTAGCGACGGATTAGCGACGGAAATCGTCCGTCGCTAGAATTTTGCGACGCAATTTTTTTCCGTCGCTAAGATTGAGCGACGGAAATGTCCGTCGCTGCGGGAAAATAATCCGTCGTTATTTTCGTTCGGGCGACGATTTCGACGCCGTTTGTTGCGACGAATTGGCGACGGGCACATCCGTCTCTAGGTTTAGCGACGGAATATCCGTCGCTAAATCCGAACCATTTCCGTCGCTAAGTTGCTACGACGACGATTTGATGACGAACTTTGCGAGGGAATAGCTACCAATAATTCCGTCGCTAGACTTAGTGACGAACATGTCCGTCGCTAATTTCCGTCGCTAATTCTAGCTACGGAATGTGTCGTCGCTAATTCGTTTTTATTATTTGAATTTGATAGCATTTAACTACGATTTAGTGACAGAAAGATCCGTTGCTAAAGTTAACCACGAATTTTTCGGTCGCTATTTCGTCAGTATTTTTTATTTTATTAGATACTTAGCTACGAATTTACAACAATATTTGTCCGTCGCTAAATTGTAAAATTTTTTTTAAAAAAATTATATCCGCTAATTAATATCGCATACCTGCATTAATCCTATAAATAATATAAGACATCAATAATATAATTATAAAATATATTATCTCAAAACATCCATACTCATAACACAATAACAAAAGTAAAGTAATATAGTTAGAAACAGTATCAAGTATCCATCGTTAGAAACAAATAACATTCATACTCATATACATAATCTAATCATCTCCTAGGTTTTCATCATTTGAATTAACAGAATTTTTAGCTTGTTGAGGAGGTAGTGGCATAGAAGTGGATAGAATACCATTGCGACGCAACTCATCCATCAAACTTGTAATCTGAGCTTGTATTTGAGTCTGTATTTGAGTCTGCATTTGAGCCTGCATTTGATTTCTTTCAGCTTGTAGTTTAGCATCCATCTCAGCTTGTAGTTTAGCCTCCATGTCAACTCGCATGGTCTCTAACTGTTGATTCATCATATCTTTCATTGCATCTTGATGAAGTTGTGAGGTAGCAGATGAACCACAACTATTCCCATTGATAAATGAGGATCCCTTAGTCCCTAAGCCATAAATGCGCTGTTTTTTTGTCCCGCCAACAACATCCACATACAACTGTGACATGTTTATATTTGGTGACTTAGTTGAGTCTTCAGCTTCTTGCGTTGCAACATCATGGCGTGCTTGTACTTGTTCCTACAATTAGTATACACAATAAAATAAGTATACAATGGCATATAAGAATTTATCTATTTAACAATATATGATTGGTTACGTTATACTTACAGCAATCCTCTTTGACCTCTCATCAACAAACATACCATCTTTCTTTTTGTGCATTTGGGCAAAGCACTCAAACAGATTAGGCTCTTTTTGAAGTTCTTCTCGCTATTAAACAAGCAAAAACAATAAAATGATACTTTCAAAGATCAACATCACATAGCCAAACATACGATCACATAGCCTTAAAGCCATCACATCAACAATAAAACAGCTTCTGTTGTGTCATTAAATGATACTTCTCATGCTCTTACATTCTATGCATTTGTTACCACATTCAATTCCACATTCATCAAACAAACCAAAAAACCTTCAAAACAACAAGTGTAGTAGAAAAATACATGTCATGAAACTAATAAACTACAAGGCTGACTATTCATTGAATTCAGTGCATTTAATGACACAACAGAAACTAGAATAGGTAACTCAAAATAACATTTGGTTAAACAATTCCTCAACAGTAAAACAAGTAAAAACACACATAAGATCTCATAAAGAAAATCTAAATGAGATTCAAAAACTAGTATGATCATCCTATTTCATCAACATTTCATGTTTTTACATTCAATGCACTTGTTACCACATTCAATTCCCCATTCATCAAACAAACCAAAAAGGAAAGAGGCTTACCAATTTGTGATAGTGCTCGATAGCTGATCTAGACCCTCTTACCAATTTGTGATAGTGCTCGATAGCTGATCTAGACCCTCCGGTATGTTTGTGATAGTGCTCGATAGCTGATCTAGACCCTCCGGTATGTTTAGAACATCCCGTGATAGCTGATCTAGACCCTCCGGTATGTTTAGAACATCCCGTCCCAGGTCCTTCTACCTCACTCATCCTATTTTTTCGCTGTTGTTCAGATTTCACTTTCACGTCAGGCCTATCCCAATATGCCTCCCAAATGGCCCATGTTTCTTCAGCTACACAAGCTGGCCTCCCAGTTGAAGTCCGTTTGGTCTTGAATTTGGAGAGCATATCTGCATAGCGTAGGCCTGCTTGTGCTAAAAAAGCTTTGCGAACTAGAGCTTCAATAGACTCATCCCACTTGTAAAATTTCTGTAACATCACAAATTCATCAAAATTTAATAACATTCTAGCTTTAAGAATTAACCAAAATATTCTCAAAGTCATATCATGAATTTACCTTAAATTCCTCAAAGTATAAATCCTTGTACTCAATAGGCACATTCTTCCAAGTATATCCATTAGGATGGATCATTTTCGTGAATATTTTTGTCATTGTACTTGAACATGTGTGAGAAGGTATCAACCTGTACATATATAAGAGATGAATAAGGATGAAAAAAATATATACATAAATGTTTAACATAATAACACATTTTACCTCCCATCCTCTACATGAATAATAGTCAAATCAGAACCAATGGATGATCCCGCAACTGATGAGGATGTAGGTGGAGCAGTAGAGTTTGATGGTGATGGAATCGGCAAGTCAGATGGTGAACCAATAGAAGCAGGTGACTGAACAGGTGGAGATACCACAGTAGGAGGAGGTGCCACAATAGGTTCCACAAGAGGAGGTGCACCTCGTCCACGTCCTCTTGTGCTTCCAACACTACCACCTCGTGTCATCTAAAATAAAAAAAAATAAAGTTAAATAACATATAGCTATTACATGCTCATTTACTATTTGAACTATGCACTAACTATCAGTACCATTATCACTATCTCCTATTACTGAATCTCCACTTGAGTCATCTATTTCTTCCTCTAACTCAATTTCATCTTCGATGTCACCATGTTCGCCATCAAGTTCTATCACCCCACCGTTTGGATCATCTAAATGCAATGGGTCTTCATCTATTTGAACGAGATCATGATTGTCAGTAGTTTCCTCTTGAAATGGTGCAGGTATTAGTGATTCTTCAGCAGATATAGATGATTCAGGAATCTCTACATTAGATCTCGCTTTAATTTTGCAAACAGCCCACCAGTCAAGCTTGTCGCGACGCAAACTTGGGTATGTACAATAATAAACCTGAGCAGCTTGCATTGCTAGAACGAAAGGTTCATAGCGATTGAATCTACGCTTATGATTAACTTCAACAAGTTTATACTTGGGATGAACCTTCATGCCAACACTTGTGGGGTCGAACCACTCACACTTGAATAATATTGTCCTCTTGATTGGTAAGCCAGGGTACTCCACTTGTACAACTTCTACCAATCGGCCATAATAATCACTTTCATCTACACTATAGTTTATACCTTTTATGCAAACTCCAGTATTCATTGTTTCTTTAGCTCCACCATAACCGATGGTGTGAAATTTAAAACCATTTACATAATACCCTGAATAGGTATTGACAGATCTTAGTGGCCCTTTTGCAAGATCCTTTATAAATTTGTTTGAAATGTTGTTTGAAGGATCATGTGCCTGTATAGTAAATAATATAACTGTTAAAGTGTGTTACACAATTTGAAGCTCAATATACATAATATACAAGTCTTACATAGTCATTGAACCAATTTGCAAATTCATTTTCCAATTTACGATCGATGGTAGTACTGGAAATATTTGGTTGACTCCTCTTTAACTCCTCAATATAAACCCTTTAAAAGAATAAATGGGTTAATATTTATAACACCTTGCATAAGAAAAATTGAACAGAAGTAAATTCTTACTCAATAAATGGCTCCACTTCTGAACAATTTAGTAACACGTAGGTTTGAGCAGCTTTGTACTCTTCATCTGTCATATATCTCACTTTCGCTTTGCCAAATGCTCGACCCGAATACTTGAATATAGAAAGAGTTTCTTCATGTCCATCAACTATATATTCACTACCATCCGTATTTCGAGGCACATTTCTGTGTTTCGTGCTAACATGATCTTCAAAATAATATGAGCAGAACGATGATGCTTCTTCCACCAAATATGCATTGGATATAGAGCCCTCAACCTTTGCTTTATTTTTGACATTATTTTTCAATTTCCGAAGGTATCTAATAAAATTGACATCTATAAGTGACAATTTTATTATATTTTGGAAACATATAAAACAACTAAAACAAATCATACCTCTCAAATGGATACATCCACCTATATTGAACTGGACCAGCAATCCTTGCTTCATAAGCTAAGTGGATTGGAAGATGCTCCATGGAGTCGAAGAAACTAGGTGGAAATATACGTTCAAGTTGACATAAAATGAGAGGTATGTCATTCTCAAGCTTCATCATTTCCTCAACTCTAATCGTAGTGGAAGTAAGGTTCTTAAAGAATAAACTCAACTCTGTAAGAACTTTCCAAACATTTAGCGGGAGCAACTCACGAAATGCAATTGGTATTAGCCTCTGCATAAACACATGACAGTCGTGACTTTTCATACCAAACAACTTCAACTTATTCATATCTACACATCGACTCATATTAGATACATAGCCATCAGGAAATTTGAGATTCTTAACCCATTCACACAATGCTTCTCTTGCCGGTTTGTCAAGCGTGTAACAAGCTTTTGGAAACTTTCCGGTCACAAGGTCTCGCTTCAACTCAGGACGCCGACAATAATCATTCAGCTCTTCTCTAGATTTATATGTGTCCTTTGTTTTTCCAATAACATTCATTACTGTGTTGAACACGTTATCAAACACATTTTTTTCTATATGCATGACATCCAAATTATGTCGTACCAAGTGTGAACTCCAATACGGCAAATCCCAAAAGATACTTCGCTTTTTCCAACCGCAAGTTTTGGAAATGAATCCATTAACTTCAACTGCATCCAATTCAGTGACTTTCTTAAGGCCTAAAGTCTCAATCTCTACAAGGATATCAGATCCTGACCGAACAAGCGGTGCCTCAGTTGTAATCGCTCTATTCTTAAAGAACGCTGTCTTATTCCTGCGAAATGGATGATTTGCTGGCAAAAATTTTCGATGATTGTCAAACCACGATTGCTTACCACTACATTTTAGGGTGAAGGCATCTGATTTGTCCATGTAATATGGACAAGCTAACCTCCCAGCAGTGCTCCATCCAGATAACATCGAATATGCTGGAAAATCACTAACTGTCCACATAAGGGCAGCTCGCATCTGAAAATTCTGCTTCTTTGAAATATCATATGTTTGAACACCGACTTCCCACAATTGGTTTAATTCTGCAATAAGCGGTTGTAGAAAAACATCTATCTTCTCTTTTGGATTTTTTGGACTTGGAACCAATACGGTTAAGAACATATACTCCTCCTTCATACACATCCAAGGAGGCAAGTTGTACGGTGTTAGTATGATAGGCCATCAGGAGTATTGTTGCCCTGACTGTCCAAAAGGTTGAAAACCATCGGTACACAAACATAACCTGACATTTCGAATTTCAGATGCAAAGTCAGGATAAATGCGATTAAAATGCTTCCAAGCATGCGAGTCTGATGGATGACGCATGATTCCATCTTCAAGTGAATTTGCATGCCACTTCATATCATTTGCTGTAGCATTAGATGCATACAACCTCTGCAGTCGAGGAACCAGAGGAAAGTAATACATTTTTTTGTATGCTACATTAGTTTTCTGTCGTTTTGTAGCACCACGAGAAGTTTGTTTAAATCGAGGGTGGGCGCAAAACTTACACGTTGTCATATCTTTATCTAACTCCCAATATATCATGCAGTTGTTCTTGCAACAATCAATCTTCTGAACTGGCAACCCCATACCCCGTAATAGCCTTTTGGTTTCGTAGAAGTTGTCAGGAACTAGATTATTATTCGGAACAACTTCTTGAATAAGTTCAGTGATTTGATTGAAACATTTTTCTGATATGTGATTCTCTGATTTCAAGCTCATAAGTCGAGCTACAAAAGACAACTGCGAGTGCTTTTTACACTCCGGGAATAGCTCTTGATCTGCAGCTTTCAGCATGTCATAAAACTTTTGGGCCTCGGGATTTGGCGATTCTTCTATTTCATCCACATTAAATTCAACACCAGCAGCATCCATAACCATTGTGTGGTAAGCATTAGATGGTTCTTCACTAGCCATTTGAGATGAGCCACCAACATCTCGATCAACATCTACCAACAGAATTCGCTCGCCATGGAAGCGCCAAACATAGTAGTCTGATACAAATCCAAATTTTGCTAAGTGGTATTTCACGGTAGGCACATCTAAAAACTTGGTGTTTTGGCACTTGCGCTGAGTACATGGACACCTAATTCTTTCCCCGTCCATCCAAGTACGTTGACTAGTAGCAAATTCGATGAAAGTTTTAAGACCATCCAAAAACTCTTTAGTGAGAACACCATTTCTCATTCGTGTATACATCCAATGACGATTTGAACTCATTTTATTTATCACCTATTTCAAAATATTATTCAATGCTACATTTCATGTAATACAAAACAAAAAAACAAAACCTAAAACTACATATGACCGAGACAAAAATCATTCGAAAAAATTCTTATAGACATTCAAATAGAGATTCAAATAATCATAAACATCCGGTACCCACAGGCGGTTTAGCCGGAGATAACACAAGTGCCGGTACCCACAGGCGGTTTATCCGGCAAATAAACAATAAATGAAAGTTTTGTAATTACCTTATAAACCGCAGAAGAATTTGAAGATTTTTGAAAGTTCAAAGTTGTCAGTTCATGATACCTAGTAGTCAATGTTACCACACGTTAGCACTTGATAAAATAAAATATATACCTTACTATAAAACCTAGTTTCTACAAGTCATGCCAAATTGAAATGAATCAAGAGTGGTAAAAAAGATTTAAACTTGATAGTTGGGTGCGCTAACCAATGATGACTATCTAGAAATTTAACAATAAAATACTAAAAAGTTTTCTAAAAAGATCATCATCAAAGGGCCAATAAATACAATATTTCTAATCCAAAATCTAATTCAGATCATGAAATTTTTTGTACCAATAGAATCTTTGGTCGCATTTGGCATAATAAGATGTGAGAATATAATGAATGTGGAAAAGAATAAGATAATGGTGATGATTCATATAAATCCTTGCAAGCACAAGAGCTGAAATATATATGGTGCCTTTTAGTTTAGAAACATGTCTTACATTTGAAACATACAGAAGGGAAAAAAATACATACACTGTATATTGTACAAGCATTTGAAGTGGAAAGCTAATGAATGCAGGATCTTGACATGGCTAGCAGGTATTTACCTCAATTATGTACAATTAACTTAAAGTGTATCCACACCACATTTGTCTATGTTTTCTGTTTCTTTATAAGTACATGATTTGATGTTATTAACCATAGTACAACAAGAACTACACACAAACAATCAGAAAAAATGGAAGCAAAACAAACTTTTATACTGAAATGACCATTTATCATAACAGATCAATTGACACCGTTAAACCAAAAACAGTGTGGCATTTTCTTGATAACGGATGACAAAAGCTCAAACATTGTAAACCTTTTTTCAAATCCACTAAACCTAAAACAGTAAACCTAAAAGGGCGAAATTAAATACACATACCAGTGGCCGGCAGAAAATCCAGAGTGTTGGAGGACAGGGACGGCGTTTCGCAAATGGTGTTGGAGGACAGCTTCGTCCCTACTTCCAGCTTCGCAATCGGCGTTTCACAATGGCAGTTTCGCAATCGTCTCGGGGCTTCGCAAACGGCGTTTCGAAAATTGCAGCTTCGCAAACGGCGCTTCCACCTTCCAGCTTCCGGCGCGGACAGGGGCGTAAATCGCAATCGCAATCGCGAACAGGGGCGTTAGGGCGGGCGTGTGCGACGGAGGGTTAGGGCGGCCATGTGCGACGGAGGGTTAGGGCGGGCGTGTGCGACGGAGGGTTCCGGCGGCCGTGTGCGACGGAGGGTTCCGCGGCGTGTGCGACGGACAGAGGTGCGATCGATGGGTGGAGGGAGAAAATTTTAGGGATTTTAGGGAGTTTGCGTTTTTAGGGTGTGTGCGACGGACACGGAGGAAATTTTAGAAAATAAAATTAATACTCCGTATTACTCATAACCTTAGCGACGGATTAGAGAATCCGTCGCTATATCTAGCGACGGATTCTAAAATCCGTCGCTATATTTCATACGACACACATTCAGAGTTATAACTTAGCGACGGATCATAAAATCCGTCGCTAAATTTCTTTGGACAAAAGTTCCGCGTTTTAACGTAGCGACGGATTCTTAAATCCGTCGCTATCCATAGCGACGGATCCTGAAATCCGTCGCTATCCATAGCGACGGATCCTGAAATCCGTCGCTAGATTTCATAATACAAAAATTATGCGTTTCACCTTAGCGACGGCAATTAGAATCCGTCGCTATATTTTATTTACAATGATTCTACCTTTAAACGTAGCGACGGATATTAGGGTAACAATTTGTTGGAGAAGAAAAATAAATGAAATAATTATTTTTAAGGGTAACAATGTCAATTTAACATTTCAGGAGGAAAACTGCCACTTTAATAACACAGGGGAAAAAAGTGCTATAAGCACATAACATAGGGGGAAAAAGTGCCATTTTCCCTAACATAAATAAATATAGCAAATTCCAAGTAAATTAGAATTTTGGTAACGTAGAAATATAGAATTGACAAACACTAATTGCAAATTCCAACTTTTCATGTGTTATTAATTATCTCCACGACTTTAATAAGAAAAAGCCATGTTTGATGACATAAAAATTTAGTATTAAAAATTTTTAATGCACGTAACATGTGGTGATGAAATAAGAAGGTTCTAAAGAAGAGATCTTTGGGATAGAAGAAAAGAAAATAAGTTGGGTGTGATTGTGTAACAAAATCAACCCCAGCTATTCATACGCATGATAACTTAGAATTTGTGTCCTTTTCGTACAGAAAACTTCCATGGCTTTGTCCTAACGTCTAACTAAGCATTTTTGTGTTACATACAAATACCATGGCATCGCAGATTTAGTTGACTCATTCTACCACTTCAAAATGGTTTTGGCAGCCTCACATTCTAGAAGGCATAAAGCTAGAAATTTAGAAATAGTTATGGAATCATTCCTGCCATAATATTGTAGCTTTTCACAAGCAGAAAAGTAGGAATTAAGAAATTAACATCCCATTTCCAAAAATATTTTCATCATCATGGCATTCTTACCACTTAGCAATCCTGCTTTTCGCCTTTTTGGATTCAAACAGCTGGCCTTGTACAAGAGAAGCTGAAGATCGGTTATATTGTGTCAAACCATGAATCAAAGTCATCAGTAAGTTTAGACTTGGTGACAGGGTTTGAGGAAGAGGGGGTATTGCGAAAAGCAGATCTTGTCTCATCAGCCAGTGATCCCTCGTTTTTGTTTGTCAGAATGGATGTTTCTCTGAGTAGATCATCAACAATATCGTCAAGCTTCATATCCCTCGCCACACTTCCACCCAACCCTGGGTCTGGGTCTGTTACATCTGATCTAGAAGGAACCTTTTGACTCAATGAACCCCTTTCTGAAAATGAGGATGAAACATCATTTTGTGTCAAAAAAGAATTATCCCATGATTCCTCTGTTACTCTGTTGGACTCGAGAAACTTTGTTTCAGCAAATGAGCCGAGAAGCATGTCAAGCTCTGCCTTTGCATTGGCTACCTCGAATTGTGCTGGTTTCTTAGCAGCAGTGTTCACATTGATTTCGGGAGTGTACCTCGGCAAATCAGTTTGTCCTATTCCTTTTGCTTGCAATATCTCATCCCTCGTACTAGTACTGCTGCTGGTGCTGGTGCCAGCTGTATTAGATGGACTTCTAACAAACTGATTGCCATGAGCTAATGAATCAAAAACTTCCTCAGCCACTCCAGCCTTATTTTTAGCCTGTTCGTTCTCACTAAGCTTTTGCAATTCCTCTGTGCACTACAATATGTAGGAGGGAAAAAAGAATGAGCTTTTGAGCAAAGCCATTATATTAACACTGATAACCAGTAAGGTTGTAATCCAGTACTTTTACTGAAAAGTAAAAAGCCATTTCCTTGTTAACAACACAATTCCTAGGATTCAAGTCTTAAAGCTGATGTTTTCAGATAACAGCCTGGTTTGGTAATTGGTAAATAGCAGATTAGCCCACGTTTGGTGGATTTGAACCATTCGTTAAACCACTAAAATGGATATCAGTTAATTGGCAAATAGACTTGGATGGTAGCATGTATTTATAGGACTGTGTATTCTCTTTTTTAATAGACAACTTATTTAGAAACTCTCTTTACTTTTGTACCAGTTTTGTTGTTATGGTCATTTTATTATATTTAGTGTGTGCTGTTCATTTAAATTGATATTTTTAATGTTCAGTTATTATTATCCACTTTTTTTTTTTTCTAAATAACATCATGACCAACAACAAATTAAATAATATAATATACTCATGTCAAGTCAATTTACATGTTAACAACTAACAATAAACCACTAATTTTACAAAACACCTGTTAATACTAACAGCTAAGCCAATCAGTTAACACAATCAATTATAAGTCTCTCACACACACACACACAAAACCTAATTGCCAGAGACCTTTCAACTTAGTATTGGCACAATACTACTAGGGAAAGATAAGGCAAATTTTAATTCACATGTACTATTTTTCTTGATAAACAATAAATTGTGAAAATATGGAAACATTCTTGCAGTCAAATGTTAATAAAGTTACACAGCATTATCTGGTACTCCAAGCATGCATTTTAGTCAAGTAGTCAAAGAAACACAAGAATAAACTCAGTAGATGGGAGTTTAATTCAGAGCTCAACATCTGACTAAAAAATAAGGACCATGGATATTTATATGGCATAACACATAAGAAGAAATGCAAAAAATTAGGGGGCTATTCTTTTCAATTAGCTTTTTGTTAATTACCAACAGAACTAATAGTCACCTTTGCACTTTATAACAAGTAATTTCCTCGGTTAACCTTATTGTTTGTTTCTGCAATGCAACAGCTTACTCTAAATATTATGGAAGGTCATTAAACATACCAGTTCTGGAGGTAGTAAATCAGGTTCAATGAAAAGCCTTTCTGATAGAGTTGCTTTTGCAAGTTGTTCTGCAAGAGTGTGCAAATTGAGAGAGAGAAAAGATGCCTGCAAAGATAGGATTACAGCATTCAGTATGAGACTATCAGTACTTGCTTCTTCATTAAATTTATGCTTGAGTGTCTGAAATTCCATTGAATGCAAAATCTAATAAATACTCCATATGAAATAGTATTGATCAACCTGATACAGATATAACAGAATATAATTAACTTCTTAAGCGCAATTACTTATTTCCTTTACGTTTCTTAATGTCCACTTTATTGTATAATCCACTGTCTTCTTCCTTTGGAAATCCAAGTGGTATTGATGCCACAACAGGCTGTACTTTGTTGGCATACAAGAACTACGAGGGCTCTTTTAAAAGAGCAGAATAACCAAAATATGAAAGAAACCCTAACTCCACATAGTATGAATTAACTAATCCTCAGAGTCGTTTGGCATCATCAATCTGTTTATTCACTATAACAGTACCACTAGAAGATCTTTAAATGAATTTTAGTGGCAGCATAATACACTGCATAATTATTACTCCGTACATATAAACAAATCTACACTCTATTAATCTTAGGTATGACGGTATCAAACTTTGAAACCTTCTATGGTCCCCACTGGCCAAGTTATGTTGCAAAGAAGAAGATAAATTGTCAGCCAAGGAACTAATAATACATTAATACTTCGACATCAGCCAGAAGGAACTACCAAAGAAAAATGAGGGAGAGAAATGCATAATTGCATATTCATGCTTTTCATCAAAATGACATTCCAGTTAAGTTTCAAATTTACATAAAAAAAATAAATAAATAAATAAATAAAATAAAATAAAATAAAACGGTAGCTGATTCTTCACCAAACCAGTATAACTAACCAGAAAAACAAGATTTAAGAGGAAGTATTTCTTTTTCAAGACATCAAGAGAAACAAGGAAAGGAATTTGACTTCAGATTGCCAAAAGAATTAAATAGGTCAATTTCAATAACATGAAAAGGTCCAAGTTGATAGTTTTTGTTCAATTATTCATTCCAGCTTAGAACAACAGACACAGACCAGCTCTTAGATTGTCAATCAAAAAATTACCTCATCTGGAGGAGGCCCTTTATCTTCTGACCCAAAATTGTCATCACTGATCCATGATGCTATGCTTTTCCCTTTAACAGAAAGCAATGGACCAAGCCCCTGATAGAAATCTAAAAAACAATTTAGTCAATCACTCAATCCTCAAGGAATGCAGAAACTTCAGTACCACAATTTAAAACAACAATTCATCCAAGCAAACAGAATTCTTAGTAACAAAGTTAAAATATCTAAAATCCACAAAGATTAAGAGAATCACCATGTAGACCATCATCGAACAGGGGAACACTCTGTGAAGAATACAGAGACTGAGCCTTGGACTCAGAAATCAAGTAAGCATAGTCTGCCCCCTTACTTTTCGGCGCAACAACATCCGTAGCAAGCTTAGACACACTATCTTGAGGGACCATATTCTCAGAATCAAATCCATACTCTTCTTCTCCTTCTTCGACATAACGATCCCAATTCGAAGGAAGTCCCCTAGAACCATGTCCCTGTACAGGTTTTTCCTTAACTTGTTTTCCACTTTGTTTCTTATCACCAGTAGACGCACCAGGGACAGAAGAGGCACCCTTGGACGAATGATGTTGCTGATTCTTCTTACTATGATGTAACGAATGAGCTCTTTTCGATTTCGCCAATGATTTTGCATCCATTTCTAGGTTTCTTATTCTTCCTTTCGTCCAAATCCTGTAAATGAAAAACAAAGGCCCTATACCATGTACAAAAGTTAACATAAATGTTTATAATTAAATTTTATGTGCTTTCCTAGATGCAAAATAAATAACTTAAACTAATAATGTCAACTAACTTAAAATAAAATTTACAAATTTTAACAATTTAAAAATATAAAACTAATAATGAAAGAAAACATCTATGTGCTTTCCTAGATGCAAAATAAATAACATCTTTAAGATTAATATTATCTAGCATATCATTCTCAATACACAATTTCATTATATACAAGGAATCCTAAATAGAATTAATAGACAACTTATGATTGATAAACATTATGTTGATTCCTAATTCCTATACAATACATTTTTAACTATGCTGCTATGCAGTATGCCAATATGCGTAATACAGGCACTATACTAACATAATACATGCGGATTCCTATGCAGTATACATAATGCATTTTTAACTTTTAGAATTTCTAATTCTTAAATTTCCTACTACAGTATACATTATGCAGAAGACTGATTTCACATCCTAAATAGAATTAAAAGACAATTAGGATTTTTAATTTTTAATTCCTAACTTCCTACGGCTACTGAGTACTGCCCCTACTAAAATTACTCCAATTAGAATTAAAAGAATTAAAATTAAAAGAAGCAATTAACAAAATTCCTAATTCTTATTCATGCTTACTGCTTACAACCTTACATTGAAAAAGAAAAAAACACAAGTCTCAATAATCAATATAATTATAATTATATATACACACTCGCGCTTTGCAATGCTAGAAGGTTTAGAAGAAGAGGGACAAGCCCAGGTGCAGGAAGGACAAGTCAATGGTTCACCACTACATAGCACAGGCGAGGCCCTTCCCAGGATTAGAACAAACCAACACCAGAAACAGACAGTTGAGCGTCAATTCTCATTTGCAAATCTCCAGTATGCCGATGCGCAACCCAATAAACAGCAACGTTACATCCCACCACATCGAGGAGGATTTACTTCCAGGGGTGGTACGTCAAGACAAGCGGCTGCAGAAACAGAACATACAGTTGTAAGAGGTTTCAACAAAGGAAAGAAGGTGGTGAGTTCAGTTGTTGGTAATGAGGCGGTGCAACCGGAAGGTTCGCACTTTATACCTGACAGCTCTTTGATGGGCGATCCACCTGATAATCCCATGTCATTTGCAAGACGAGATGATCCTCCGGACGATGTTATGGAGGGAGTTGAAAACGATCCCGGTGGTGATCCTGAGGCCGAGGGCCCTTTGCGCCATTGAGCGCTTGCTTGTCTGCTTTTTTCTATTAATTATGAAGTGTCTGATATGGAACTGTCAGGGTGCGGCATCAAATTCCTTTCGCCGCACTCTTAAAAATTTTATTCGTATTTTTAACCCCTCTATTGTGTGTCTTTTAGAACCCAAAGTGTCAGGTGTGCAAGCAAACAAGATTTGTTCAAGCTTTGGATTTGAAGATTGGATTCGTGTGGAGGCAGTCGGTTTCTCGAGTGGCATTTGGATCCACTGGAACACTGCAGTTAATGTTGTCATACTAAAGACTCACCCTCAATTTATCTTATTGCAGGTTGATGATAAAAGAACCCACCCCTGGATCCTAGCAGTGGTCTATGGCAGCCCTAATCGCATGCTGCGTAAAAAATTGTTTTCAGATTTATCCTTGCAAGAACTTGGACCCCAACATCAATGCCTTGCAATTGGAGACTTCAACTCGGTTACAGGTTCGAATGAAGTTAGCAGTCCAGAATGTTTTAACCAAGCCAGATGCGCAGACTTTAATAATTGGATCTTTGAAGAAGGCCTAATGGACTTAAGCTACCAAGGATCAATGTTCACATGGGTAAGAGGGGTGAACACTCAATCCTTTAAAGCTGCAAGATTGGATCGTGCCTTGGGAAATCCAGAATGGATGCTTCGGTTCCCGGTTGCAGTGTTAGAACATTTACCTATGATTGATTCAGATCACACCCCTCTACTACTCAACACGGCACCAACTGACAACTTTAGGGGTAGGAGGAAGTTTAGGTTCAATGCTGCATGGACTACACATCCCAAGTTTCTTGACCATATCCATAATATATGGGAACCAGAGGGAGAGCTGAATTTAAATAACAAGAACGTAGCTGAAGCATTACTTTTCTGGAATAAGACAACATTTGGAAATATTCTGTTTAGAAAGAAAAGGCTGCTGGCTAGGATAGGAGGAGTTCAAAGATGCTTAGCCCAACATGCGAGAGGATTGGATCACATCGGGAGATCGAAACACAAGGTTCTACCATCTAGCTACTCTAGTCAAACAGGGCGCGACTAAGACAGACAGACTGAGGAAGGAAGATGGGAGTTGGATTACTGAGGAACAGCAGATACTCGAGCACATTAGAAATCACTTCATAAAGCTGTTTACTGATGACCAGCCCCTGCAAACTCATAATCAAACGTGCAGGCGATTCCCAATTCTGAGTAATGAGGATTGGCAGGAGATAAATAGCCCAATAGCACCAGAAGAGATCAGAAAGGCATTGTTTGAAATGGAACCATGCAAGACGCCAGGTCCAGATGGATTTAGCTCAATCTTCTATCAAAAGACATGGGGTGTAGTTGGAAAATCAATCATAAAGTTTGCAATAAGGTTCTTTAACGAAGGGATCCTGCCAGATGATTGCAACGACACGTTAATCTGTTTAATCCCCAAGGTGCAAAATCCAGAAACGGTGAATCAGTTACGGCCTATAGGTCTATGCAATGTCTCATACAAACTACTGACTAAGGTGATGGCAACAAGGATTCAAAAGGGACTCAAGAAGCTGATTGGGCCTTATCAATCGAGTTTCATCCCTGAACGTCAAATGACAGATAATATTCTTGTGTTTCAGGAGGTCTTGAACTCAATGAGGACTAAGCAAGGCACATTAGGCAGGATGGTGATGAAAATAGATCTGGAGAAAGCATACGATAGGTTATCTTGGAATTTCATTAACGAGACTCTTTATGATGCAGGCTTTAACGACATTTGGAGAAGGAATATCATGAACTGCATAACTACTTCAAGACTAGCAGTAACCTGGAATGGAATGGAATCTGGATGGTTTAAACCAAGCCGGGGAATTAGACAGGGAGACCCTATATCACCCTTATTATTTGTTCTCTGCATTGAAAAGCTTAGTCATATTATATGTGATGCTTGTTTGAAGGGTAGATGGAAAGGAATTAAGATCACTAGACACGGCCCTACCCTAACGCATTTACTTTTTGCAGATGACATGGTACTATTTGGGGAAGCTACACCTTTACAAGCCCTTGAAATGAAGAAGTGTCTAGACGAATTCTGCAAAATATCTGGACAAAGAGTTAACTTCAATAAGTCAAGCATATTTTTCTCCAAGAACACTCCAGTGGTTATCCAAGAAGAGATAGCAGCCTCAACAGGGATCCCTAAGGTTGCAGATCTAGGCAAATACTTAGGAATCCCCTCGATCCACGGCAGGCTGAAAAACGAGTCATTTGCTGGTGTTATTGAAAGAATGAAGAGCAAATTGGCGGGGTGGAAGGCAAAATCCCTATCTCTAGCTGGCAGACAAACCTTGGCTCAATCTGTCCTGACAGCGATTCCTTTTTATACAATGCAAACAACGTTAATCCCCAGTGGTGTCATCGCGAACATGGAGAAACTAATCAGGAGTTTCTTATGGGGTAATTTGGAAGGGGAAAGGAGATGTAATCTAGTTAGGTGGGATATGGTTACCAGCAGCAAAGAAAACGGAGGTTTGGGAATTCGGAGACTTGCTGAAATGAATATAGCCTTCCTTGCAAAACTAGGGTGGCGCATTCTGATGGACGAAGATAGTCTATGGGTACGCGTATTTAAAGCAAAATACACAATTCAACCGTTAGACTGCTCTCTTTGGCGCCCAAAAGCCAACATGTCAAATGCATGGCGCGGTATTCTCAAAGCAGTTCCCACACTACAGCAGGGCTCCAGGAAATTGGTAAGAAATGGAAAGAATCACTAGTACAAAAAAGGGTATTTGCGTCTGGAGTTTTAGACTTTTTGCGTCTGGAGTGCTCCAGACGCATATGCCGGAGACGCAATTGGTCCGGACTATCTGCGTCCGTAGTTGCCCCGGACGCAGATAGTCACCAGCTGCGTCCGCAACTGGTAGGTCCGGACGCAGCTGGTAATTTTTTATTTTTTTTAAATAGACTATCTGCGTCTGGAACTTCAGATAGTCATTATTATTTTTAAAAAAATAAAATTATTTGATAAAAATTTAAATTGATAATAATTATAAATACAATTTTTCTCCTGTACAAATTTGGATAGTCACTACACATACTCACTAAAACTTAAATGAGGACTCAATTTTATTCTATTAGCCATCAATATATACTCCTAATCTAGAAGAGTCTTGTATTTTATCAATACTATCATCCTTATATTAGTTATTGTTTAAGAGCATTCATATTGTAATCAAATATAAACACATATCTATCGATATGGGAATTGATTTGGGTCCATTGCAACTAGAATAATTAAAGGATATGAGAAACACTAAATCTCAAAATTTAAATAAGCAAGCCTTACTGTAGTTCAAAATCCTTCGGACTCCTTATCTCCCCAACAAAACACTGTCGTAATATCCACATTATGCAATCTCCTTCTCAGTTCCATGTATAATATGCGACCTATACCCTGTAAGAACCTGGGCCTAGTCAATTACTATCAGAAGCAGAAAACAAATCTGAAGCTATTTGCAAGCATACCATTGAGATGATATAATAGTTACTGAAATAAATTAATAATAATCTTTATATTTCCATAAATAAATAAATGCTACAGTATGTAAAGGAGAAAAATAAAGTTTAGGAGGCATCTAACACCCCACCTTGTACATTGATACATATAAAAGTAACTAGTCAACTCTAAGATGTAATTCAAATACAGTTAGATATTCAAACAGCTGAAGAACATTAGAGACTAAATTCCCTTTATAGATCTAAAATATACAATTCCAATTTCAATTTTTTCAATGCATTAGATTTTAATAATGTTCAGCATTTCACATTTCCAGTATTGGTTCAGTAACCATCTGAAGTTAGTCACTAACTTAGAAGGCACTCATTAAGATTTTCCAAACAGCAACTATCCACTAAGGGAATATTACAGTTATAAAATTTTTCATAATTCAATATAACGGTGATCAGATCTCTCAATTCGTATGTAAAGGTACAAATCAAAGATTATTGCTACACTATTTAATCCTTCAGATCCAAACTTCTCAGTTTTCCTTCACAAACAATAATGGCTACTACCCAAAGGGATCATCACCTATTTGTCTGCCACAAAGTACAAGAATTCCAAATTTAAATTGAATAGGAAAGAGAGATAAATGAGGTGCAATATTACCGGAAGCTGAAGGCATAGACGACGAAGATCCGATATCTCTATCGAGGGTGGCTGTAAACGCCTTTAAATCCACCCCTGAAAATGAACCAAATGTCCCGAGCTTTCAGAACAAATTACAATCCAATTTAATCTTATAAATTTCAAAGCTTAGAAAACTACAACTCACTGGGATATATTTAAATGCAGTAGTTCACACTTGACTGCATCATACAGTGACCATAACAAAAAACAATATGGTAATAATACTATAAATCAATTAAATTATAAAAAAGAAGAAGAAATGCATCCCAGCTATAACATGACAGAAATTCTGCGAAGGAGAGCAGCCCAGCGAACGGAGAAATTCTGGCAGAGAATAAATAAACATTCAATTATTATCAAAGGATTTAGGGCCTCAAGTATACTGATGCAGAAAGATGCAGAAATACATTTTAAGGGAAAAACACATTTACATATGCATGCATGCTGCAAGTAACCAAGAGGAATTTCAAGTCTCCCTCCGTTAGCTTTCCAAGTGCGTCTGAGCATCCACCAATCGTCCTGCCAAACCAAACAACAAGCTTGCTTTCATTAGGCAGGAGCATTCTTATTACAATGGAGTTGATTCTATCTCTCTTATGTCATATATGAAAGGTGGAGTAAAGCCAAATTACAAACATATTTAATTATTTCACTACCTTGCTCAAGAGTGGATTTACTTTGTTATCAAGCTCCTCATGTGCTTCATTAAGCTCAGACAATAAACCAACTAATTCTGGGGCAGAGCTACATCAGAACAAAATGGAGAAAACTCAGAAACATAAATGCTTTACATGAACAACCAAAATCTGGACTACAAGTGCACAAAAATACTACTACTGTAAGGCAGTTTGTCCTCAAAAATACTACTTGCATTGAATAAAGAAGAAAATGGCAAGGGATTAGGTAGCCTAAGAGTGGCTAGTTTGTCCTCAATACTAGCCAAAAGTCTTGTTGACTTATGTAACAAGATGACAAGGAGTAGTTGTTTAATCAACCAAACAATAGACAAAGAATTTTAAGGCTGCTGGCAGAACAAATAGCAAAAGAAATACCCATTTTTTTGGTCTAAAGCTGGCAGAACTTCAAATCTATCTACATTATAAAACTCCAATTTTATTTTCATTATCAACCGTAGATAGACATTAAAAGTGCAAGCTTCACTATATTCCATGTAATAAAGGAACTCTATCAGAACTAGCAACTGAAATTTTGATCTAAAGTTGCTCAAAATAATGTTAACTTAAGTTGAACAAGTGAGTTAATAATAAGTGCCTTCATGGATTCATCTTAAGAGTTAAGAATCCACTTAAGAGTCAAGATGCAATAGTAAGTGTCATAAATAGGACTAGTCAGTAAAAGTGTCATAGTGATCATACAAACAAGATAATAGGAAAGAATTTCAACTAAATACACAGCAGCATAAATTTACTTATTTGGGTCCATTTTATAAAACTAAGTGATGTTTATAGTAAAGAATTCTGCATTGTTAATGAGAAAGAGAAACCGCATCATTTCCACAATTATCAGAAAACAAGAACAACAATTAGGATGCCTTGTTGGTTTTCTCGTGTGTGGAAGTACACAAGCTTCCAGCTTTTAGAGTTCAAATTGTCATCATTTTAAAGGAGAAAAGCTACCTAAAATTAGAGAAGCTTAACAACTAATGAGATTAAGGAAATAAATTCCTAAGAAAATCTAAAGCCAGTCATTGAAGGGTACCTATTTCTTGGTTGCTCACCATAGACAATACTTCTCCGGACTTGCCTGGAAAAGAAGTAGTAATATCCCACTGCAACAGAAACAGATTCTGTATGCAATAACACACAAATAATCACATCTAAAATAAACAATAACAAAAATTCCTAAAATATATAACAAATTAATTAAATAAATTAAATGAAATTAAAACCAAAAAAAAAAAAATTACCTGGACGGAGACGGCGCGGTTGGAGGTGGTGGACGGCGACGGCGACGGTGCGGCTGGAGGGCTGGACGGCGACGACGACGGTGCGGCTGGAGGGCTGGACGGCGACGGGGCTGGGGCGTCAGATCTGGACGGCGCGACGGGCTGCGGCTTGGACTGCGTTGGGCAGCGGCTTCACAGCGAGCGGAGAAGATAGGAGGCGGCTTGACGGCAACGGCGAGCGGCGAGGAGAGGAGTGGCGACGGCGCCGTATGGGAATCGAAGAAGACGAAGGCGTGGGGCGACGATGGTGAATTGGCCAGATCCAGATCTAAGTAGTATATTTTAATTTTAAAAAAATAAATAAATAGGTAGCCTGCGTCCGAAGTAGAACGTGTAATTCAACGGACCAGCTGCGTCCGAAGCTGCGTCCGAATGCCACCGCGTCACTTTAAAACGGGTACTTCGGACGCAGCTAGGCCTTTTAAAACAAAAATAATTAAAAAAATAATTAAATAGTGAATATTTTAATTACAAAAATGCCACCGCGTCACTTTACGCGTCCGGAGTTTTTACTCCGGACGCAAATTGTCTTATATTTTTGATCAAATTTGTACTAGTGAATACCCTGTTTTGGGAAGATATATGGATAGGAGACACATCTCTGAAAGCTATAGCTATTTCATCTATTCCCTACACAGACTTGAATAAGTCAGTTGCTGACTACTGGGATATGGGGTGGAAGTGGAACACCCTTTGAGAATCTTCTGCCGATAGAACACTTAAATATGCTTGCAGCGACAATATTATCTGATGATGAGGGTGAAACTGATGTCACTGGGTGGAAAGGGGAAGTGAATGCAGATTTCTCGGTTGGCTCAGCCTATAATCTAGTGGCAAATGAGGGATCACCAGTAGAAGCAGCCAAATGGAATAACATATGGAAACTGAAAATTCCAAACAAAATCAAGACTTTCATATGGTTAGTCAGGCATGAGAAGATCCTTACCAACCAGAATAGAAGAAGACGAGGTATTACGGAAGATGATAGTTGCTGGTTCTGCCAGAATGTAGTTGAAGATACGGATCATGTCCTGCACAAGTGCCCTATAGCAGCGGAAACTTGGTCTACATTAATGCCTAATCATTATACGAGGCATTTAAACAGTCCTCTAATTGTGTGGCTGGACAAAGGCTTTGCACTCAAGAATGCAGGAAACTCCCCTAATGACGATAAAGCATTATTCGCCATCACATCCAGCAAAGTTACACCCATCCAGGCTAGAGCAAGCTGGATTTCAGCGCAATGGGCTGAGGTCAATAATGCATTCAAAAAGACTGAAAATCGATTGAGTTTCGAAATCTCAGAAGGCTGGAAGAAGCTTTGTTGGGTTAAACCACAAGGAGAATCTATGAAAATGGACGTCGATGGATCTGTGAACCTGCTAACCAACACAGCTGGGTGTGGAGGAATCCTAAGACACAAGAAAGGAGAATGGAGAGGAGGCTTTGTGAATAACATTGGATTTTGTTCACCATTCCAGGCCGAGGCATGGGCTCTACTAAGAGGAATACAACTTGCAGTACAGCAGGGCTGCAGAAATGTGATTTTTGAATGTGACTCGAAAGAGATAGTTGAATTCATGAACAAAAGCACTAGATCAACCACAGCTGCGCATAACATCCTGACAGCATGCAAGAAGGAACTCTTCAAAATAGAAGTGTGGAAGGTGGCATGGGTTCCTCGTGAACAAAACGGCACTGCTGATAAGCTAGCTGCATTGGCTAATACATTCAACAGAGGATTACACATCTTAGACGAACCTCCCCAAGAGATTAGAGGGATATTGGAGGATGAGGCTGCCAGCCTCCCTTGTTGGGGTTTCCTTTATATTAGTAGCTAAGATGTTGAAATACTGTATTGAACTTCTACGGGTATCCCCCTTCCAGACTAATATAAAAAATATATACACGAAACATAAACTAGTATATATATATGCACATAGAAAATTAGAAATGCACAAAAAAAAAAAATCAGGGGCGTGTGTATAGTACTTGTTCAGTTGTTCTCCAAGCTACAGAGAGGTCGCAGGCCCTACCGTCCAGCCTTCCGGGTTCCTAATTCCTAAAAATTAATATATAAGAATTCAAGAAAGGAATAAAAGAGATTACTAATTGCAGTCTGTAGACTGCCAATTGTCGTGTAGAACCCTAAATTCACTAATTTATTTTTGCTAATTTGCGATTTTGCGTATGAGATATTGAGATTTTTGAAATTTTAATAGCGTTACTGTTTTACCTTTGAGAACGGCCGACCTCTTGAGACGACGTAGGCGCGAGTAGACGGGCTAGGCGGATAGTGCTTCCATCACTCCATCCCCACATCGGAGTCCGGAAGAAGAAACCTCTGTTTTTCTTTTTTAATTTTAATATATATCATGGGCCCTCAGCAGCCCAACTCCGTTTTTAATATACATAACTATGTAATATAACTATATAAGAGGGAGCCCAATGGCCCATTATATATTTATATCTCATATGGGCCCCCTCTTAGAGATGGGCCCTGGGCACACAGACTGCCCTTGCCCAGGACCGGGCCTGTTCCTTGCTCGAGCATGGACAACACCAATTGTTATATCATGGATCAGGGTTCATATTGTATTGTGAACCCTAATACAAAAGTTTTGTACATTCAGTTAATCGTTTATGTACTTGTAAACAAATAACTTGATAATTACTGACACATAATATGATAGCTACAGGTACAAAAACTGTCAATTGTCGGTACAGAATGTGTCAACTATAGATATAGATTATGGTCCATGGTATAATTTGCCGGACAACACAATACCATATCATTACAATCACGCATGCATGAAAGTTTCCTAGGATTTCCTAGATCTCAGGAACTGTTCCAGCAGCAATCCTCATTGTTTTGCGTCTTGTCGAACACAGGAACTGTTCCAGCAGCAATCCCTTGCCTCCAGGTATTTCCCTTGCCATTAGGTGTAGGCGCTTTCCAGAGGTGGAATTTTCTAGTTCTTCCTATTTGACCCGAAACCGATCGATCTACCTAGCTGGCGAGCGATCCCAGTTCGCGACAGAGAACAAGACAGCAAGCGAGCGTACCTTTGTTCGCTTTTCCTCACGGGCTGGCCAATCATCACGGGAACTTCAAAAATCTTTTTCAAGGGCACATGTGATGAGTATGGCAGAGGGACTAGTTTACCCTATTGTTATGAGCGGTACGTTTCAACCAATTAAACTATCAGGAATTCCTAAAAAAAGGCAAAGTCAAGTATTTGACGAAGATCTATCTATCAATAGATAGGCGCTTCCCTTAGCAATCCCTTGCTGCTAGTGTAGCAATAGTCAAGTGAGAGAAGTTCTTTTTAAAGTAGTGTGAAAATGCAAAGTTACGTTATGATCTGAAATTTTTAAAAAAATTAAAATTAAAAAGCACCCACCATTGTAAACACTGAAGCACTATATCTCCAGGTGTACATTTGCATGTCTAGTAGAGTACCAGTCCTATGATTTACCTTTATAAGGTGAGACAAGGGTTTGGTGTTTGATAATGAAATGTGGGAAAATATTATTATAAATTTAATTAATTAGATTGCAATTGATGGAGGAAAAATAAAATAAAAAACACAGGAATTCCACTACCAAAAACATGAGTTTTCTAAAATGAATTAGTATGATTGATAGAATGATTGGGGAAATGCATTGAGAAAGACAAGAAAAAAGGCTAGTTTGTAAGCTAAAAAGGATCATTCAAAGTTTCAAACATTCAAAAGTAGGGTCCTCTCCCCACTTGTAAAAGAAGATGATGAAGAAAAGGGAAGAGGATTGGCCCTGCTGCTGTCATATATTCTTAGTGCATATATTCCAACTTCAATTGATTGTGCCTATATATGAAAAATATAAAAATATTTCATGCATGCGTGATTGTAATGATATGGTATTGTGTTGTCCGGCAAATTATACCATGGACCATAATCTATATCTATAGTTGACACATTCTGTACCGACAATTGACAGTTTTTGTACCTGTAGCTATCATATTATGTGTCAGTAATTATCAAGTTATTTGTTTACAAGTACATAAACGATTAACTGAATGTACAAAACTTTTGTATTAGGGTTCACAATACAATATGAACCCTGATCCATGATATAACAATTGGTGTTGTCCATGCTCGAGCAAGGAACAGGCCCGGTCCTGGGCAAGGGCAGTCTGTGTGCCCAGGGCCCATCTCTAAGAGGGGGCCCATATGAGATATAAATATATAATGGGCCATTGGGCTCCCTCTTATATAGTTATATTACATAGTTATGTATATTAAAAACGGAGTTGGGCTGCTGAGGGCCCATGATATATATTAAAATTAAAAAAGAAAAACAGAGGTTTCTTCTTCCGGACTCCGATGTGGGGATGGAGTGATGGAAGCACTATCCGCCTAGCCCGTCTACTCGCGCCTACGTCGTCTCAAGAGGTCGGCCGTTCTCAAAGGTAAAACAGTAACGCTATTAAAATTTCAAAAATCTCAATATCTCATACGCAAAATCGCAAATTAGCAAAAATAAATTAGTGAATTTAGGGTTCTACACGACAATTGGCAGTCTACAGACTGCAATTAGTAATCTCTTTTATTCCTTTCTTGAATTCTTATATATTAATTTTTAGGAATTAGGAACCCGGAAGGCTGGACGGTAGGGCCTGCGACCTCTATGTAGCTTGGAGAACAACTGAACAAGTACTATACACACGCCCCTGATTTTTTTTTTTGTGCATTTCTAATTTTCTATGTGCATATATATATACTAGTTTATGTTTCGTGTATATATTTTTTATATTAGTCTGGAAGGGGGATACCCGTAGAAGTTCAATACAGTATTTCAACATCTTAGCTACTAATATAAAGGAAACCCCAACAAGGGAGGCTGGCAGCCTCATCCTCCAATATCCCTCTAATCTCTTGGGGAGGTTCGTCTAGGATGTGTAATCCTCTGTTGAATGTATTAGCCAATGCAGCTAGCTTATCAGCAGTGCCGTTTTGTTCACGAGGAACCCATGCCACCTTCCACACTTCTATTTTGAAGAGTTCCTTCTTGCATGCTGTCAGGATGTTATGCGCAGCTGTGGTTGATCTAGTGCTTTTGTTCATGAATTCAACTATCTCTTTCGAGTCACATTCAAAAATCACATTTCTGCAGCCCTGCTGTACTGCAAGTTGTATTCCTCTTAGTAGAGCCCATGCCTCGGCCTGGAATGGTGAACAAAATCCAATGTTATTCACAAAGCCTCCTCTCCATTCTCCTTTCTTGTTTCTTAGGATTCCTCCACACCCAGCTGTGTTGGTTAGCAGGTTCACAGATCCATCGACGTTCATTTTCATAGATTCTCCTTGTGGTTTAACCCAACAAAGCTTCTTCCAGCCTTCTGAGATTTCGAAACTCAATCGATTTTCAGTCTTTTTGAATGCATTATTGACCTCAGCCCATTGCGCTGAAATCCAGCTTGCTCTAGCCTGGATGGGTGTAACTTTGCTGTTGAAAATGGCCTCATTGCGCCATTTCCAGATCCACCATAGGGTGATGGCGAATAATGCTTTATCGTCATTAGGGGAGTTTCCTGCATTCTTGAGTGCAAAGCCTTTGTCCAGCCACACAATTAGAGGACTGTTTAAATGCCTCGTATAATGATTAGGCATTAATGTAGACCAAGTTTCCGCTGCTATAGGGCACTTGCGCAGGACATGATCCGTATCTTCAACTACATTCTGGCAGAACCAGCAACTATCATCCTCCGTAATACCTCGTCTTCTTCTATTCTGGTTGGTAAGGATCTTCTCATGCCTGACTGTCCAAATGGTTGAAAACCATCGGTACACAAACATAACCTGACATTTCGAATTTCAGATGCAAAGTCTGGATAAATGCGATTAAAATGCTTCCAAGCATGCGAGTCTGATGGATGACGCATGATTCCATCTTCAACTGAATTTGCATGCCACTTCATATCATTTGCTGTAGCATTAGATGCATACAACCTCTGCAGTCGAGGAACCAGAGGAAAGTAATACATTTTTTTGTATGCTACATTAGTTTTCTGTCGTTTTGTAGCACCACGAGAAGTTTGTTTAAATCGAGGGTGGGCGCAAAACTTACACGTTGTCATATCTTTATCTAACTCCCAATATATCATGCAGTTGTTCTTGCAATAATCAATCTTCTGAACTGGCAACCCCATACCCCGTAATAGCCTTTTGGTTTCGTAGAAGTTGTCAGGAACTAGATTATTATTCGGAATAACTTCTTGAATAAGTTCAGTGATTTGATTGAAACATTTTTCTGATATGTGATTCTCTGATTTCAAGCTCATAAGTTGAGCTACAAAAGACAACTGCGAGTGCTTTTTACACTCCGGGAATAACTCTTGATCTGCAGCTTTCAGCATGTCATAAAACTTTTGGGCCTCGGGATTTGGCGATTCTTCTATTTCATCCACATTAAATTCAACACCAGCAGCATCCATAACCATTGTGTGGTAAGCATTAGATGGTTCTTCACTAGCCATTTGAGATGAGCCACCAACATCTCGATCAACATCTACCGGCAGAATTCGCTCGCCATGGAAGCGCCAAACATAGTAGTCTGATACAAATCCGAATTTTGCTAAGTGGTATTTCATGGTAGGCACATCTAAAAACTTGGTGTTTTGGCACTTGCGCTGAGTACATGGACACCTAATTCTTTCCCCGTCCATCTAAGTACGTTGACTAGTAGCAAATTCGATGAAAGTTTTAAGACCATCCAAAAACTCTTTAGTGAGAACACCATTTCTCATTCGTGTATACATCCAATGACGATTTGAACTCATTTTATTTATCACCTATTTCAAAATATTATTCAATGCTACATTTCATGTAATACAAAACAAAAAAACAAAACCTAAAACTACATATGACCGAGACAAAAATCATTCGAAAAAATTCTTATAGACATTCAAATAGAGATTCAAATAATCATAAACATCCGGTACCCACAGGCGGTTTATCTGGCAAATAAACAATAAATGAAAATTTTGTAATTACCTTATAAACCGAAGAAGAACTTGAAGATTTTTGAAAGTTCAAAGTTGTCAGTTCATCATACCTAGTAGTCAATGTTACCACACGTTAGCACTTGATAAAATAAAATATATACCTTACTATAAAACCTAGTTTCTACAAGTCATGCCAAATTGAAATGAATCAAGAGTGGTAAAAAAGATTTAAACTTGATAGTTGGGTGCGCTAACCAATGATGACTATCTAGAAATTTAACAATAAAATACTAAAAAGTTTTCTAAAAAGATCATCATCAAAGGGCCAATAAATACAATATTTCTAATCCAAAATCTAATTCAGATCATGAAATTTTTTGTACCAATAGAATCTTTGGTCGCATTTGGCATAATAAGATGTGAGAATATAATGAATGTGGAAAAGAATAAGATAATGGTGATGATTCATATAAATCCTTGCAAGCACAAGAGCTGAAATATATATGGTGCCTTTTAGTTTAGAAACATGTCTTACATTTGAAACATACAGAAGGGAAAAAAATACATACACTGTATATTGTACAAGCATTTGAAGTGGAAAGCTAATGAATGCAGGATCTTGACATGGCTAGCAGGTATTTACCTCAATTATGTACAATTAACTTAAAGTGTATCCACACCACATTTGTCTATGTTTTCTGTTTCTTTATAAGTACATGATTTGATGTTATTAACCATAGTACAACAAGAACTACACACAAACAATCAGAAAAAATGGAAGCAAAACAAACTTTTATACTGAAATGACCATTTATCATAACAGATCAATTGACACCGTTAAACCAAAAACAGTGTGGCATTTTCTTGATAACGGATGACAAAAGCTCAAACATTGTAAACCTTTTTTCAAATCCACTAAACCTAAAACAGTAAACCTAAAAGGGCGAAATTAAATACACATACCAGTGGCCGGCAGAAAATCCAGAGTGTTGGAGGACAGGGACGGCGTTTCGCAAATGGTGTTGGAGGACAGCTTCGTCCCTGCTTCCAGCTTCGCAATCGGCGTTTCACAATGGCAGTTTCGCAATCGTCTCGGGGCTTCGCAAACGGCGTTTCGAAAATTGCAGCTTCGCAAACGGCGCTTCCACCTTCCAGCTTCCGGCGCGGACAGGGGCGTAAATCGCAATCGCAATCGCGAACAGGGGCGTTAGGGCGGGCGTGTGCGACGGAGGGTTAGGGCGGCCATGTGCGACGGAGGGTTAGGGCGGGCGTGTGCGACGGAGGGTTCCGGCGGCCGTGTGCGACGGAGGGTTCCGCGGCGTGTGCGACGGACAGAGGTGCGATCGATGCGTGGAGGGAGAAAATTTTAGGGATTTTAGGGAGTTTGCGTTTTTAGGGCGTGTGCGACGGACACGGAGGAAATTTTAGAAAATAAAATTAATACTCCGTATTACTCATAACCTTAGCGACGGATTAGAGAATCCGTCGCTATATCTAGCGACGGATTCTAAAATCCGTCGCTATATTTCATACGACACACATTCAGAGTTATAACTTAGTGACGGATCATAAAATCCGTCGCTAAATTTCTTTGGACAAAAGTTCCGCGTTTTAACGTAGCGACGGATTCTTAAATCCGTCGCTATCCATAGCGACGGATCCTGAAATCCGTCGCTATCCATAGCGACGGATCCTGAAATCCGTCGCTAGATTTCATAATACAAAAATTATGCGTTTCACCTTAGCAACGGCAATTAGAATCCGTCGCTATATTTTATTTACAATGATTCTACCTTTGAACGTAGCGACGGATATTAGAATCCGTCGCTAGACCTAGCGACGGATTCTAATATCCGTCGCTACATAACAAAGAAAATGAAACCCGTTCTGAATGCTAGCGACGGATTTTTATATCCGTTGCTAATTTGTAGCAATTAAAATTATAAAATCAACCCGCGAAAAATCCGTCGCTAATCCGTCGCTAATCTGTCGCTAAGTTTTGCGCGAAAATTTACCGCTAATATTAGCTACGTATTTATCGACAAAACTATTCCGTCGCAACAGCCGTCGCAAATCCGTCGCTAGAGATCTATTTTATTTAAAAGAATTAATCCGTCACTAAGTTGACGCTATTCCGTCGTTAAATTAGCTACGGAATAGATCCGTCGCTAAATCCGTCGTTATTTTCGCGTTTTTTTGTAGTGAACGTGGATGCTAGATTTTTCATCTTCACGCCTGTGAACACACAAAAAAAAAAAAAAGACACATTACATAAAAAGGCATTCACGGTTCAGTTATGTAGAGCTGTACGTAGAAAAATAGTAAAAACTTATTTGACCAACCTCACTGAACTAATACGGTTGTTTATCTCATTCTTCGTGTCATGAATATATAACTGTGCAAATTTCGGGTTGTTAACGCCCGGTGGTAATATGCTGCCTATTAGGTGAAAATTCTGATCGTACATCCTGAACACCGGAGCAGCACTTCCATTGTTTATGGTATTGTCAATCTTGTCACCCATAGATATGAAAGACAACATGTTATAAGATCTAATGTTTTCCAAGAAACATTTTCTCTTCTCACTAATACTAAAGAACAAATCAATTTTTTTTTTTGAAAATTAATTTCTTTGGTGGTTGATTAATGGGTGGTAAGCTAATCTTTCCTTGGCTGCAGCACACTGAATATTTTGGAGAACCATACATATTGCCTTTATTCACACGCTCCTCAAACCAATACATAGCAGAACAACTATCACAATAGAATATCGGGTCATCCAAGTCTGCATATTCCCTTGTGCGCAACATTACATTTTATAATAAAATGCCTATACAAAGATATGATTTTTTTTAATAGTAATAATAACTAATATCAAGTAATGACTCCATAATATTACTATGGCCTTGGTTAGGTTCTACGACTTTATCAAAGTCGTCACATAAGTTTCTTATCAGAATATGCATATTGTTTAGTATTTCGGTGTCAGACTTCTTGAATACATCACCCAAAATAGAAGTAACATGTGTGTGCCCTAAATATATGTGACGAAAATAATAAAGTTAGGTATATTCAGTCCATACTACATAATAATTTTTGCTTAATTCAATTAACTATGAATCAATTCAATAAATAACTATAATATTAGAAATATTATACATCTTAAAGTTTATACAACATTAAGGTTATATCCCAAGAGAACATAATTATTTTGTCATAGTTGCGTACCTTGGTTTGACGTATTGATGTTGGACGTTGCATTTGTTTGGATTGGGGTGTCTGTTGAAGCATTACCTATGAAACATATAATTTGCACTTAATTTACGTACAACCACATGTTAATAATAATGAACAATCGTAGAATTGGATAGAAATATATTTAGAATTCAATTGAAATAAAACATCTTCTATATACCATCCATTAGCATACAATTTTCTCCTTATTTTTCTATACAAAACCATTAGTATATAGTTTTTCATATGTTTTTACTAATACATTTGCGTACCTTGAGTTAACGTATTGAGATTACCTGGTGTTGTTGTTTTTCTTGGGATGTAGATTGCAGCATTACCTATTACAACATACATGGGCATTGAATTAATATGTTAATTAAATTAACAATCGCTAAATTAGACACTTATATTTATATACTGCTATATAAATATATAGTGTTTTATATACACACCACTATTTAACACACTTGTTTGAGTTCCCATCGTTGTTTGCATGATGCAAAAATTTTTCTTAGTATTTGTAGAGCTTGTAATTGCTTTCCGTTTCCCTCTAAGGTTGTCCCTTATAGCCTCAACAGTGTTTATCACAATAGACAAAGAGGATTATATAAACATGTAATCTAATATTTTGTAACTGTGAGCTGTGTGTACCTTGAGCGCATGTATTTAAAAGTGCTGTAGTTGACGTACAATGTAAAGGCGTATGCATGAGTGCATTACTTGTGTTTGACACTTCTTAATTTTAATATAAGAATTAAGTCAATATTATATTGATTTAAGGCTCTTACAATATATATATTTCATTGTTTTTTATTACTGTAAACGGCAATCTATGTGAATATTATATGTTATTTTTGTCCTCATCTATTTTCATGCTCATAAACCATTCATTAAACATATACTAACCATTATCATGTTCTTGAATTGGGTGATCCCAACCCCCTATATGTAACATGCGTTCAAACTTCTTTCTTATTTGGTTGTTGCTTGTAGCCTTCCGTTTACCTTGACTATTGTTAACACGGTTCTCGTTATAATTTATCACTACATACAAAAATACTTTATTTGAATAAAATCACATACATTTACTACTACCAAAGTTCATGCATTAAAAAAACGAAGCTATTAACAGTAACTAACAATTGAATACATGTTTACATGTATTTTATATATTAAAAAAAAGGATAAACCATTGAATACCTATTGATCGTGGAATACTATGTGTTATTAACTTCTCCATTAATGGTGTCCTTGAATTCGGTTCTTCATCCAAATTGACAGTATTTATGTGAAAGTGAGTTGTGCTACTGCTAGCTAAGCATGTGTCAATGTAATAAGGCAGTTAGTTTAAGGGTACATTAGTAATACGGGTAGGTTATAAATAGCCCCTAAGATAGCTCATTTCTTATTCTGTAAACTTGCACATTTTCAGATAATATAGCAGTTCTTCTTCCTTCTTCACTATGAACTTTCCGCCATTGTTCTGTTACTAACAGCTCAATATGGTACCAGAGCCTCGCAATCGAAGCTTTGCAGCTGTCGTCTCGGCAGTTGGCAACTCCAGCGCGACGGCACCAACGCTAGGGCAACAACACCAAGCTCCGGTCACTTCGTCTCTTCAACAACCTACCAGTGTAGAAGACTATCGTAATCCTCTGTTTATCCACATTAATGAGAATATGAATGCCGTTCTCGTCAGTCCGCCTCTCACAGGAGCAAATTACAGTTCATGGAGTAGGTCCATGGAGATGGCTCTTCAGCTGAGGAATAAGTGGGGACTGATCAACGGCAAGATTCCGGCTCCGGAAGTTGATGATCCTGAGTTCGAAACTTGGAATCGATGCGATATTATGGTGAGATCTTGGCTCCTTAAGTCTATTAGTCCATCAATTGCTCAAAGTGTTATGTACATTGGACGAGCTAGAGGCATCTGGAATGACCTGAAGAACAGGTTCTCCCAAGCAGATCCGATAGGATTTCAGATCTTCAAGATGAAATTTATAATCTGAAGCAAGGTTCATGTAGTGTAACTGACTATTACACTCATTGTATAACTCTGTGGGAGGAGATGAGCATCTTGAGACCACTTCCAGACTGTGAATGTACTCCTAAATGTTCATGTGAACTGATTACTAAGATCAGAAAAGAAAAAGATGAGGATAATGTGATTCGTTTCTTGAAAGGCCTAAATGAGGAGTTTGCTAGTATAAAATCAGGAGTACTTATTCTAGATCCAATGCCTCCTGTAGATAAGGTTTTTGGTATGGCTATCAAATTAGAAAGACAATTGCAGCAGGGTGCTGGAAACATTAATATTGGCAAGGAACCTATACATGCTAATGCAACACTTATTGAAGCAGTGACTGATGGAGTGATTGCTGCTGTGGGAAACTTGAACACAGGAAATAATATAAGGAGGTTTAATCCTAATGGTGCTAATAAGTCTGCAAAATGCACTTACTATGGAATGACAGGTCATACGATTGAAAGATGCTACAAAAAACATGGATATCCACAAGGTTGGATACCAGGTTATAAGTCAAAGAATAAGCAGGCTTAGAATCAAGGAAATACAATCTCTACATCAGCCGTTACCAATCAACCTGCTATTAATTAGTACTGGTCAAGACATTGGCATTGGAATTTCATCTGAACAGTTTCAAAAGCTGGTGTCCATGATACAAAATAAAGTTGCTCACACTATTCCAAACACATCTACTGCTGCCACGGTTACTACTACAGCTTCTGGTTTGACACCAAACTTTAAGGCCACAGGGGGGCAACCATCTGAAGGTAAGTATACATTTGTTGCTACCGTTAATACATTGATGAAACAATCTAATGTTTGGATATTGGACACTGGGGAAACAGATCACATAGTTTGTAGTTTGAGTTATTTTGATGAGTACGTCAGTGTTCAGGGTACTATGGTTAATATGCCCAATGGTGATCATGCTCCCGTCACACATATGGGGAATATAAAACTCTCTGAAGGTTTTTGGTTACAAAATGTGCTCTACATTCCTGCTTTTAGCTTTAATATTGTTTCAGCTAGTAAATTGACTAAACAGACAGCATGTAGTTTAATTGTGATGGCTGATAAATGCTTAATCCAGGAGGGACCTGGTACGAAGATGATTGGCTTTGCTAGAGAGGAGAAAGGACTCTATCACTTGATCAGTCCACCCCCGAAGAAAGAGAGTTTTTCTTCATTTTTTGATAAAATGCAGTGCAGTGCTGTGAGTTTAGAAGTTTGGCATAATAGACTAGGGCATTTCCCTATTAATAAGATGCATTTTTACATGATGTTCAATGTTCTTTTCCTGCTAAGGAGTTGATTTGTGATGTTTGCCATTTAGCAAAGCATAAGAGAAGCCCATTTCCTATTAGTACTTCTACAACAACAACTTACTTTGATCTTGTGCATACTGATATTTGGGGGCCATTTTCTACTTGTTCATTGAATGGGGAATATTATTTTTTGTCTATTGTTGATGATTATAGTAGATTAACCTGGTTGCATATGATGAAACATAAATTTGAGACAAGGGCTTTACTCAAAAATTTTTGTAGTTATGTTGCTGATAAGTGCCAAAAGTAGCCATATTTTAGGGGTCATTTAGGTGTAAAATATGCTATAATAGATGTCCATTAGGCCTAGAAACATGCTAAGATAGGGTAATTTCATTGCATATAGGTCTAGGGACTAATCTTGTGTGTTTTCATATAATTTGCACAATTCTTGCACTTCACAGGGCATTCCGGCGACACTTTAGTAAAACGGACGTAACCGGAGCTAGGAATGTCCAAATGAGGCGAGACAGGTGGCTATGGAACCGTATCGACGAGAGCTACAACATAGAAGAAGACAGAAGAAGCAAACTTCACCATGCACGCTCACACGCGTGTGAGCGGCGTGGTTGCTTACTGGTTCGCTCCCACGCACGCTCACATGCGTGTGAGCCGCGTGGACGCGACACAGCGCGGAAATTATTAGGGCGAGATTTTGGGGGCTATATATATGCCCTTTATAGGTCTTTTAGATCAGTTTCCAACAGCCCCCAATAGCTTTAGATCTGATTTCCCTTTCCAAATTCTTCCCCTTTGGGGAAGAAAACATTCCTCCTTAGAATAGATTTAGGATTTGAAGATGAAGATGTAGATCCAAGAACTCTTTAGGTATAATTTCTCTTCTATTAATATAAAGTTTACTCTTTTATATTCTTGCATTGTTTATATTGCTTCTATTTATGTTTATTATGGTAGAGTAGAGTAGTTGGGTGTGTGTGCCCTTGTTGATCTATGGATTGATGCTTATAATTTGATATTATGATCTTGGTATTGTGGGAGTATGATTGATGAATGTATGGATGATGTTGTTCAATCTTTGCTTCTATTTCCGGCCGGGATAGTTAGTGAACCGAGTGGAAGTGAGAGTGTGCGCGATAGCGGCCTCTCACGAGCCCAACTCATCTATATCTCCGCTCTTAATCCGAAAGGATGAGATCCGAGAGGAGTGGTAGGCAAGGTGTTCGATAAAATGCCTCAACCGAATGAGGATTGAGAGTCTGAGTGTGACGCCACTCGGTACTAATACCATGACTCCCTAGATCAATCCCGAAATCCAATTCCAAGCTACCTACGATAATCAATCCTTTAGCTTAACTTTGGCATGCACTCCTTCCTTTTACCTTTTGTATTTTCTATCCCTTTTTACCTTCAAAACCAACCATGAACAACACCTCTCCCTTTGATTCTTGTAACTTTTACCTAATCAACCTCTTAAATGCCAACATAAATTCGGTTCCCATTCGCCATCCTTAAGAGACACGACACTCGGGGAGTCTTGACTCTTCGTTTTACCACTTCACCTTCACTCCCACTATACACACAACATCAAAATGGCGCCGTTGCCGGGGATGACAAACGGTTCTTGAGTTTTGTTGACATTTTTGAAGTAGATTTGTAAGAGTTCTTGAATTTCTTTCTTTTTGTTTATATTGTTTTCTTATTTTCGTTACTTGTTTGAGAAGTGAGCTTAAATTGCCTTGAATATCTTGTGCTCACTTGCAACTACTTTTAGTTGCAAATATTTATTGTTGGCTAAGCTTTGTGCAGGAATTTTTGTTGAAAAATCATTTGTAAGCTTGCCAAAGAGTGCTAAAATGAATCCCCATGATTACCCACATCATGGAGGACAATCCTATAGGAATCCTCAACCCCAATCATATCACTATTACCCCCATTCCACCTATGCTTACCCTCCACCAACATACCATTACCCACCTCCATACCCTTACCCATTTCCACACCACCATTTACCACCTCCCTATCCATATCCATTTCATACACCCAATCATCACCCATATCCATATGAAACACCACCTCCACCTTTCCAAGAAAATTACCCTTCACAATACTCCAATTTTCAAGAAATTGACTCATTAAGCTCCAAAGAAATATCCCAAAACATAGAGAGTAAGCTTGTGCAAATGATGAAACAACTTGACCCAAGCTATACTCACGAGTCAAATTCCCACCTAAACACCCACTACCCACCTCCATCACAAACTCACCAAGAAAACAATACTACCTATTCCTTTGAAACACCATCCTCGCGAATTGAAAGACTATCTCGCTACCCTCCGGGAGGAAGGACAGACATTAGAAGAAGTTGAAACGAAGATGTTGTCCATGATGGAGGAGCTCATGAAGATGAATGAGTCCCGAGCTAACTCCACCATCATAGATGGCATCCCCACTTTGGAAGCCCATCCAAGGATTATACAAGGGGTTGAAAAAGAAAATGCTAAGGAAGAGGAAAGTTTTGAAGAAGTAGAAGACTGTTATGCCCCGGTGCTTGAAGAAGTTCCAATTTTCAAATTGGAAGATCAAAAGGAGGAAGAGATGGAGAGTGAGGATGAGGACATCGAAGTAGTGTGGGAAGATGAAGAGCCAAAATGTGGTAAAATTCCTAATCCTTCTTGCGCTAATCTTCTTGAAAATCCTTGTGCTCTTTTTGAAGACACCCTTGACACTTGTGTAGATGACTCCCCTTGCATTAATATTTCCATTACATGTGATTATGATTGCTTTAAATTTTGAGAGGATGATTCCATGAAAAATTTTGATGTATTGACTTATGACTATAAGGATTCTCTTTTGTTTAAATATGAGTATGATTGCTTTAACTTTTTGGAAGATGAATCCTTTGTCTTGGGTGAGAATGGGTTGATGAGTGAGGGGGATGATGCTTCGTTTTACTCATGTGAGAGTGAGAGTAATTTTTGGGAAAATGAGAGAAAGGATTGTGAGGAAGGGATGATAGAAAATGATGAGATTTTCTCGTTTGATCTTATGGAAAAAGTTGAGTGGAGAGACTTGACCACATTAGAAAATGAAAATGGGGGTGAGGAGATATGGTATGAAACAAATGAAAAAATCTTTAGGGGGAGAAGAGAGGATGAGGAAAAGGAAGTAAACACCATCCTAGAAGAGTTAAGGAGGGTGTTTGGTGCTAAAAACACCATCCTAGAAGAGTTAAGGAGGGTGTTTGGTGCTAAAATTCTCATCCTAGAAGAGTTAAGGAGGGTGTTTGGTGCTAAAATTCTTCCAATAGAAGAGTTAAGGAGGGTGTTTGGTGCTAAAATTCTTCCAACCTTGCATGTTGTTCTTGTGTTTGGTGCTAAAATTCTTCCAACCTTGCATGTTGTTCTTCCTTTATTTTTGTGGGTATTCAAGGATGTTACCCATCTTGGGACATTCCTTGAAGCAAAAGTTCACGGGACGCTTGGTAAGGTCCCAAAATCTGTGTGCTTCGAAGGATAGAGCACACAACGTCTGGCCAGGAGACGTTAAACCATGGCGCACTTGGGAGGCAGTCCCAACGTTATCATTAGATTAAAACTTTATTTCTTGTTTACTTTTTCTTTTCCTTCATTATTAGCAATTTTTCTTTTTTAGGATAGTCTTGCTTGAGCTAACATTGTAGGTGATTTTGGTGCTAAGCCGTGACAAATGAGCTAAACCGGAATGAGTGTTGGAGAGCTGCAATGCAAGCAGAAATTCAAGCACTTCAGGATAACCAAACTTGGGCCCTTACTGACCTACCTAAAGGGAAGGTTCCTATAGGATGCAAATGGGTTTATAAGGTAAAATACAGGGCTGATGGGTCTGTGGAAAGGCATAAGGCAAGATTAGTTGCCAAAGGGTACACACAGCAACTCGGAATAGACTATATTGAAACATTTTCTTCGGTTGCAAGGATTACTACTATTAGAACTCTTATGGCTGTAGCAGTGGCAAAGGGATGGTTCCTTCAGCAAATGGATGTTAACAATGCGTTTCTACGTGGTGATTTAAAGGAAGACATATACATGGTTTTACCGCCTGGATTTCAAAATGAGAAGCCAAACCAAGTTTGTAAGCTAATGAAATCACTTTATGGGCTTAAACAGGCCAGCAGACAGTGGAACGCAAAGCTCAGAGCTGCTCTACTGAGTATTAATTTCACTCAAGCTAAATCTGATCCGTCTCTATTCATCAAGGTTTCTTCAGGTTATTTTATTGCCCTCTTAGTTTATGTTAATGATATAATTGTTGCCAGCAACCAGCTAAGCTCTATTGAGGAGTTGAAGCAGTTCTTAAATTCAACCTTCAAAATCAAGGAACTTGGAGAATTGAGCTACTTCTTAGGCATTGAGGCTGCAAGATCCCTTGCTGGTCTCAACTTGTGCCAAAGGAAGTACACCCTTGATATCTTGAAAGAATCTGGTTTTCTAAACAGCAAGCCTGTGGCAAGTCCAATGGTTCCAGGGCAAAGACTACGTCATGATGATGCCCCTTTGCTCACAGATGCAGGACAATATAGAAGGTTGGTGGGCAGGTTGTTGTACTACCTCACTGCAACGAGACCAGATATTGCATATGCTGTACAACAACTAAGCCAATTTGTAGATAGACCTACTGAAAACCACCTAGCTGCAGCTCACAGAATCTTAAGGTATTTGAAAGCAGCCCCAGGAAAAGGAATTTTTTACTCAGCAAATTCAGAAATTCACTTGCAAGCCTTCTCTGATTCTGACTGGGCAACTTGTTCAGAAACAAGGAGGTCCATCTCAGGTTTTTGCATTTTCCTAGGTGACTCCCTCATCTCTTGGAAGTCCAAAAAGCAGCCAATAGTGTCTAGATCTTCTTCAGAAGCTGAATATAGATCAATGGCAGTGACAGTATGTGAGATCCAAATGGATTTGGTTTTTGCTTAGTGATCTGGGGGCTGTTCCTTCTAAGCCAGCCACTTTCTTCTACGACAACAAATCCGCCATTGCAATTGGAGAGAATTATGTGTTCCACGAAAGAACGAAACACATAGAGATTGACTGACATATTGTTCGAGAAAAACTGCAACAAGGTCTCATAAAGCTCATGTACATTCCTTCCATGAGTCAGATTGCAGATGGCTTCACCAAGGCNGAAGAGTTAAGGAGGGTGTTTGGTGCTAAAATTCTTCCAACCTTGCATGTTGTTCTTCCTTTATTTTTGTGGGTATTCAAGGATGTTACCCATCTTGGGACATTCCTTGAAGCAAAAGTTCACGGGACGCTTGGTAAGGTCCCAAAATCTGTGTGCTTCGAAGGATAGAGCACACAACGTCTGGCCAGGAGACGTTAAACCATGGCGCACTTGGGAGGCAGTCCCAACGTTATCATTAGATTAAAACTTTATTTCTTGTTTACTTTTTCTTTTCCTTCATTATTAGCAATTTTTCTTTTTTAGGATAGTCTTGCTTGAGCTAACATTGTAGGTGATTTTGGTGCTAAGCCGTGACAAATGAGCTAAACCGGAATGAGTGTTGGAGAGCTGCAATGCAAGCAGAAATTCAAGCACTTCAGGATAACCAAACTTGGGCCCTTACTGACCTACCTAAAGGGAAGGTTCCTATAGGATGCAAATGGGTTTATAAGGTAAAATACAGGGCTGATGGGTCTGTGGAAAGGCATAAGGCAAGATTAGTTGCCAAAGGGTACACACAGCAACTCGGAATAGACTATATTGAAACATTTTCTTCGGTTGCAAGGATTACTACTATTAGAACTCTTATGGCTGTAGCAGTGGCAAAGGGATGGTTCCTTCAGCAAATGGATGTTAACAATGCGTTTCTACGTGGTGATTTAAAGGAAGACATATACATGGTTTTACCGCCTGGATTTCAAAATGAGAAGCCAAACCAAGTTTGTAAGCTAATGAAATCACTTTATGGGCTTAAACAGGCCAGCAGACAGTGGAACGCAAAGCTCAGAGCTGCTCTACTGAGTATTAATTTCACTCAAGCTAAATCTGATCCGTCTCTATTCATCAAGGTTTCTTCAGGTTATTTTATTGCCCTCTTAGTTTATGTTAATGATATAATTGTTGCCAGCAACCAGCTAAGCTCTATTGAGGAGTTGAAGCAGTTCTTAAATTCAACCTTCAAAATCAAGGAACTTGGAGAATTGAGCTACTTCTTAGGCATTGAGGCTGCAAGATCCCTTGCTGGTCTCAACTTGTGCCAAAGGAAGTACACCCTTGATATCTTGAAAGAATCTGGTTTTCTAAACAGCAAGCCTGTGGCAAGTCCAATGGTTCCAGGGCAAAGACTACGTCATGATGATGCCCCTTTGCTCACAGATGCAGGACAATATAGAAGGTTGGTGGGCAGGTTGTTGTACTACCTCACTGCAACGAGACCAGATATTGCATATGCTGTACAACAACTAAGCCAATTTGTAGATAGACCTACTGAAAACCACCTAGCTGCAGCTCACAGAATCTTAAGGTATTTGAAAGCAGCCCCAGGAAAAGGAATTTTTTACTCAGCAAATTCAGAAATTCACTTGCAAGCCTTCTCTGATTCTGACTGGGCAACTTGTTCAGAAACAAGGAGGTCCATCTCAGGTTTTTGCATTTTCCTAGGTGACTCCCTCATCTCTTGGAAGTCCAAAAAGCAGCCAATAGTGTCTAGATCTTCTTCAGAAGCTGAATATAGATCAATGGCAGTGACAGTATGTGAGATCCAAATGGATTTGGTTTTTGCTTAGTGATCTGGGGGCTGTTCCTTCTAAGCCAGCCACTTTCTTCTACGACAACAAATCCGCCATTGCAATTGGAGAGAATTATGTGTTCCACGAAAGAACGAAACACATAGAGATTGACTGACATATTGTTCGAGAAAAACTGCAACAAGGTCTCATAAAGCTCATGTACATTCCTTCCATGAGTCAGATTGCAGATGGCTTCACCAAGGCATTACCTTTGCCACAGTTCTCTGTTTTTATCTCTAAGCTAGGCTTACAAGACTTTTACGCTCTAGCTTACGGGAGGGTGTGAAAATGAGCTGTGTTACTGCCAGCTAAGCATGTGTCAATGTAATAAGGCAGTTAGTTTTAAGGGTACATTAGTAATAAGGGTAGGCTATAAATAGCTCCTAAGATAGCTCATTTCTTATTCTGTAAACTTGCACATTTCCAGATAATATAGCATGTCTTCTTCCTTCTTCACTATGAACTTTCCGCCATTGTTCTGTTACTAACAGCTCAATATTCTTAAAATTACAAATAAAAATATTAGTCTTAAATAATTCATCATCACAGGAGTAGATACTTTTGATCATAAAATAATGAATCCATATCAGAATTAATTATGCGCAAAGGGGTAGATAGTGATGCTTGAAAGACACCGAAGAGTTTTTTTTTTTTTTTTTGAGACTTGATGTTAAATCAATTTCTTTTTCAAACGGCCTTGTATTTTCTGGTATATTGTCATTCTCATTTTCTACACAAAGAACAATAAACAAATATTACTAATTAAATATAAGTTAATGTATGTAAAGTAATACAACAATTTACATACATAATGTATAATTTAGTACATCAATTACATAAATATATCATATCTCTAATATAAAATAGCCATAACAAGAGCAGTAAATGCACTTAGGCCACAATTCCCGCCCAAAGAAAAACGGTGACGTTTTGCTGCTCAACAAAATGGCGCTCGAATTAGCATACTTAGGGCAGTTAATGCGCTGGCTGTCGAACTATGAAAGGTAAACAACGTTAATTAATCGTTTGTTTTAAAGTGTTTTAAAAAAGGTAACGACGCCATGATTAGAGTTCATGGGGAAATCGAATCGTTTACAACGATTCGGCAAACGAGGACTCTTCATTTATATAGCACCGGGAATGAAAAAACAATTATTCAGCATGTAGAAGTCTGCCAGTTTCAAACTTAGAGTTGGGATTTGGGATCACAATATATATTACAAGCGCTAAATCAATCTCAACATCCAAAACTGAGATCCATTCGCATTTAACTTCAGTCCAATATGGGGATGTACTCTCTGGCTACCGGATTGTCTACCTTCAACAATAGGAGTGCAATAAAGGTTAGAGTAATTCGTAGCTACCTGGTACGGGAAAAGAAAGGCTCTGCTGACCTAAAGAGTCAAGAATTGGTCTTACACGACCCAGAGGTATGTGTTTTTGCCTTTTAATCTGTATTGCTATTTTTGCGTCTTAATCTGCATAGATTAGAATTAGGCATATTAGTCATACGTATGTACTGCAGAAATAATATCACATACATTCTCTGTTGCAAATGCTAATAACCATATAATTGATAGGGAAATGTCATTCATGCAACTATACCAGCAAAGATTGTTCCAAAGTTTAGCAAGGGTTTTGTAGAAGGCAAAGTGTATACTATCAAGAACTTTTACGTTGTTTCAAACTGGCATACCTACAAGACTAGCATGAACGAATATATGATGCAATTGAATCATGAAACTATTTACAAAGAGTTGAGGTCAGAGAATTTCCCTTGGTTTATGTACAGATTGAGGCCTTTTGATAGTTTGAAAGGTAATTCAGAATTAAATGAGAAAGAGCTCATTGGTAAGATTTCTAGCCTATCAATATTCTTTTTAATTCATTCGCATTCCTCATGGTAGGCTGTTAGGTCTATATTTTTTTTTTTAGTCAAGTTATTTCAAATTTTCTGAATTATTGGATAGATATCATTGGTCGGGTTGTTGAAGTCTATGGACCTCAAGAAAAAAAGATTGGTGGAAATAATGCTAGGCTCATAGACTTTGTGCTTGAGGATGCCCAGTAAGTATAAAACTATTGATGCTAATGCTATATTTTTTACAAACAAACTTATTTGTGTGTTTAAACAAACAGTGGCCAGAAGTTAACCTGCACATTTTGGGACGACCACGTAAACAAGATTCAGCATTTATATGAAGCTCCTTCCAAAGATCCTGTGATAGTTCTCATACAATTCTGTAGGATAAAAAGAGGGCTCAGAGGTTAGTCAAATCTGCATTTACAATTATGCACATAAGCATTCTGAATGAATTAATTCCTCAATTAATTTTTTTTTTTTTGCATTTTCTTTCAGATGGTGAGGTCAAGATCTGTTCATCTTATGATGTAACTCAAGTCCTTTTCAATCTGGACTATCCAGAATTTATCAACTTCAGGGACAGGTATGTGTATGTTATACATTTAATTTCTGCATTCTGTTTTTCTTTACATGTACTCAACTTCATCGTTACTACTATATTTGAATTTCAGTCTTACGGACATAGGATATCAAACACCTATGAGAAGTATAGTATCCCTATCCAGTTTTAGTTTTACCAACACTATGGATGAATCCAGCAGTAAGTCTATGGAACTAACCACCATAAAGGAGATCTATGACAATGATAAGGTAATAAAACATTCTAAATTCTTTGATATTGTTTTCACATCTACATCCAGTCTAATTCTTAACTGTGTCAATGCAGTATGGAGATTTGTGGGTGGCCGCAAGGATATCGGGTATTGTTAATCCGATTGATTGGTTTTATAGCTCCTGTAGGAAGCCGGGATGCTACAAAAAACTTAAAATTTCTGAAGGAGTCAATAAATGTTTCAAGTGTTTTCAGACTTGGGAAACTGGTATTTTAAGGTATAAGATTACACTACAGGTTGTGGACATGAAGGGTAATGCTTCATTTTTAATGTGGGATAGGGAGTGCCAGGAGTTGATAGGAATTCCAGCAACAGAGCTATATGAAAAGAGTAATAAGGTAAGTTATGTTTTTTAATTTTTGAATATCTACTAAATTTATTTTAACTAATTTTCACTAATTCCTATCTTTTTTTTCAGAACAATCAGCCATTACAGCAGATCACACAGTTAGTAGGCAAGACTTTGCTGTTTCAGATAACAGCAAAGTCAGATCACACATCCTACCGTAACACTCCATTTCCCGTGCTGAGGATAAACAATGACCCACAGATTCTAAAAGAACATTGCAGTGAACTGCTGAAATTGGAAGATAATGATTGCAACTCTAACATGCAAATAAGTCTGGGTGATGATGATTTTTTGGAGGTATGACGTAATGATTAATTTCTAAGACTTAATAAACGCTGTCACATTACAAAGAGTTTAGATGTACTTACATTGAATTTGCATTTTAGGGTTTTTTAAGTGATGAAGCAGAAAGTCCCATAGCAAGTATGCCTCATGTAGCTGTTGGTGATGCAACTGAGGGACCTGTCAAGAGGTGCTTGCTGGATCAATTTTCATCAACACAGAGTGGCAAGAAGCAGAAAGAGATCAAAGAAATCAAAGTGAAGTTAGAGAAAATAGATTGACTGTATGCCAAGACAAGTGCTGAGAAACTGAGAAAAACTTTTATATGTTCAAGGGTTTTGATACTGGGCAGTGCTTTTGTAATTTTAATTTTGTACTAATTTCTGTCCTTTTTTGGCTGATGGGTACTGTATTCCTATCAGTATTGCACCTTGGAAAACATTTTTCAGATTCACTTCTTAACTCTTGGGGACACTGTTATTTTCATTTACTTTGACATTAGAGATATTATGCATAGTATTATGTTGTGATCTTTGCAGGTATCTAGCAAGCTAGAGGACTGGAGGCAAAACACTATGGATATCTTAAAGATTGCTTCCAAGGAATTAGGTTTTTATAGATTAGAGAGTTTTATCAAGGATATTATAGATTAGACAGTTTTTATTACTGTTTGTATCAGTATGCTAATCAAGCTTTTTTTTAGGGGTTAACTCCCAAGGATGGTTGTACAACTGTAATGAAAAGCTCATTCTCTGTACAGATTTTTTTTGAAATTGATATATTCACAATTCTAATGAAGGAAATCTAGGGTTCATTTTGGGACCACTCATGCAATAAACAGTAAGCAAGCATGTGTTCTTTTTGCACGTCAAAACAAAACTCATAATCCCTTAAAATACTTTTCATAAATTACATATAACTTGATATCATGGACTTATCTCTGAGCTCATATGAACTTCGCTGCTTATGTGCTAAACCAGCTTAGGGAAGATGTTTCTGCATCAAAGACAATAACAACTTGCAAATCAAAATGCGGGATTAAGTAAATGGCCCATGATACTAAATTTTTATTACACTTAGGGAGCACAAAGGATTAAGTAATGAATTACTTTGTTCTCTTTTATAAATACTTTTAAAGAGAACTTTGAAGTTGATTAAAACAATATTTGAATCACTAACAGTTACAGACATACTTAGAATGATACTGACTTCCAATAACTCACTAACTTTTAAGGAACTTGCAATATTTTACAGACATACTTAGACCATGATACTGACTTGCAAGTTCCTTAATGAACTGAAAAAGATTTACTAATGTTACTTGGTGCCTTGGTACATAAGTTTGCAAATTAAAACTCAACTATCATACCAAGCTTTTTCAACACCTCTTTACCTTCACATATTGGCTGTGCCACAAAGTCACCAATGATATCCTCCTATCTTGCTGGAATTAAAAAGGTATCTGGCCCTCCATATATCTAACTGTAGTCTTGCAACTCACCCTGCTATCATATTTAAGAAGACAGGGAGAGTACACAGTAGATATGACTATCAAGGAACATTAAACTCTAAGTTCACTTTAACTCTCAATTGCCAAAACTCTAAGTTTAGTGTTGCCAAAACTATAATTAGACTAGCAAAGAGGGGTAGTGGCAGAACCAACCAAACAAACCACCCCAACAAATTAGTACCAAACATCTATTTGCAAAAGGTACACATGTCGAATTTTGGTAAAACGAGACAATTATCTTAGCTAATTAACTCCAGTGTAGACTTTTTCTCATTTTTGCATCTTTCACAACCATTCTGAAAATGCTGTAAAAAGTGGTTTCTTCTTAAGTGTATTATAATAGCTTAGCAGCTATTTTTGGGGCTTAAAATACTGTATAAGCACAACTACACCTAGGGACACCCCACTTAGCTTGTGATACATGACCAATGGAAACTGCTAAGCTAAGCTATTAGTGGTCAAGCATACCTACACAGTTTATACTCAAGAATTGCTTAGTGTTGTCATTGGATAACATTTGAGTTAGTACTCAACCATTAAAACAAAAAACATAGAATGCAAAAGCTAATCATGAGGCATCAGAATATAATTTCATCATCTGCCAAACCTACATTATACATATTAGTCACAACAAGGAAAATGATATAATAATCATACACCAAAATAAGAAAAAAAGAAAAATAAGAAGAGTAAAACTGATAGTACTTACTCAAAATAAGCAGATGATATACATTGGCACATTTACCATATATAGGAAGTTTTGGCAAATGAGTTTTACTATTGATCTAGCAACATTAATTACTTTAAAGACTGTTAGTATTCCAACAGTCTAATAGATACCAGTGCTTACATAAAGGCTACCAAAACATTCATTATTATTCTCACAGGATTATCAACCACCAATATAAAAACCCAATACCTTGAAAGCAAATTTTACACACCAGCTACAATTGATGAATGCAAATAATGAAGCAACTTACCAAGTCAGCTCTCATTGGCAGTAAAAGGAAACACCCTCAGCCTATAATACCAAGTACGCATTGAGTATTCTTCAGTATTAACATTTTCTGCTCAGTGCTTTGCCTGAGCACATTAGTTATAACACTATAGCTTTTATATTCATCTTTACTGTGTCCATAAACATTCGGATTCTAAGAGTTTCACGAAGATTCGTAGCCAATCTGCTAGGTATGACTAATAAATACAGAATGTATACAGAAATTAACCCCCCTCTGCACATAAACAAAATCCTTGCTGTCGATTCCGTTAATCTACAGAACCGACACACACAGCACAGTCTTGAAACCAAAAACCCTAGACCCAACCTAGGGCGATGTTGGGTAAGACTTCCTAAAATTAATTCAGATTAAAACCCTATTGATTTCGATTTTTTACCTAAAATCGACGCTCAAATAGAATACCTTAATCCAGATTATAGCGGATATAGCATTTAACAAACACTTACCAAATCATTCAGTTGAACCCAAGTAGATCCAAAAACGATGGGTTGTAATTCTCTGAGCATTAGGAAATAGCATAGGATGAAGATCGAGACTGAGATAGCGATAGTGAGATACCGTGTATATATCTGCCGTTAGAATGAATGAGAATAAAGTTGCAGATTGGAGCACAGAACTGAGGTAAGCTGGATGAAGGCTACACCAGGCTTTCCTTTTCGCTATCTCACTTTCATTTGCTTAGTACATGTATCTCTCTTGCAAAGAGAATACGTGTACTTAGCAGGTGAAACCCCTGTTTTTTTTTTAATTTAGATTTAGTTTTTGGCTATTTATATATAGATTTATGCAGAAAATATATATTTGCGATGTTAAAATGAATGTTGCGGCAATTGATATTTGTATTCTGTTCGATAGCAAGGGTAGAAATTTTAGACTTTAATTCAAGTAAAACTTCATTAAAAGGCCGGCAATTCACTATTACTACATTCTTTTTTAATTGTAATCTCTTTTTGTGCTTTACAGATAAAGAAAACGCGTCAGGCATAGAGTTCAGTAATAATCATACTCCTAAACATGGAAATGGGTCGCAATTGATTGATCCCTACGTGTTTGGTGTATTTGAAAATTCAATCAATTCACCATTGAGCATTATAACTCATAGTAAGTATTCATAAACGTCGATGCATAAACATATTATAACCGTCCTATTTTTAAATATTTCATATTTACAGGTGGTCAACTAATTAAATCCTCAATTTGTTGCAACAAGAACCAGTCTCAAAGTTTTATATCAAATGAAGGTATAAAACGAATTTAATATTTTCTAATTGCATTAAATTAAAATATTTCTTTGATATTTTTTCTATTTAATAGTATAAAGCTTTTTGTTTGAATACACTCAACTTGAGATGTCTTAACTTAACACAAATTATATCGATTTGAGTATGTCTAATGCTTGGAATTTGTTTTTTCTCAGCGGCTACAACTTCAGTACAACGTACAAAAGTTAGAGGACCATTAAATGATGTGTCTAACGGTCAGTCACATAAACCATATTTATTTAACATTAACATTTGCTGTATTTTATATTAGAAATGTAATGGTTTTTGAAATTTTCTAATTAGTTCGGCCTTCTAAAGCACAATGTACAACAAAATTCGACAAGAAATCTGTAATGTGCTACAATGATTTAGAAAAGGCAATACCTTTTGGAGCAACGTCATCTACGCCGAATGGGCAATCATTAAGCAATTTGAGTACAGGTTAGTGCTTTGAAATTAAAGATTATATGATTATTTTAATATGATTTTACCAATTACCCCGGCTTTTTTTTTCTTTTTCTTTATTAATGTTTAGTGCATTTTTAGATTTATTTGCAATTGTATACCTGCAGTTCACGTAAAAAATTATGATTAACATTTACCGTTTCAATGATTGGTTAAATTCCCTATAATTTATTTTTTAAAATCAAATATATGTTCTAAAGATATGTTCTAATTTTGTTTACATTGATTTTATTGTTGTAATAAGTTATGGGCACGACATTTACATTGATTTTATTGTTGTAATAAGTTATGGGCACGACAAACCATCAAATTTTATTGTTGTAATAAGTTATGGGCACGACAAACCATCAAGTGAGTCAAAGCTCGAGGTCCAATATATTCGTTGATTTTAGTCGGAATTTGGAAAAGGCAATACCTTTTGGAGCAACGTCATCTACGCCGAATGGGCAATCACTAAGCAATTTGAGTACAGGTTAGTGCTTTGAAATTAAAGATTATATGATTATTTTAATATTATTTTACCAATTACCCCGGCTTTTTTTTTCTTTTTCTTTATTAATGTTTAGTTCATTTTTAGATTTATTTGCAATTGTATAATGCAATTTACGTAAAAAATTATGATTAACATTTACCTTTTCAATGATTGGTTAAATTCACTATAATTTATTTTTTAAAATCAAATATATGTTCTAAAGATATGTTCTAATTTTGTTTACATTGATTTTATTGTTGTAATAAGTTATGGGCACGACATTTACATTGATTTTATTGTTGTAATAAGTTATGGGCACGACAAACCATCAAATTTTATTGTTGTAATAAGTTATGGGCACGACAAACCATCAACTCAGGGAAAGCTCGAGGTCCAATATATTCGTTGATCTCAGTCGGAATTTGGAAGCTGAATTCGCAAATGTACAGGGATCAGGGGAGACACGTACATCCTTCTTAAATAACGGTATTTCTTAACTTCAATAATCCATGTGGTCTCTTATGAAAGGAATTTAAAATTTGTTCGGTCTTTTAAACAATATGCATTCAACCCATATATTACGTTTTCCATCTTGACAAACAACACTTACTCTTAGATTTGTAGATTCAATTTTTGATACGATTATTTTAATAGTAAATTGCTTTAGTTTGGTATTGATCTACTTTTTTATTATTTAGTATTGTATTTGTTGGGGTATCAAAATTTATATTGAAAGGTAATACCCGTATTAACTGTTTTCTAAATTTTGAAAGGAATATTTGAAATTGTACCCCAAGAGTTAATGTAATTATTCTTAGTAACATTTTAGGTTTTAAATTTGTAGAATTATATACAATGTTTTTTTTTAACTAAAATATTTTAAGTTAGCTAAGTTGTAATTGTGTTTACTTTTATTTTATTTTTTTAATAAGTTTTGGCCAGAACAATCCATCAACGTAGTCAATGCACGATGTCCAATATTGCAGACGATTTTAGTCGCAATTTGGAAGCTGAATTGGAGACGAATACAACCATTCAAACTTCTCAAAAACTTACATTTGAACCTCCAGTTGTGATCGGTTTACAAAAATTGGTTGCTAATATTGATACGGTCAAGGTTGATAATGATCCGCAACCCGCTGGTAAGAAAATTATTATTACTTTAATTCAAATGTATATCCATGTCATAAAATTATATGGCTTTTTAAATGGAGGTAATTTATAATCATATATTGTTTCCTTCTTATTAGTGAATTACCACGATATTGGGGATCCGAGCAACATTTGTCAAAACTGCAATGCAATCTTTTGGTTTGAAGAGAGAATGAATAAAGGTGCACGTTACGGGACACCAAAGTATTCTGGTTGTTGTGGCCATGGGAAAATTGTGCCACCAAAGTATTCTGGTTGTTGTGGCCATGGGAAAATTGTGCTCCCTAAGATGATGCGACCGCCTAAGAGGCTGTTTGACTTACTCCCTAAGATGATGCGACCGCCTAAGAGGCTGTTTGACTTATTTTTTAGTCAGATGCGACCGCCTAAGAGGCTGTTTGACTTATTTTTTAGTCACGGAGAGAAACAAAAAGAATTTTTAAGATACATTAGGAGGTACAAAGAGAAACAAAAAGAATTTTTAAGATACATTAGGAGGTACAATAACATGTTTGCGTTTACCTCATTAGGAGCAAAGGTTGACAAATCCATAAATATTGGTAATGCCCCTCCTATTTTTAGGATTCATGGACAGAATTTTCACCTAATTGGAGGATTAATTCCTCAACAAGGTAATAGGCCCAAATTTGCTCAATTATACATTCACGACACGGATAATGAGGTTGACAATCGGATCAGTTCATTCAGGTAACTTCTCGCCATTTTTATCATGTTGTTTTTTACTTAATCAGTGTATTTAATTAAACTTCATAACAAATCAAACTAACATAAAATCCTGTTTCATATTATGTATTAGCATGGGTGAAAAGAATGCTGAACTACATTTGGAAATTGTGAAAGATATAAAGCATGACCTGGATGAACACAATGTGTTGGTGAAATCATTTCGATGTGCCAAGGGTAATATTGACTCAAATCCAGGTGGATGAGGTTAATTGGTAAGCGAAATTCTGATGCAAGGACATACAACCTACCAACGGTGTCAGAGGTTGCGGCTCTTATTGTCGGTGACATTGATCCAAATATGGGTTCCAGGGATATTTTAGTTGAGACTAACTCAGGTGGTCTAAAGAGGATAAACGAGCTTAACCCTGCTTACCTTCCATTGCAATATCCCATTCTTTTCCCGTATGGGGAAGACGGCTACAGAGAGGATATCCAATTCAATGAAGTTCGAATGCAGAAAAGTGGTGGTTGATGTCGGGTGTCGCAACGCGAGTTCTTCGCTTACCGGATACATGAGAGATTTAACGATTTGTCCACAATCTTATATGCACGGAGACTTTTTCAACAATTCCTGGTAGATGCGTACACAATGGTTGAGTCCAGCAGGCTTTTGTATATTAGAAATAATTAAAAGTCCTTGAGATGTGAAGCATACAAGGGCCTTTCAGATGCATTGACCAGAGGAGAAGTTGATACTAGCAAACAAGGTAAAAGAATAATACTGCCATCCAGTTTCACTTGCGGTGCTAGATATATGATCCAAAACTATCAGGATACTATGGCCATTTGTCGACATAAGGGTTATCCAAATTTATTTATCACATTTACATGCAACCCGAAGTGGCCAGAGATTCAAAGATACATGAAAAAATGCAACCTCAACGCTGAAGATAGGCCAGACATTGTATGTAGGGTGTTTAAGATGAAGCTGGACTGCTTAGTCAAAGAAATACGGTCGGGCACACTCTTCGGTAGAGTTACTGCAGGTATGTGTTTTTTAATTTTTGAAATATTGTGAATCAAGCTGACTAACTTATTATTGTTAAATTCACAATTGTGCAACCTAACATTTAAAACACTTTGCCCTTACAGTCGTATATACCATTGAATTCCAGAAGCGCGGTTTACCACATGCTCACATTATAGTCTTTCTGGAAAGATTGTCAACACCATTTACGGCAGAATCAATGGACAAATTCATTTCAGCTGAAATTCCTGACAAAGAGGTAGACATGGAATACTACAAAGCTATTGAAGAGTTTATGATTCATGGACCGTGTGGATTACATAGACCAAAATCTCCATGCATGGTAAATAATAAGTGTTCAAAGCACTTCCCAAAGAAATTTGTTAATGTATCAAGTTGGGATGATGATGGGTATCCGATATACAAGCGAAGCGAAAGTTCTAGAATTGTGGAGAAGAATGGTGTGCAGCTGGATAGTAGATATGTGGTACCGCATAATAGATGTTTGCTTCTCAAGTATAAGGCACACATCAATGTGGAGTGGTGCAATCAGTCTAGGGCGATCAAATATCTTTTTAAGTACGTGAACAAAGGCAACGACAGGGTCACTGCAGAATTCTACAAAAGCACAAGTGATGAGCAACAAAATGACACTGTTGATGAAATAGCAATGTATTACGATTGCAGGTACGTCTCTGCGTGCGAGGCTACTTGGCGTCTTTTAAGCTACGATGTCTAATTTAGGTACCCACCAGTTGAAAGACTAAGCTTCCATCTACCTGAATGCCAATCTGTTGTTTTTGAGGATGATGATCGTATAGATAATGTCTTGAATCGACCAACGGTCAATCAAAGTATGTTCACCGCTTGGTTCGAGGCTAACAAGAAATTTGATTTAGCGAAGCAGTTGCCATACATTGACATGCCAACAAAGTTTGTTTGGAAGAAGGATATCAGAGAGTGGCATCCCAAGCAGAGGGGGTTCTCAATTGGAAGAATTTTTTATGTACCTCCAGGAAGTGGTGAAATATACTACTTGAGATGTCTTCTAAATGTACTTCGAGGGCCGACTAATTGGGAGGACATCAAGTCATATAAGGGTGTCATATACCCCACTTTTCGAGATGCATGTTACGCTAGAGGTTTGTTAGACGATGATAAAGAATACATTGACGCCATTGTCGAAGCAAGCCAGTGGTCTACTGCGCAGTCTATGAGGAAATTGTTTGTCATATTACTTACTTCGAACTTGGTCAATCGGCCAGAAAATGTGTGGAATGAAGTGTGGCAACATCTTGCAGAAGATGTACAATTTAACAAGCGCAAAGTGTTGCAACAAGAAGGTAAATTAGAATTCGTTTTATATTTTAATAGAAACAATTATATTATTTAATCATAATATGTTTAATTAACATTGTCCTCTACAATTTTTAGATTTGTGTATGTCCGATGACGAAAAGAAGAATTTGGCCTTGATTGAAATAGAGCGTTTGTTACAATCGTACAACAAGTCTTTGAAAGATTACCCTCATATGCCACTTCCAAACTACGATGATGCTGTGCTGTGTGATAATCGTTTGTTGTGGGATGAGCTTGATTACGACCGTGAGGCATTATTAAAGGAGAGTCAAACAATGGAGAGGCAATTGACGGAAGAGCAAAAAGTTGTGTACGAAACTGTAGTAAACGACGTAGACCACCAAAAGGGGGGGTTGTACTTTGTCTACGGCTACGGTGGAACTGGGAAAACATTTGTATGGAGAGCGTTATCTGCAAAAATTTGGGCGAGAGGGGATATTGTCATCAACATAGCTTCTAGTGGAATTGCATCTCTACTGCTTCCTGGCGGGCGAACAGCACACTCGAGGTTTGCAATACCAATTGCAGTCACGGAGGATTCGACATGCAACATCACCCAAGGTAGTAACTTGGCAGAACTCATTATAAAGTGCAAACTAATAATATGGGATGAAGCACCGATGATGCACAAGCATTGCTTCGAGGCACTAGATAGGACATTGCGTGATCTACTACGGTTCACTGATACTAATGCTGAAAACAGGACGTTTGGAGGCAAAACAGTAGTACTTGGTGGTGACTTTAGACAAATTCTGCCAGTGATCCCTAAAGGTACAAGGCAAGACATTGTTTCAGCTTCAATCAACTCTTCGTACCTTTGGGATTCATGTCAAGTGCTAAGGTTAACAAAGAATCTTAGACTTGCAAACAAAGAATCAACAGTTGATCTCAAAACAGTTCAAGAATTTGCATCTTGGCTAGCTGCTATAGGAGATGGCACAATGGGAGGACCTAATGATGGTTATTCGAACGTTCTCATCCCTGATGAAATGTTGTTGCCATCTAATGGTAATGACATAGCCACAATTGTTGAGAGTACATTTCCATTGTTCAAGGAAGGCGATTGCCAGCTACAATACATATCAAATAGGGCAATTTTGGCACCCACACTAGACATTGTCAATGCAATCAATGAGTATATGACTGATTTGCATGTGGCGGAAAGCAAGACATATCTAAGCTGCGATACTGTGTGTAAATCTGATGCTGGCAATGGTATCCTCGCTGATATGCACACTCCTGAGTTCCTCAATGGCTTGAAAGCGTCCGGCATACCTAACCATTCTTTAACTTTAAAGGTTGGATCTCCGGTTATGTTGTTGAGAAACATAGATCACTCAATGGGTCTATGTAATGGTACAAGACTTATCATCACCAGATTATCTGATCATGTTGTGGAGGCAAAGATTGTTTCAGGGAATAATGCAGGTCAAATTGTCTTGATACCAAGGATGTCAATGACCCCAACTGATACAAGATTACCTTTCAAATTTCAAAGAAGACAATTCCCGTTGATGCTATCATACGCAATGACTATCAACAAAAGTCAAGGGCAAACATTGACACACGTTGGCTTACTATTAAGGAAACCGGTCTTTGTTCATGGTCAACTATACGTGGCGGCTTCAAGGATTAGCAACCCTAAAGGTCTACGACTGTTGATAGCAAACGAAGGTACTAAGAGTATTAATTATACTACAAATGTTGTGTACCATGAAGTTTTTAATAATTTGTAATTTTCAATATTCTATTGTTTTAAATAAAGTAAGTAGTTAACTTTGCTTAAATATTCGCTCTAATCGCATCCGTGCACCGCACGGGTATAATACTAGTAAAATCTTATAACATGTACAGACTAAACTACTTAAACTAAATTATATACATATAATGCTACGTGTAGTGCGAAGCTATCTTACACGTTGTGTAATACAAATACTGCTACGTGTAGTAGAAAATGATGCAAAGTAAAGAAACAAAAGGGAAAGTATACTACTCCATCTACTGCACAACCTAGATGGATCCACCGCCGTTCGCTCACTGCGTTCTGCGATTTCTGAAGCTTCCTTCTCTCTAACTCAAAACGCATACTCGTTTTGATACAATAGCTATCTTATCGAATATGTTCATGTTTGGCGAAGGATCCGGAAGAGATTTTGAATTTTTTACTCCGACAAAGGTAAGGATTTCTACAAATTTATACCGTGTTAAATCTGATTAACCTATAGTATTTACGCAAGATATTTGGTTGTAGTTAACGCTAAATCTCAGACACTGTATGAATTCCTGTTATTAGATCGCACTAGTAAATCTATGGTTTTAGGGGTCTAGATTCTCAAACATCATATGCTTGTGTACAGGAAGAGAGCGCAAATTATATGGTGCATTGTGGACCGTGGTCATGGCTGATAATGCAGTTGTGTTGAACGGATACTGCAGTTGTGTTGAAAAGATACTGCGGTTGTGTTGAAAGGAAACTGCAGTTACGCAGAACAGAGGTCGTTCATCCATTCAACACAACTGTAGTATCCGTTCAACACAACTGCAGTATCCGTTCAACACAACTGCAGTATCAGTTCAACACAACTGCATTTACATACGGATGAAATGGCCACTGCATTTACATACGGATGAAATGACCTCTGTTCCGCGCAACTGCAGTATCCGTTCAACACAACTGCAGTATCCGTTCAACACAACTGCAGTATCCGTTCAACACAACTGCAGTATCAGTTCAACACAACTGCAGTATCAGCCATGACCTATGACCATGGTCCATGGTATAAGAACTGGGAAGAGAGTCTGCTAGAATTGTTGTCTTTTCGCTGAATTCTTGATTTTCAAAAATCTATGGCTATCTTGAATCTTCTAGGGTTTACACATATTTTTCTACATCTCGTAGTTGAAGACATATATGTAATTAGATTAGTTCTAATTTTTTACTCATTTTTGCAAAGGTTGTCGCCTCATCGAAGCCGTTAAAAATACTAACAGCACGTTTGGTTCACGGGATGAATTTGAAGGGAATATGAATAGTATTCCACAAGGAATGAAATAGGTAAGGAATAGAATAGGAATTGTATTCTATTGTTTGGTTCACTGAAGGAATAGACTTTAGGAATTGTATTCGAATGTTTGGTTGGTTAAAGGAATAGAAATAGAATAGATTTTAAAGACATAAATACCCTTATACATAATAATAATAATAATAATAATAATAATAATAATAATATTATTATTATTATTATTATTATTATGCATACATACACATATGTATGCTTGTTTATATCTAAGTTGTCTTTAATTAATACTACCTCTGTCCCATTTTGTTTGTCTGATTCGATTAACGAGGCTTGACTGAAGTTATTTTTAATTCAAATTTTCATAATATTAAGTTTAGTATTAGTATATAAAATTTATATATTTAGAAACTACATTAAAAGTACTATTAAACACAAAAAATCAAATTTAAAAATAATTAAAAATTACTAGAAAAAATAAGCAATGATGAAAGAGTTGGTTTGACCAATGAATAGTAAACAGGACAGATAAAATGGGACAGAGGGAGTAATTCTTTAATATAAATATGTGTTTTATAATAATAATAATAATAACAATAATAATAATAATAATTATAAGTTTTCAATAATAATAATAATAATAATATATTTGTTAGAGAGATACATGGAAGATTGAGAGATTAACTCCTAGCCTAAATTTTTTTAGTATGAATATGTGGTTAACATCCTTCAGTCCTCTATATAAATAGCATGAGTGAATACAATTACATATTTTCACTTACAGTTCTCTCTTGTTAACACACATACATATATATGATTTTATTGGTACTTGATCCACAATAAAATGGACTCCCGGGGTCCTATGTCCTCATCAATACACATACATAGAGGTTAAGAAATTATTATTATTATTATTATTATTATTATTATTATTATTATTACTCCATATTATAATAAAAATACATATTTATATTAAAGAGTTATTAAATAAAGATAACTTAGAATTGAATGTGTGTATGTATGCATAATATATATATATATAATTTATTTAAATATATATTTAATGATAGATAAAGTTATAATTAATTATATATATACATTTATATAATACATTATATATATTTATTAAAGATAAATATAAAATAAATTGTAAAGGGTATTTTTAGTATTTTCAATATAAAAGCTATTCCAATAGCATAGGAATAGCTAATACCATAGCACCCCTAGGAATGGCTATTCCTTTTGCAAAGGTAATAGCTCATTCCTAGGAATGCTATTCCCATGACAAATTGACCGAACCAAATAATGGAATAGGTCTATTCCAAGGAATCTTATTCCATTCTTGACCTATTCCATGAACCAAACATGCCATAATTGTATATTTTTTTTGTCTTACAAGTACATTTTTAATATATTAAAAGTATATTATTTGTGTTGTAAACTACATTATTTGAGTATTGAAAGTACATTATTTTATATATACTATCAAATAATGTACCTTCAATACACAAAGTAATTTTAATATATTGTACTTTATATTTATGATCCAGACAGCTATATGCATCATAGTCCGCACAATAATTTACCCGTATAAGATTTCCGACTTGTTTCTGACAGGCAACACAAATGGGCTACGTTAAGCTTGATCAAGATCCAAATTTTCACGCGGAGTTTGGTCCCCCAAAATTTGCATGAGATTTCTTTCATGAGTTTTATTGTGCAGAAATTTGTACAATAATTTTCTAAACATCCTACTAGCTACTGTCAACACCGAGCCATCAATGATGAGAGCAACTGTCAACTAAAATTTAATTTCTATAGGAAAAATTCTTCTTTGAAATACTGTGCATATATCATTCAAATTTGAAGTCTTTAGACCAGCCGACCAATGAAAATTATTCATATTCTTTTGCTTGCTGATCTTCAGGTTGGATGTATAATTCATGCATCACAACTTTCTAAACCATTTCAACTGTTTTACCCTTTGATAAATTGCAAAAGGCAAGCATTTCTAAGGTAAACATTTGAAAATTAATAAAAATTTTATGTAATTGTTGTAAATACATGCACATGGATATTTGTTTGTTGGATAAGAATAAAGCGATTCTGAGGATTTATATATATAATTTTAATTTTTGGATAGGATCGGAGAATAAAAACTAAATTTTTACAATTAGATTCCTAAAACATCGGCATCAACGTAACCCTCAACGGCACATCAATGATCAATGCCAATTGATGGATCATAAATTATGATTGTGAGTTTTGTTGGCCAACAGACTGAAGGAGGTTCTTGAGAAAGTTATTTCTCCCTCGCAGAGTGCATTTCTCCCTGGGCGTCTTATTACAGATAATGCTCTTATTGCTTCGGAGGTCATACACTTTTTAAATCGGAAAAGAGAAGGGAGGGAGGGTTGGTGTGCGCTTAAGTTGGATATGGCTAAAGCCTATGACAAGATGGAATGGCCTTATCTTAGGGAAGTGATGTCTCGGATGGGGTTTGATCATCGGTGGATTCGTATGATTATGCGCTGTGTGACTACAGTTCGGTATAGAATCGGGGTTAATGGTAACCTGACAGACTGCATTATTCCAACGTGTGGCCTTCGTCAAGGTGACCCTCTTTCTCCCTATCTATTTATTCTTTGTGCAGAAGGGCTTTCTCATTTGATTACTCGTGCTACAATGAATGAGATGATTTCGCCTTGTGTTGTGGCTCGCGGTGCCCCTGGGATTTCGCACCTGTTCTTCGCGGACGATAGTCTGCTTTTCTTTAAAGCCACCATTCCGGAAGCACACTCTGTGAAAGCTTGTCTTGAAGCTTATGCAAGGATGTCAGGTCAATGTGTTAACTTCAACAAGTCTTGTATCCTGTTTAGCCGAAACACAGGGGAGCATATGAGAAATGATGTGGCTAACTTTTTTAATGTGGCACAATTAGACAACCTGGGGAAATATCTTGGGTTACCGATGGGTATTGGCAGGAATAAAAAAGCAGTGTTTTCTTATATTGAGTCGAAGTTAATGCACCGGTTGAGTGGTTGGCACAAAAAGGTGTTATCAAAGGCTGGTAAAGAGGTGCTTCTAAAATCTGTGGCGCAGGCACTACCCATGTATGTGATGAGCATGTACTTTCTCCCCGTTACCTTTTGTGAGCGCATTGAACGATTGATGAATAAGTTTTGGTGGTCTACGAGGGGTAGCAGGGATGGAGGAGTTAGATGGATGGCTTGGGGAAAACTGTGTGAACCGAAGGTCAGTGGCGGTTTGGGTTTTAAGAATTTAAGCCGTTTTAATGTCGCTCTATTAGCTAAACAGGGGTGGAGGTTTCTATCCCAACCCACTTCGCTAGCTGCTCGACTATACAAGGCAAGATATTACCCCAAGGTTGATTTTTTTGATGCAAATATTGGAGCTAATCCGAGTTTCTGCTGGCGGTCTATCCTAGCAGGCCAACAACTCCTACGCCAAGGTTGTATTCGTAGGATTGGGAATGGGGGTGATACGAATGTGTGGACGCATCCTTGGCTTCCTAATGATCCCGACCCTTTTATTCGTACTCATATGCCTGATGTTGCTGATATGAAGGTTAGTCATCTAATTTTGCCTGCTACTAATGATTGGAATGTACAGCTGATCAACACATTATTCGACCAAAGGGATGTTAATCTTATTTTGCAAATTTCCATTGCTTCTCAGTACGTGGATGCATGGTGCTGGAAAGGTGATATAAGGGGATTCTACTCTGTTAAGCAAGGGTATAGAGCTCTCTCAGAATCGCATGCTATTTCTAATGCTGGAAACTCTACGGTATGGCGTCATCTATGGAAGTTAAAAATACCCCCCATGTCCAGAATTACTTATGGCGGTGTTTGCAGGGTATTGTACCTACCATGACTGTTTTAGCGCAGAGGCGAGTAAATGTGGATCAATTATGCCCTTTATGTAAGCACCATCCTGAAACCTTATCTCATTTACTCTGTGAATGTGTGTACACTGCTCCTTTATGGTATAATGATCCGAATTTCTCTCCACCAGCTGTAGACGAGAACTTTGTTGATTGGTTGTCAAGGCAACTTGTCGCTGGTAGTGGGATGACAAGGTTATGGTGTATTGCTCTTTGTTGGTGTATATGGCGTGAGCGAAATGAAGTTGTCTGGAATCAGAAGCAATGGCAGCCTACTAAAGTTATTATGGATGTGCAGAGGAGTGTGCATGCATGGCAAACCTTGGACTTGAACTCTCCAGTTGGGGTCTCTATTATTGCTGACGAAGCTGAGGCAAGTTCTAGCCACTTACCGGTGGGAGTTGTTTCGGTTCATACGGATGCAGCCGTGTTCTTGGATTCCCAGGAGGTTACTTTTGGGTTAATTATCAAAGATAATCGTGGGGAGTACGTTGCTGCGAAAAATGGTCATTGTCACTGTCTTCCCGATGCTCATATGGCAGAAGCAATAGCGATCAAAGAGGCCTTGTCCTGGGTCAAGGAGCGAGGTCACACTAAAGTCATTGTATACACCGATTGTCAGAGGGTTTGCAATTTGCTCAATGGTAATCTACCGGATCTTTCATTTGCAGGATGTGTTATTAATGATTGTCGTGAGCTGAGTCGACACTTTGAAACAGTGTCTTTCAAGTTTATTTCTAGATCAGTGAATAGAGCTGCCCATGTGTTAGCTAGGGTTGCTCATTCTCAGGCTGGTCATTTTATTTGGCATTCGTCCATTCCTTATTGTATTGAACAATTTATTTAATGAATGATTCATGTCTTGGTTTTCAAAAAAAAAAAAGACGGGTGAGTCTAATTTGAGATCAGAAATTCTTATGTGTGAGATAGGTAGTGTTAAAATAGAAATGTACTACTTATGCTAAAATTGAAATACAAATTATGAATAAATTATTCGTCACTTATAAGGGAATGTATAATATTTTTGAGAAAAAATGTAATACTTTTAATCAAAATGTAATATCTAGGGGTTGAACATTTAGTTATAAGAAAAAGTATAATACTGTCAAGCATCTTGTGCTTAGATGGCATCTCTGTATGTGACTCTCTTCGAGGGAAAGTTCTATAAAGAAAGTATAAAACAAATACTACCCTATAATAGAGTTAATAATATTCAATAAAAAAAAGTATAATGCTAATAATAAATAAATTGATTGGTTGTTACTTGTTACTTATGAGGAAAAATGTAATATTTTTTGATGAAAAATATAATACTTTTAAATGAAAATGTAAAATTAAGGGTTCAATAGTTTTTTTTGGCTAAAGTGTCATCTCGCACCATGAACTATATTGGATTATTCATGTCGCACCTTAAACTTTCATAACGTCCATTTCGATACACAAACCATTAATTTTTTGTTCATCTAACAATTTTTACAGGTTACCTACAAGTTATAGGTAATCTATGCTAACTTGGACTTTTTTTTTGTTTTCTTATTCTTTTTTTTTTAATTTTTTTATTTTCTTCTAAACCTTTTCCAGCTCAACAACCGGTACCAGAACCGTAAAATAATAATAAAAAAATTCTTATATTTAAGCATTTAGCTACTGGCAGTAGCTAAATATATATATTAAAAATAATTATATTTAGCTACTGCCAGTAGGCAGTAGCCAAAATAATAATTAAAAAAATTTATAATATTTTTTTATAATAACAAAACATATTATATATAACTATATATACTAAAAGAAAAAAAAATTCCGATTGAATCGAAACCGAAACCTTTTTATAAGGTTCCGGTTATGGTTTGTGTAACCTTGGAATCGTGAACCGGCAGTTTCGAACCGGAATGAACCGCGGTCACCCCTAGGCAGGTCGTCGGTGGGCTTGGCGCACGCTGTCGCAAGGGAGGGGAGGAGCAGTGGATTGTGGAAGGGCTGTGGTGATTTGGTCTAGTGAGCACTGGTCCGGGTGAAGGCACATGGGAGGGGTAGCGTGAGGCGTTGATTTTTTGGGTTCACTTAAAAATTTTGGGTTGACTTAAAAAGAAGATCCACATAAGCTAATTACCTGTGTCATGTCATCATAGTAACCTGTGAAAAATGCTAGATGAAAAAAAATTAATGGTTTGTGTATCGAAATGGACGTTATGAAAATTCAAGGTGCGGCATGAATAATCCAATAGAGTTCATGGTGCAGAATGACACTTTAACTTTTTTTTTTTTTTTCAAAGTAAAAAGCAACTGGAGTAGATTACTGTAAGAGAACTGAAACAAAGTCAGGAGGGAGAGTCTTAATACAGTGAAATAGCCTGATGTAAGGTTTTGGATGTTAGAGAATGAGCAACTAAATTCAATTGTCTAGAAATTAAACGAAAAGAACAGACAGTAAAGAAAGGCAGTAGAGCCAAACAATCATTGAGAACAATTCCGACGTGAAATCTAGGCCTGTCAGTAGGGGTGGAGAGGAAGCGGTACAGGGCCGAGCAGTCCATATGGAGAGTAACCGAAGCAACGCCACGGTCCTTAAGCCACGATAGAGCCTCCTTGCAAGCAAGGGTTCAATAGTTATTTATGAAGAAAATAATTGTAATAGTTAGTAGAGAAATTCAATCATTATTGCATGGACCATGGTCCACACAGCTGTGTGGACCAAAAATAAAAAGTATATTATTTTTGTACTGTAGGTACATTATTTGATATATACCTACAGTACAAAAATAATGTACCTACAGTACAAAAATAATATACTTTTTATTTTTGGTCCACACAGCTGTGTGGACCATGGTCCATGCAATAATTTGCCAGAGAAATTATAGTACTTATTAAAAATTTGATCCTTCTAACTTATGAAGATTCAAACAATTTCATAGGAGATTTTAGAGAAGCCTAATTGAAATATTCTTTTTTTGTTTTTTTTTTTAAAAAATAATTTGATATGATGGTTACGGAGCTTTTTGCTGACTCCCCAAATTGACTATGTCAAGTCAAAGTGATAATCCGTTCCATTTCTATCGGCATTGATCGTCCACTTGCACTTGCATCTCATTTACTATCAGCTAGTGTTAATTTTAATCTTGTGGACTACATTATTCATATCATTTTCAGTACTGTTTTAGATCTTAATTCAACTTAGTTTTTTTTTTTAAATTAAAAACTAGTATTTTCACCCGTGCGTTGCACGAAATTATTTTTAATAATATTTTAAGAATATTTGAATCGATATACATACAATTATATAAATTATAACATCGAATATTATATAGCGCAATTGATGAATACCAAAGTGCCTACAGGCGCGGCTAATGTCAATACCAAAGTGCCATAAAAAGTTGAGATACAAAAGATCTATATATCAACATCGAAGTTCATTCAATAATTCAATTGTTTTCTTTTTAAAATTGCTTTTTTTTTTTGAAAATACGAGATGGGAATCCAGACAAGACACCAAGAAAGAACTAAGCGTCAAGCCAAATAACTCGCTGTGTAAAAATATCCATAAGGTCATTGCAAACTCGGCTTCTACATACTTGGGGTGGCTCGTAAAATTCAATCTAGTCTGTCTCCTCACATTTTTTAAATTACTTTGGGTTTAGGGTTTAGGGTCCGTATGAGAGTTGTCTATTGACATTCTTAGTTTAAGCTCGTCAACTACCGACAACCTAAAATAATTTACCTACTTGTAGTTTTTGTCGTAACAAAATGACTTTTACCCAAAGCGCACCTTCGTGTAACAAATGGTTGTACTTTTTCCGGAAATCAAACAAAATTACTACAACAGTCGTTTCAGTGGCCCATACTCTCGCTTTCTAAGTTCAATTCTAACACAACATTTAGACAAGAGGCTAAAGTCAGTGAATATGTTCACCAAAAGTTTTATTTTTTTTGGAATAAGGTTCAAATTGGCCACTAAACGTAACTTGAAAGTGCAATTAGGCCACTGAACGAAAAAAATGTGCAATTTGGTCACTGATCACTCCAAATGCATGCAATTTCACCTGATAGTAGGTTACCTTCCATTTCACCAGGTTACCTGCTTACATGGGTGGTGAGTTGATATTTTTAAATATTTTTTTAATAATAAACTTTAAAATTAAAAATTAATTGAAAATATTAAAAAATTAATATTAAAAAATATTAATATTAAAAATATTAAAAATTAAAAAATTAAAAAATTAATATTTTTTAATTTTTAATTTTAATTTTTAATATTTATTCAATAATAAACTTTAAAAATAAAAATTAATTTAAAATATTAAAATATTACTATTAAGATATTAAAAAATTAATATTAAAAATATTTTAAAATTAATATTTTTAAAATTTTTAATTTTTATATTTATTATTAAAAAATTATTTTAAAATGCCACATCACCATCCATGTAAGCAGGCAACTTGATGAAATGAAAGGTAACCTGCTATCAGGTGAAGTTGCATGTGGAGTGTTCAGTGGCCTAATTGCACATTTTTTTTCGTTCAGTGGCCTAATTGCACTTTCAGGTTACGTTCAGTGGCTAATTTGAACTTTATTCCTTTTTTTTTTCTTTTTTCTTTTAAGGTTCACACTTGTGTGAGACCGTCTCACGGAACCTTATTCGTGAGACGGGTCGGGTCGGGTCAAAGCACCATGCAAATGTCATACTTATATGTACAAATATCATACTTATATGCTCAAATACAACACTTATCAAGAATACAATTTTGTTACTTATAAGAGAAAAAGTAATACATTTTTCATAATAAGTAATGTTGACAAGTACCCCTTACTTATAAGGGCAAATATAATACTTTTGAGGAAAAAAGTAATACTTTTAAATTGAAATGTAAAAGTTTTGTATTTTCCCTTAAAAGTAATAAGTAACAAAAATTTTGTTCTTGATTAATATTACATTTGAGCATATAAGTATGACATTTGTGCGTATAAGTGTTACAATTGCATATTGACCCGACCCGTCTCATGGTGAGACGGTCTCACACAAATTTTTGCCTTCTTATAAATGTTACGTTCACCAAAAGTACGATTAAGGTTTTCCCAATGGGTATTTTTGTACATTTACGTATTCACTTTATATTGGTTTTGTATTCTTGAGCTCTATATATACTCTCATCTTTCCATCCAGTCCCAGTGCACTCAGTATAATAAAGTTTGTATCTTCTCCACAAAATGAGTCTCTCCCTATTTTGTTTTTATGCCATATTTGCCTTCCTCTTCAAAGCATCCTTCTCCCTGCCCGGAAATGTTTCTGATCACAGAGCATTGCTTTCATTGAAGGCCAACATCATTGGAGATCCTCTGCCTCTTCAATCATGGAATCACTCTACCCATTTCTGTAATTGGGTTGGAATAACTTGTGGTCACAAATACCAACGAGTTGTAACAATCCATTTGGGTCGAGCAACCTTCAAGGCTCTTTGTCCCCTGCAATTGGGAACTTGAGTTTTCTTAGAGAATTGTGGCTTCACAACAACACTCTAACAGGTATAATTCCTAAAGAGATGGGTAGACTTACAAGATTAAGTGTGTTGGTTTTGGAAACTAATGTATTTTCAGGTGAAATTTCGAAAACCTTTCACATTGTGTTAGTCTAACACATTTTTATTTGGGAAAGAATAATCTAACGGGTACATTTTCTTTTGAGTTTCGATCACTGTCCAAACTTGAGTACCTTTCGGTTCCCATAAACTAGTTGATGGGAGAGATACCTGCTTACCTAGGCAATTTTTCATCCCTCAAGAAACTTTCTTTTGCTGGAAATAATTTCAAGGGAAAAATTCCTACTTCTTTTGGGTGCCTGCAGAAAGTTTATTTTATTTCTGTAAGCTATAACTACCTGAGTTCTACCATTCCCATATCCATTTTCAATCTCTCATCATTGGTAACTTTTAATGTAGAAGACAATAAACTTGAGGGATATCTTCCTTCAAATTTAGGCTCTACCCTTCCAAATCTAGAGTATTTTTATATTGGTTATAATCTTTTAAGAGGGCGACTTCCTATCTCAATATCAAATGCCACAACACTACACCATTTTGATGTTCGTCATAATGATTTTTATGGAGGGGTACCGTCATTTAATGGACTTGAAAGACTAAAATTGCTTGCTCTTTATGACAATCCACTTGGTAATGGAAAATCCACTGATTTGGATTTCATGTCATTTCTTCTCAATAGTACTGCTACACTATTGACCCTGTATCTTGATAATTGCAATTTTGGTGGGGTTTTGCCCAGATTCATAGCAAACTTTTCACATCTTAAGGATTTTCAATTAGAAGAAAATATCATAGGCGGATATCTTCCAAGTGAAATTCATCTTCTTGTTAACTTACAATACCTAGACTTATCAGAAAATGTCATTGGCGGTACAATTCCAAGTTCATGGGGAGGAAGCCTTCAACAACTCATCGGTTTATACCTTGAAGGAAACAATTTGTTTGGTGAGATTCCAATTTCATTGGGAAATCTGTCCCTTCTTAGTGAGCTTTACCTACAATTCAATGAGTTGCAAGGTACTGTACCAAAAAGTTTTGAAAATTTTAAGTATTTGTTAGAATTAAATGTTTCCAGAAACAAACTCCATGGAAATTTTCCCAAAGTTATCTTCACATCACTTGTGCATTTAGACCTCTCTCACAATCACTTTACAGGTCCTCTTCCTGTAGAGATTGGTGGGTTCAAAGATTTGGTGACACTAAACCTCTCAAACAACATGTTCTTAGGCACACTTCCAAGTACCATTGGTGCACTGAGTAGCTTGATTGAACTCAACATCAATCATAACCTTTTCCATGGATTTATTCCTCCTTCTTTCAGTTCTTTAAAAAGCCTAGAAATTTTAGATCTATCTTGTAATAACCTCACAGGAAAAATACCAAAATTTCTAGGTAAACTTCAGTACTTGAAGCGATTGAATTTATCATTTAACCATTTGGAAGGTGAGATACCTACTGAAGGGATTTTTAAACACAAGACTGAAGTTGAGCTGGTTGGAAACAACCTTTGTGGAGGTATTCCACAATTTGGGTTGCCAACATGCCCAAGAGAAGGGGAAAGACAACATCTGTCCCATATTCAAAATTTGGCAATTTTAATGTCAAGTGGGACATTGATTCTGCTGATAATTGTAGCTCTTATTGTGTTCATTTATAAGCAGAAGAACAAGAAGCCTTTAACGTTGGATGCAACAACAGAGTTCATGCCTAAGTTGTCATATTGGGATATCCAGAATAGGGCTGTGCAGCGGTCGGGTTCGGACGGTTCGGGTGGTCGGAGGCTACAACCGATCGGATTTCGGTTTTAGATTTGTAACCCCAAACCGTTTAAAAAAATGATGAAACCCGTCGGTTTTGGAGATTTTGATCTCCGACCGACATCCGATTAACCGTCGATTTAGTCGGGTTGATAAAAAAAAAATTAATGCAAAAACTAAATTACTATTAGAATTTTAGTCAAAACTCCAAACAACCAAACCTCAAAAAACTAAAATACACACAAAATCACATCTGAAACTGATATAGTGAAATGTCTAAGAGACTAAGACTCTAAAATCCTAATCATTCACAAAAATTTAATTACACCAAAATACAAATCAAATTACAACTGTCATTCACTCATTCACAATTCACAAAGAGCAATTAAACATTTAAATCACAGCAGGTCAGCAGCACAGATCCAGCCTCCAAGCCTCCAGTAGTCCAGCCTCCAAGCCTCCAATCCTCCATTACCTCCAATAGTTGCCTAAATCCTAATCCTCTTCCTAATTATATTCAAAGTTAGAAAAGATGAAAACTTAAAAATGTAGTAAACTTGCCAAAATATATAGTATATACAATATTACAATATAATAAGTATATTGTTATTAGTAATAACAGAAAGTTAAGATTGGGACAAAGTGTGCTCAGATTGCTTATTTTTCATATCATGTAAGGATTGGGGGAAATTGCCAATGACCTATGGATTGACCACAGTTCATGGCAACATACCAAACCCAATCCAACAAATCCCAGATTTCAGAGTATGGTGGAAGCATCATCATTGCACTGGGCAGTTATTACTTATTAAACATTTAAAAAAAAACAGAGAAGAGAGTCAGAGAGATATACCAGACAGGATCCTTATACAATTATACTTACAACCATTCCAATTTCCAGTGGTCAGTGGATAGTGTGAATCCTCAAACCTGGGGCAGTTATTAGCCACTGAGGCTGCAAACTTTCCAGCCAGGGAGGCATCAACTCAACTCATCATTATGTAGAGCCACAGCCACCAGCCCACCATGGTTCCATGCTCAGGCAGTCAAGCAGTCAAGCAGTCAAGTACTCAAACATACACAATTTAGTTTTAAACAGCACAAGGCACAACTCACAAGCATAAGCAGAAAACAGTAAAACAGTAAACAAATAAAGATATGAAATAGTTTCAGAGAATTGAAATTTAATTTACTGGTATTGTAGGCAGGGAAGAACCAACTCCAGTACCAACTCCAGTGCAGAACTCTGCACACAAAAAAAAAAAAATAATAAACATTAGACTTTAAACTAATTAACTAAAAAATAAACAAACTTATAATTAAAGTTAAAACTTATAAGAATAATTACCTTTTTCAAATTTCTCAACCTCATCAATGTTTTCTTCAACTGAAAGAGGCTGATTGTGCAACCTAAGCCAATCTTGTGCACATACAAGTGCCTCCACAATTTTAGGAGTAAGAGAACTCCTAAAGGCATCAAGAACTCTCCCACTTGTACTAAAGGTTGATTCTGATGCAACTGTAGAAATGGGAACAGCAAGTATATCCCTAGCCATTTTAGAAAGCACAGGGAACTTTCCACCATTTCAAGAGGTCAAATTCACCATCCTCTTCTATAATTTCCTCACTCAAATAAACTTCCAACTCAGTTTTCTTTCTGCCTAATTCTCCACTCTCCAATCTTTGTTTTTTTAACTGGGATTTTAACAAAGATTGGGGTCTCCCAACAGAAACTGGATCAGACAAAACAGTAGGGGGAACAGACTGTTCAACAGGAACAGAATCAGACTGGACTGGGAAACTTGTCACATAATCAGCATACAACTCCTTCAAGTCTTTCATAACCTTCTCAAACAAGGACTTGCCATTTTCATCACCATATAATTGATTAAACTGATATGGCATGTATTCAATTTTGTCCCTAGGATCCATTATATTTCCATAAAAAATCAGAAAATTCATCTTGTTTGGATCACCCTAGTATTTATCAAACTTGGTCCTCATATTCATCCCCATTGCTTTAACAGAATCAGATTCAGCTCCCACCAGACCAGTAAGTATGCAAGATAAATCAGACACTTCAGAGAAGAAAGTGTTAGAAGTTACATACAAAGAACCAGATATCCTAACAGTCATTTCATAAAATGATTTCAGAAATTTCACCAACCCTTCTACTACCTCCCAATCTAAGAAATTAGGAACATTCCCACCCAAATCAGATTTGAAGGAAGTGTCATGATCTTCATACACTTCAAAAACCTTTTGATACAGCAAAGCAGTATGCAGCATCAAATATGTGGAATTCCACCTTGTAGGTACATCAAGAACCAAAGAGTTTTTGGCTTCCACCCCAATTAAGTCAGCAAGCTCTCTAAATTTTTGGAGCCTAGCAGGAGAGCTTCTCATATACCTAACAGAGTCCCTTACCTTCTTAACAGAATCATCAGATTCCTTTAATCCATCTTGCACAACCAGATTAAGGATGTGAGCAATGCATCGCATATGCAAATACTTACACCTTACTGCAGTAGAACCCCAAGACAGCATTTTCTTTTTTAAAAACCCTATGGCAGTATCATTGCTAGAAGCATTATCAACTGTGACAGAAAAAATTGACTTCAACCCCCACTCTNTCATTCACAATTCACAAAGAGCAATTAAACATTTAAATCACAGCAGGTCAGCAGCACAGATCCAGCCTCCAAGCCTCCAGTAGTCCAGCCTCCAAGCCTCCAATCCTCCATTACCTCCAATAGTTGCCTAAATCCTAATCCTCTTCCTAATTATATTCAAAGTTAGAAAAGATGAAAACTTAAAAATGTAGTAAACTTGCCAAAATATATAGTATATACAATATTACAATATAATAAGTATATTGTTATTAGTAATAACAGAAAGTTAAGATTGGGACAAAGTGTGCTCAGATTGCTTATTTTTCATATCATGTAAGGATTGGGGGAAATTGCCAATGACCTATGGATTGACCACAGTTCATGGCAACATACCAAACCCAATCCAACAAATCCCAGATTTCAGAGTATGGTGGAAGCATCATCATTGCACTGGGCAGTTATTACTTATTAAACATTTAAAAAAAAACAGAGAAGAGAGTCAGAGAGATATACCAGACAGGATCCTTATACAATTATACTTACAACCATTCCAATTTCCAGTGGTCAGTGGATAGTGTGAATCCTCAAACCTGGGGCAGTTATTAGCCACTGAGGCTGCAAACTTTCCAGCCAGGGAGGCATCAACTCAACTCATCATTATGTAGAGCCACAGCCACCAGCCCACCATGGTTCCATGCTCAGGCAGTCAAGCAGTCAAGCAGTCAAGTACTCAAACATACACAATTTAGTTTTAAACAGCACAAGGCACAACTCACAAGCATAAGCAGAAAACAGTAAAACAGTAAACAAATAAAGATATGAAATAGTTTCAGAGAATTGAAATTTAATTTACTGGTATTGTAGGCAGGGAAGAACCAACTCCAGTACCAACTCCAGTGCAGAACTCTGCACACAAAAAAAAAAAAATAATAAACATTAGACTTTAAACTAATTAACTAAAAAATAAACAAACTTATAATTAAAGTTAAAACTTATAAGAATAATTACCTTTTTCAAATTTCTCAACCTCATCAATGTTTTCTTCAACTGAAAGAGGCTGATTGTGCAACCTAAGCCAATCTTGTGCACATACAAGTGCCTCCACAATTTTAGGAGTAAGAGAACTCCTAAAGGCATCAAGAACTCTCCCACTTGTACTAAAGGTTGATTCTGATGCAACTGTAGAAATGGGAACAGCAAGTATATCCCTAGCCATTTTAGAAAGCACAGGGAACTTTCCACCATTTCAAGAGGTCAAATTCACCATCCTCTTCTATAATTTCCTCACTCAAATAAACTTCCAACTCAGTTTTCTTTCTGCCTAATTCTCCACTCTCCAATCTTTGTTTTTTTAACTGGGATTTTAACAAAGATTGGGGTCTCCCAACAGAAACTGGATCAGACAAAACAGTAGGGGGAACAGACTGTTCAACAGGAACAGAATCAGACTGGACTGGGAAACTTGTCACATAATCAGCATACAACTCCTTCAAGTCTTTCATAACCTTCTCAAACAAGGACTTGCCATTTTCATCACCATATAATTGATTAAACTGATATGGCATGTATTCAATTTTGTCCCTAGGATCCATTATATTTCCATAAAAAATCAGAAAATTCATCTTGTTTGGATCACCCTAGTATTTATCAAACTTGGTCCTCATATTCATCCCCATTGCTTTAACAGAATCAGATTCAGCTCCCACCAGACCAGTAAGTATGCAAGATAAATCAGACACTTCAGAGAAGAAAGTGTTAGAAGTTACATACAAAGAACCAGATATCCTAACAGTCATTTCATAAAATGATTTCAGAAATTTCACCAACCCTTCTACTACCTCCCAATCTAAGAAATTAGGAACATTCCCACCCAAATCAGATTTGAAGGAAGTGTCATGATCTTCATACACTTCAAAAACCTTTTGATACAGCAAAGCAGTATGCAGCATCAAATATGTGGAATTCCACCTTGTAGGTACATCAAGAACCAAAGAGTTTTTGGCTTCCACCCCAATTAAGTCAGCAAGCTCTCTAAATTTTTGGAGCCTAGCAGGAGAGCTTCTCATATACCTAACAGAGTCCCTTACCTTCTTAACAGAATCATCAGATTCCTTTAATCCATCTTGCACAACCAGATTAAGGATGTGAGCAATGCATCGCATATGCAAATACTTACACCTTACTGCAGTAGAACCCCAAGACAGCATTTTCTTTTTTAAAAACCCTATGGCAGTATCATTGCTAGAAGCATTATCAACTGTGACAGAAAAAATTGACTTCAACCCCCACTCTAGTAGGCAACTTTCAAGTGCCTTAGCTATGTATTCCCCCTTATGTGAAGAAATAGGGACAAAGGAAATGATTTTTTTCTGTAGCTTCCACTCATGATCTATGAAATGTGCAGTAATGCACATGTAGTTGATTCTTTGTACAGAAGTCCAAGTATCAGTAGTGATACTAACCCTTTGGCAGCTAGTCTTAAAGAAATTCTTCAAATTAACCCTCTCATCAGAATAAATTTTCAGAATATCCCTACTTACTGTCCATCTAGAAGGAATTTTGAACATAGGACAGCAAACAAGAATAAATTTCCTAAAACCTTGACCCTCCACAAACCTAAAAGGTAGCTCATCAACAGAGCTCTCCTAATCAACTCCTGATCAAAAACCCAGGTTCCTAAAACCCCTGCTGCACCTTCAGACTCAGTTAAACCAGAACTAGGGGCAGGAGAGAATGTGAGTAGAGATTGCCTAGTATCCTTAGAGTGAGGATTTTTTAAGCAAGTCATAATGTGATTTCTCAAAGTAGAAGTCTCATGTCTTTTGGTCTCAGATTTGTAAGACTTTTTACAGTATATGCACACTGCTGAGACAACAATGTTATCTTTGTTCTTGATTTTTTCAAAGTTATCCCAAACAGGAGATCTGGTTTCAACCTCTTTTCTTTTTTTAGGAACAGATGGAGGCAAAGGCTGCTGAGATGTATCTTTCTCTACAGCTTCTGCTCC
>NC_044916.1:16166813-16170549 GCF_003576645.1 Ipomoea triloba | reverse complement strand
TTTGAGAGGGAGGTTGACTTCCAGACCCACCAACACTTTCCATCTATAACATATAGTAGGAAAGTATTAGGGATCTCATTTCAAAATCTAGAGCATTTCAATTTCATCATTAANATAATCAGGCATTCAAGCAAAGTATGCAAATACTTTTTGATGCTCATCATTTATATGGATTTCACATCCCACTAATCCCAGTTAGGGGCTATGGCTTCCACCAAAACAGACATTCAGATTTTAGGCATTCAAGATTTTTAGAAATGGATTTCAGACTTTCAGTAAGCACAATAACACAAAGAAATCCATAATCATTAATCAGGGGAATAGGGGATAGGGCTTCGGGCTTCCACCATACTGGAAAATAATACACTAGATTGCTAGAAGCCTAGAAATTAGGCGAATAATTTCACAAAATCAGAGTATATCAATATCAAAATTCAGAACCCTAAATCAAAGAGCTTGAAATTAGGGTCACAACACTATCACAGATTCACATGAGTCACAACACAGGACACAGAATCAGAGAATAACAAAAATCAATTAGGGTTTAGGGGTTACCTTGTTTCTCAGCAATAATCCCCTGAGAACAGAGGGCCTTCGATTCCTAGCAAGCAAACTGCAACCCTCTCGAGTCCACAGGTCACCGTCTGTCCGTCTCTGCGTCTCACCGATTCAGGGACTACCGAACTAGGGCTTCCACCGGAGACTTAAAAGTCTCTGATTCTCTAACTCTCTTAGAACTTACAAATTGTAGAACTGTAGAAGAGACAACGAGAGTACGAGACTACGAGAGAGGAGACAGTAATCTAAGAACTTAGAGAAGAGAGAACAAAGAGAGAGGTTGAGAGAACTCAGAGAAGAGAGATTGAGAGAGGTCGAGAGAACGAGAGAATTCTCTAGGTCAAGAGTGAAGAGGTGCGACTGCGCAAATGAGTAGATCTGGAATCTTCGCAATATATATACTATGCTCATACGACGTCGTATATATGTGCTGAATGCGAACCCTAGTGTTACATCGGGTATTCGGACGGGTTCGGGTGGCATTACTGCCACCCAAACCGAATTCATTTGAACCGCACAGCGCGCGGTTCGGTTCGGTTTAGCTTGTTCGGGTTCGGTTATCCTCGGATGACGCATTGGCGGTGGTCGGGTCGGTCGGGTTCTTCGGTTTGGTCGGGTTATGCACACCCCTAATCCAGAAGGCTACTAATGACTTTTCTAAATCCAACATAATTGGATTTGGAAAATTCAGCATTGTTTACAAAGGCATTCTTGGTGGTAGTTTGGGAATAGTTGCAAATAAAGTGTTCAAGCTTCAAGTCAGAGGAGCATCCAAGAGCTTTTTGGTGGAATGTGAAGCATTGAGGCAAATTAGGCACCGAAACTTGGTAAAAATTTTGGCCGTTTGTTGTAGCATTGACCACGAGGGTAATGACTTCTTGGCCATTGTTTATGAGTATATGGTCAATGGTAGTCTAGACAATTGGTTGCACAATCACTCAAAAGACACAGGAGAAAATAACAATTCAAAGAATTTGAACTTGTTACAAAGGGTACATATTGTAATTGATGTGGCAAATGCATTTGATTATCTTCATAATCATTTGGAGACATGTTTAGTGCATTGTGATTTGAAGCCAAGCAATATTTTGTTGGATGGGGACTTAGTTGCTTATGTGGCTGATTTTGGATTAGCAAAGTTTCTTCCCACGAAAGTTACACTTGCATCTTCATCTAACCAAGTGAGTTCATCTTTAGGAATTACAGGGACTATTGGATATGCAGCTCCAGGTAGGCTATTATCCTTTCTTAATTTAGTTAATCATCTATCTAAGTGAGTTTTAGATATTCACAACTTGAAACTTTTAAGAAAGAATCAATAAATATATATATAATATATATATATATATATAAAATTTTTGGTGAAAGACTACTCATGCTTGAATTTGAATTTTTTTCAGAGTATGGGATGGGAAGTGATTTGTCAACATTTGGTGATATGTATAGCTATGGAATCCTTTTGCTAGAGATATTTACCAGTAAAAGTCCTACTAGTGATATTTTTAATAATGGCTTAACACTTCATAACTACGTTAGAATGAGCATGCCTGAGCAAGTCACCGAGATTGTGGATCCAAAGCTATTCCACAAAGAAGCTAATCCAACACCTAGAAGCCTTGTACTTCAGAACCAGATAACAGAATGCCTTGTATCAATTTTTAAAATTGGAATAGCTTGTTCCACGGAGTTACCCAGGGACAGAATGAACATTGGCAATGTCGTCAAGGAGTTGCATTCAATCAAAGACACCCTTATGGAACTCAGAGACATTAGGATCATTTCTCGGTGAGATAATTCATTTGTGATGGTCCTTAAATTAGTGCATTGAAAATTTTCTTCGGTTGGTCATTTGTACTTATTTATTACTGTAATGTTTTTGTTTCATGCCATGTTCAATATTGATCGATGTCATACTACCATGTCGATCTATGAAAGTTAGAGCAGGCTGTATCAAGTAAGGTAGCAGCGGAGTTTGCAACGTCAACAATCCAATTAGCAAATCAGAGACCGATCGCGCAAGGGAGCAAATTATGGGGATTGATTCATTCCAATTGGTCACTTGATTGAGAATTTGATTTGATTTTATTTCGTTTGTGAAGTTGGTTAATTATGATGTTTTGAAGATTTTGCTACTTTCCCTTTTGAAGTTAATTAGTTTGCAAGTTCATTGCAACTTCTTTTTCCTGCAAAATTCTGTTTTCTCTTAGTTTTGACAATGCTTTTCCTGGAGTTCATTGATAAATGCAATAGAAAAACACCCAGAATATCCACACGGATGAGAGTAGGAAACTATATATTTGTGTATTATTGAATAACGTATGTACAGAAGAAGTATATAGATAACAATAAAATAAGAGTTGTATATGAAGTGAAACTCCTAGACTCCTAATAACACATAAGAACTCAAAGCAAGAAGTAGAAACATATATGCTATTAAGAAAAAAGGAAAATGATTCATTTTCTGAAAACTATGCTAGTAGAATTAACATTCTTCATAATTGGTCTTTCTAAGTAATACAATCCATTAACCTCCGTAGCCAAACCATTAATCATCTACAACCCATGCATGTATTCTTGAATTAAGCAAATGTTGAAGATTTTTGTAGCATGCAACAGTTTCCAACAACTAACAGCTGATCATTTGCATTGGCTGTATTTTGCCTATCTTGCTGAGAAATCTTACCATAGAACTTATTCATTGATGAATAGGATCTATCACCATAAGTTGTAATCTCACTTCAGCATACTCTTCATTGAAACCTATAAAGAATCTAGCAACATTCATTCTCAAGATGAGTCTTGATTTTGATCCAAAAAAAAAAAAAAAACACTGCATGTACTTCTCGGATTACTAGCTATATCAATGGATTAAAACTCTTTAAAAGTTTTAATCGAATACCACCATATTTTTAAAAAACTTTAAAAATCGTAATCAAATAACTAAAGGTTTGAATTTAATACCTCCAAAATTTTAAAGTTTAATAATCTTTACAAGTTTGTGTATTGTTTTATTATTTTATTGACATATTTTGAACAAAATGAAATTCTAATTCACAAACTATCAAGTCATAAAATTTGGGCAATTTATTCTGTTGACCCCGGGTCCACCTTGAACCCGGGTCCGAAATACACAATTTATATATACTGAATGTTCACAATTTATATACTGAATATTCAA
>NC_044916.1:16146813-16161813 GCF_003576645.1 Ipomoea triloba | reverse complement strand
TCTGTTTATTGATTACAAAAGTAGCTGAATTGAATTCTTATGTGCATTGCCCATAAATCCCTAGGTTAATTATTCTTTCCCTAATTCTGAGATTGTTAGAACATCAAGATTACAATTCCCCTAATCTGACCCATTCCCTTATCATACAGTTAATTCATTAGCAAATTTATTTCTTTCAATTTTCATCATTCAGTTATTAGTTGCTTGGATTCTAGTTGATTCACATACTCTAGTGCCTAGTACTCTTAATTCATACAATTACGTGTCATAGCCCCAATCCTCAGCGGAGCGACAATTCACACCCATATTTTCACTCATCATTATACATCATCAGCACTTCAAGTGTAATGTTGACGTAGCTATGCTGGACGACGCCGTGGGTTTTGGGCGGTGGTAAGAGACCATGAGGGTAAGTTTATTGCTGCTTGTGCTAGGCGTATGATGTGTGCTCGAGATGACGGGATCCCTATATAGCTGAGTCGATGACAGTAAAAGAGGCATTAACCTGGATCAAGAACCGCTCCATGACGAGCATTATAGTTAAGTAAGATTGTCTTAATTTATGTTCCAATTTTAATTCTTGTTCTGTTGATTTTTCATACGTTGGTTTACTTGTTAAGCAATGTCAGTCGGTTGTTAGAGACATTGGAGAAGCTGTTGTCTGGCATGTCAAGAGGTCAGCGAATCATGTGGCTCATGTGTTTGCACGGGCGGTTAGTTCTTCCCCTGTCCTAGTTGTGTGGGACTCTATCCCTCCCAGTTGTATTTCTGATTTGGTTTCGGTTTGATTTAATGAAGTTACTTTGATTTTCAAAAAAAATTATATACATGTGTAATTAATAGACTTTGATGAGGATAAAATAGTCCAATTGTGTTATACTTTCTTTCCAAATCCTTTGGAAATCAAAATACCAATCTTTTGCTAGAATTTTATTTTCCTTCACTTTTAGGAAGTAGAATTCCCATGAAAAATATTTATCATCTAACCAAACAACATAAAACACTATTTTCCTCCACACTTAAAAATAAAAATTTTCATGAAACAATTTATCCATCCAACCAAACACCCCTAAGAGTTCGCCTTTTGCGAGGGACTGCTGGAGGAAGTGCCCCTTTGAGTTTGGTTAGAGGTTGCCCCATTAAATACGTTGTTGGCACTTGGCACGTCAACCACGGTTTGCCCTAATAGACGAATTTGAGGTCCATTGACTTAATTAATGTGCTATTGACTTCATGTCTTATTCAAATAATTTTGTATGAGGTCCACTGACTTCAAATCGTATTGAAATTTATTTATATGAGCCATTTTCCTTTTCTTCTTTTATTTACAGTTTATACTTTATATTTATTTGGAGATTTATAGTTAGTTATCCAGGCTTAAAAATAGAGTACACTTTAATACTTATAATTCTTGAATAAAAATAAAAATTTATAATCACTTTTCGAATGTTTGTATTAGATAAATTTCACTTTGTGACTTTATTTAGTAAATTATCACAAAAGAAATAAATGAACCTAGCTAGTTAGAAGTTGCCCATTAAATAGGTTTTCCCATGAAAGACGTTGGCACGTCAAGCATGGTTTGTACGTCCTAATGGACGAATTTGAGGTCCATTGACCAGAAAGAAGTATTATATGAAAAAGGTTTTGTAAAATTTTCATTAAAAATAATGAAGTAATAAGTGTGCTCCAGTTTCTCTAACATAGTACCCCACGCCACGCTGCCTTTTACTAAGTTAATTGATTCAGTATTTGATAAGATTGGCAGAAGGGTGAAGTAGGCCTATGGACTACAACTAATTGTTCATCCAGCACCATGAACTATAATATGGTCCATCTAGACCTTCAAACTTATTATTTTGGAACAAGCAAACCCTTTAACCAATTTGTGACCTGTAATTGCAGGTATTACAAGTCATCTAGAGTTCCGGTCAACTCCGGCGAACATCTAACCAAATTCCGGCAACTAAAGTCATAATATCAACGATCGGCAACTGTTGATTGTCGTTGTCGCTGGCCGCGTTCAGCCGAAGAAGGCTGGTCGCTATCTCCGGCGATTGGAGATGGCGACCAGTTGGTCACCTTGGCCTTCTCCACTGCCAGAGATGGCGACCAAGTTGGTCGCCTTTTGCACGACCAGAGAAGGCGACTAGCCATCTTTGGTAGAATGCGACCGGCGACAGCGACAGTCAACGATCACCGGTCGTTGATATTGTGACTATAGTTGCGGGAATTTGGTCATATATTCGCCAGAACTCTAGATGACCTGTAATACCCGCAATTACAGGTCATCACAAATTGGTTAGAGGGTTTGCTTGCTCCAAAATAATAAGTTTGAGGGTCTAAATGGGCCATATTGTAGTTTATGGTGCTAGATGAACAATCTGTTGTAATACATAGGCCTATTTGACCCTTCTGTCGATAAGATTTTTTATTGTAATAACCCAAAATTTTCAATTTTTTCATAATATAACATCCATCACTAATTGGTCAAAGTTCTCAATAACACCTTAGGTTCTTTGTGGGATTCAAACCTCACCTAACCGCGAAAAGCAAGACTAATAGTTTTTTTGGATAATAATAAAACATAAAGTTAAAGAAAATATTTATTTTGATCAAGGAAAAAAGTCTCAATTTGACAAAAAATGTCTTCTAATTTTTAGTTAAAAGACATTTGATGAATTCTTTATTTTTCTCTCTTTCCCTCTCTCTCTCTCTCTCTCTCTCTCTCTCTCTCTCTCTCTCTCTCTCTCTCTCTCTTTTTTATCAAGCTCATTTTCAGATTACTATTACAACCACCACCTCTTATTATTATTATTATTATTATTATTATTATTATTATTTTATAACAAATAATATGCTCATTTTTAGAAATTAAAATATTTTTCAGAAGTGAGTCATTTTATTGAAATCAATTTATGAAAAATATTTTTCAAGTTTCTAAATGGACACTAAATGTTTATTGGACAACCACTTGATCGAGCTACTCCAATGAGGTACATTTGATATATAACTTTTTGTACAATTTTTGGTTAATCAAAGATTTTTTTTTATTTTTTTTTGTCGCCAATGACCTTGTGGTCTAGTGGCATCCGGTAGTGGCATTTGGTTGCACCCTATGTTGGAGGGGGTAGGTTCGAGCCTCAGTGGAAGCGATGCTGACTCTTTGTGCTTCAGTAGATTGAAACAGATACTACATTGTAACCGAGTCAGTAGTACTCAAAAAAAAAGATTTTTTTTTTGTCACTCGCCCGCAGTCTTTGTGTTGCTCTGTCGGACTGAATCGTGAGGCTCTTGGGAATGAGGATTCAACCTTTTGAGAATAAGATTTTTGTCACTCAATCTTTCATATTTTTGTAACTATCATTTATTATTCATGGATCAATATAAATCTTCTATCTTCACTTATTTTATAATTTGTTATTATTTTTAAATTTAACTAACTCCGTTTAACTTTTCAAAAACTAACTCCGTTTAATGGAATTATATTTTTAATTAATTTTTTTTAAATATATAAATTTTATCTAATTATACTAAATCAAACGCTGCCTAATATTCGCCACTTAACAAAATACCCACAACTCCCACAAGTGTATTTTTCTTCAAAAAGAATAATAATATTTATTATTATTATTTATAAAGAATATATTATTATACGTATTCACTTTACATTAGCTTTGTATTCTTGAGCTCTATATATACTCTGATCTTTCCATCCAGTCCCAGTGCACTCAGTATAATAAAGTTTATATCTTCTCCACATAATGAGCTCCTCCCTCTTTTGTTTTTATGCCATATCTGCCTTCCTCAGCAAAGCTTCCTTCTCCCTTCCCGGAAATGTTTCTGATCACAGAGCATTGCTTTCATTCAAAGCCAACATCATAGGAGATTCTCTTCAATCATGGAATTAGTCTACCCATTTCTGTAATTGGGTTGGAATAACTTGTGGTCGCAAACACCAACGAGTTGTAGCAATCCATTTGAACTGGAGCAACCTTCAAGGCTCTTTGTCCCCTGCAATTGGGAACTTGAGTTTTCTTAGAGATCTGTGGCTTGACAACAACACTCTAGCAGGTATAATTCCTAAAGAGATGGGTAGACTTACAAGATTAAGAGTGTTGATTCTCGATAGTAATGTATTTTCAGGTGAAATTCCTAAAAACCTTTCACATTGTGTTAGTCTAACAAATTTTTATTTGGGAGACAATAATCTAAGGGGTACATTTCCTTTGGAGTTTCGATCACTGTCCAAACTTAAGTACCTTTCGGTTGACACAAACCACTTGATGGGAGAGATACCTGCTTACATAGGCAATTTTTCATCACTTAAGATACTTTCTTTTGGTGAAAATAATTTCAAGGGAAAAATTCCTACTTCTTTTGGATGCCTGCAGAAACTTTATTTTATTGCTTTATTCAACAACTACCTTACTTCTACCATCCCCATATCCATTTTCAATCTGTCATTATTGGTAACTTCTGATGTAAAACAAAATAAACTTGAAGGATATCTTCCTTCAAATTTAGGCTCTACCCTTCCAAATCTAGAGTAATTTCATATTGGTTTTAATCTATTAAGAGGGCGACTTCCTATCTCAATGTCAAATGCCACAGCACTATACTATTTTGATGTTCGTCAAAATGATTTCTATGGAGGGGTACCGTCATTTAGTGGACTTAGGCTAAAACTTCTTTCACTTGATAAAAATCCACTTGGTAATGGAAAATCCAATGATTTGGATTTCATGTCTTCTCTTCTCAATAGTACTGCTACACTAGAGTTCCTGCTTCTTTCTAACTGCAATTTTGGGGGTGTTTTGCCCAGATTCAATGAGTTACAAGGTACTATATCGATAAGTCTTAAGTATTTGTTAGAATTAGATCTTTCCCAAAACAAACTCCAAGGAAATTTTCCCAAAGATATCTTCACATCACTTGTGTATTTAGACCTCTCTCACAATCACTTTACAGGTCCTCTTCCTGTAGAGATTGGTGGGTTCAAAAATTTGGTGACACTAAACCTCTCAAACAACATGTTCTTAGGCACACTTCCAAGTACCATTGGTGCACTGAGTAGCTTGATTGAACTCAACATCAATCATAATCTTTTCCATGGATTTATCCCTCCTTCTCTCAGTTCTCTAAAAAGCCTAGAAGTTTTAGATCTATCTTGTAATAACCTCACAGGAAAAATACCAGAATTTCTAGGTAAATTTCAGTACTTGAAGCGATTGAATTTATCATTTAACCATTTGGAAGGTGAGATACCTACTGAAGGGATTTTTAAACACAAGACTGAAGTTGAGGTGGTTGGTAACAACCTTTGTGGAGGTATTCCACAATTTGGATTCCCAACATCCCCAAGAGAAGGGGAAAGACAACATCTGTCCCATATTCAAAAGCTGGCAATTTTTATTTCAAGTGGGACTTTGATTCTGCTGATAATTGTGGCTCTCATTGTGTTCATTTACGAGCAGAAGAACAAGCAGCCTTTAACGTTGGATGCAACAATAGAGTTAATGCCTAAGTTGTCATATTGGAGTATCCAGAAGGCAACTAATGATTTTTCTAAATCCAGCATAATTGGATTTGGAAAATTCAGCACTGTTTACCAAGGCATTCTTGATGGTAGTTTGGGAATAGTGGCAATTCAAGTGTTCAAGCTTCAAGTGAGAGGAGCATCCAAGAGCTTTTTGGCAGAATGTGAAGCATTGAGGCAAATTAGGCACCGAAACTTGGTAAAAGTTTTGACCACTTGTTGTAGCATCGACCATGAGGGTAATGACTTCTTCGCCATCGTTTATGAGTATATGATCAATGGTAGTCTGGACAATTGGTTGCACAATCACTCAAAAGACATAGGAGACAATAATGATTCAAAGTGTTTGAATTTGGTACAGAGGATAAATATCGCAATTGATGTGGCAAATGCACTTGATTATCTTCATAATCAATTGGAGACAAGTTTAGTACATTGTGATTTGAAGCCAAGCAATATTTTGTTGGATGGAGACTTAGTGGTTCACGTGGCTGATTTTGGATTAGCAAAGTTTCTTCTCACGGAAGTTACCCTTGCATCTTCATCTAACCAAGAGAGTTCATCTATAGGAATTAAAGGGACTATTGGATATGCACATCCAGGTAGACTATTCTCCTTTCTGAATTTAGTTAATCATCTATCCGAGAGAGGTTTAGATATCCACAACTTGAAACTTTTAAGAGAGAATCAATTCTCGTTTAACATAAAAACTTTTAGAGTATATATATATATATATATATATATATATATATATATATATACTAGTTTTTCCTACGCGCTTTGCGCGAAGACTTGTGCCCAATCTTTCAACTCATTTAATAAATTATTTTGAAATAGATATAATGCGTTTTCTTTTTTTTTTTTTTAGTTGTCGATGTTTCATAGATATTCGTGCCAAATATTTGTTGTGTATGTATTTTAAATTAACACAACAAATTCAATTTAATTGTTGACGTCGAAGGTTATGGCCTTGTCAATCTGGTTATGATATATTAATATTATCATAGAAGGTAATTGAGGTGCTGGGTAATTAGTGACTGGTAATTAGCTAGGGATTTCAGATTTGAAATATCAGGGATTGAGCCTTATTGACATATATATAATATATTGTATATATATATTATATAACTTATTTACTGCAGAAGATAGCTTTTGCGATACTTTGGTTACATTTTTGACTTATATATAATATATTATAAAACTTATTTAGTGCAGAAGATTGCTTTTGCGATACTTTGGTTACATTTTTGACTTATATATAATATATTGTATATATATATTATAAAACTTATTTAGGCTACTATTAATTGTAAATTGTACAATATTCTAAATACATGGGTACAAGAAACTAGATTATGTACCTGAGAGTAACAAGATGTGATTGATGATGCTTTACATTAACGCAACCAAACATGAAGTGAGGAAAGTAGATGTCTATGATATGAAAATATGAAGAGAATTACATTAAGAATGTGTTGATTGGTATACTTATTTCACTGCCTTTTTTTTTTTTTTTTTTTGTATATTACATGGAATGGTTATTTTTGAAAGAATAATAAATTGGTGTTATATTTAATCAAATTAACTACTTAACATATTTAATGAAATAATATCGATTCATTTCTAAAATTACATTATTCTTGCCTTACTTGCATTCCACTTTACCAAATATACTTAGAATCATTATTTTTCTAATTGTACCAAAAAAAACCAAATATTTGCATTCAACATCAAGAATTAGTGGAAAGAATAGAAATAGTATTTGATTTAACACAATAGAAAAAAAAAAAAGGATATTGCTACCAATTAATTCCATGGAGAACATTCAGATTAACAGAAAGAATAATGGAAAAATTTAAGCAGATACAATTCAACTGATTCGAGTATCATGGTGAAATAAGTATTTTTGAAGTCCTGACTTATAGATAGTTAAAAATACAATAAATAAACTAATTGCAACAGGAATTGAAATAATTCGTTTATGAAACTGAGAAGGAGTTTAAGATGGAATTTATTTACCTGTGCTTTGAACAGGCAGTGAAGAAATGTGATCTTTCATGGCGATTAAAAAATAACACAAACTTTATAATAACACAAACTTTATGTGGAGAAATGTGAGTATTTTTGTAATGTTATAGGCTTGTACAAGGTTCTAGGTTTGCTCTTTGACTCTCTTGTGTTCAACTTTTCAATAACACAAACTTTAAAACTCCATTGTTTTTTCTTTGTTGTAATTCGGGGGATTAGAAGGTGAGATTCCATTGCTGAAAAAATATTAAAAATATATATATGTTATGACAATGTAGTATATATATGCAAAGTGAGCTTTCATGTTATTATTATTATTATTATTAAAACTATAATTATTAAAAATATTAAAAATATAATTATTCATGTTATTATTATTATTATTATTATTATAAGCTACAAGTAATTGATAGAAAATAATATTAGGCTAATAATTGAGATGGGTGTAACTTGGATTCATGGAATTGGTACCTACTGCAAGGGCTAAAAGCAAAATTTAAGCATTGCCTGAGCTGGAATATCATAAAGGAAAATAAAGATTAAAAAAATAATACTAATAATAATAGGGATAATAGAAAAATCACCAGAAAACTTACTGGTTTAGGAAGTTTTAATGGACAATGAAGAGAGGGGCTATAAATCCTTGATTTGATAATCGTGAAGCTGCCTTCTTTTTTTTTTTTTTTTTGGTCGAAAATAATCGTGAAGCTCATCACAGCTTCAGCCATTTTTCTGTGATGAGAAAGGGCGGGTCGGTAGAAAGCTTAGCTAATCTGTAGAAAGCTTAGCATTTTATTATTTTTATTTTTTTTAAAGTTAGGGGAGAAATGGAAAGTGGATAAGGTGACCATTTGTAACCACTCTCCCATTTCTCATTAGCATATAATTGAGCTCTCTCAAAATCCCTTCTATCAAATCTTTACACCAAATGACTACTAATTGTGTGTGTGTGTGGATGATACATGAAGGTTATTTAGAAAATTACTCACCATTACTTCTAGATGTAATTTTGTGTGTGAGTGTGTGAGATTTGTGTTTGTATGTGTATATGGACTGGAAAAAAAAAGGTCACAGAATTGTTATAATTTATGTTTTGATAAAATATTTATCAATAAACTAATATTTCTTTATACCGGTCATGTTTTTTATAGGGAGATGATAGCCTTGGCCTTTTACCGATCAATCCACTAATTACCTAGAGCTGGACTTGGTATTTTACCGGCTTCTGCCTTTCACCATAATGCAAGGCGATGGAAATGCCATGGGATTTTGCTAGAGAATGCAAGGAAAACAGATTAAAGGAAACAGAAAATGACGATAAAATTCCAAGAAAAGTGTACAGACTCATAATCCAAGAAACTGATTCTGAGGTGCATTCTGGTACAGGGAGCAATTTCTTTTTATTTTTCCATTTTACAGCATGCAAATTGCATCTCAACAATCTGGAAATTTATAGGAAGTGAAATATGGGTCCGACAATGGCTTGGCTTTAACTCCCAACGCGTTGCAGTAGTAGATACCAATTAAGAGTTTAATTAGAGTAAAATGATAACCAGATAGGTGGATAGCTTTCACTCAAATCAAACTCTTAGTTCCACTATAAAAGCTAGTTTACGAGCGTGTAAAAATTTGACCTAGTTAAGTACTACTCCTAATCTTTTGTAGAGCCGATGTGAAATAATATCAAAGTACAAAAAAAAAAAAAACCAAATAAAAGTAAATCTACAATGCCCACATGGTGGTGGAGTTGAGATTCCTGCAAGGTTCTAACATCAAAACAAAATATAAATCAATTACATTATAAACTCATATTTTCTATTTAGTTTTTAACCAGCTTGGTTGGTGTAGTGTCTGTGCACCCTTGTCCTTAAAAAAGGTCAGGACTCATGAGTTCAAACTCTCTTATATATGAAAAAGTATCAATATTCAGTGTGTGGGAGATATGGCTGAATTCACACCAAATACCACCAAATTAGTAGTCATTTGTCTCCTCTCTAACCCTCTCAAAATCCCTTCTATCAAATCTTTACACAAACAGAGAAACACAATTGATGAATGGGAGACTAAAAAGACAAAAAAAGCCAAACGCCATTTAGAGGAAACCGAGGTTTGGTTTTCTGATTTCAATCTAAATCAGCAGATCAGTTGAACCTTTGTATTTTGATAACTAAGAACATGGTAAATGAAAACTACAGGCTGACTTGGATACCAGAAGGGCAAAAGCTCTGGCACATTACCGCAATGAGGTTGAGAGGATAGTAAACATTTTGGAAGGAGCCAAAAGACAGGCAGAGCAGAATCAGCAAAATGAAGAGCTTAAGGTGAAAGAAAAGGCAAGCACGTACAGATATACTGGGAATGCCCCATAATATGCAAGTTCCATGTTCTTGCTTGTTTATTTATTTATATTATCACCAATCTTCTATTCATGTGATTTTAGGATTGACATTGCTACCAATCATACACAGTGAATGCCACCCTATTCAAAACATCATATTAAAGAGGGTTTACGTTGCCATAAAATATACCCATGCAAATGCAGCCCTATTGAAAACATCATATTAAAGCAAACCACTATTGTAGCATTGTACAGAATGACAAATGAGACAACAATACAAGGTAGAGAATTGAGAGTTGTGTGTGTGTCATCCTATCAAGTCTAATGTGCTATGCTAAGCTCAAAAACCATAAGAACAAATATATATATACACACAACACATTCAGTTGTATATTAATCTACACACAACACATTCAGTTATATATGCTAAGCAGAACACAAAGCAATTATTCTTTGACAACGGGAATATAAAAAGAAGATAAGTAAAAACCTGAAGGTGGACTTGAAGAGGTAGGTAGAGTAACAGAGTAAATTTTAGAGAAGAAAATAAATAAAATTTCACAATTATTCTCTAGTGAGTTACTGTACATGAAGTGGTTATATAGCAAAATACCTCCTAACATCAAGCAACATTCCAAAATTAAATAAAGAAAAAAAGAGATAAATCAAAACAAAATACAAATTCAAAAAGGAATAACATTAATTTAGCAATCACGGTATACCAAATACACTACTAAATAAAATCTGTTTATATATGTTTTAAACATTAACTTAACCATCTCCTCAATTATCCTAAATTAACAAAATTAAACATACTAATCAGACGAAGACGAGGCGGAGAGGTAGGGCGGCAGTCGTGGTTCTCGGTGATATCGGCCGCAGTCCCGGATGCAATATCACGCTCTATTTCTCGCTCGCCAAGTTCATACACACACATAAATATAAATGCGTTACTAAATTTCAGTTTAAATTTTAAAATTAGAAAATCCATTGATTCCCTTTAATTTTCCCATTGCTTTTTAGTACAAGTTCAGAATCAAACCCACTCTAAATCGACCAACCAACATATAATTATACAAAATTAACAAAAATATTAAGGAATTTACCTCGACTTAAATATTGAGCGCAATTCATGTTCGTAATCATTGAATGCTGTTGATTGCAGCTCTTCTTCCCGCTGTTGAGCGTGTAAATCCTCATATGAAGCAACAGATGAATGATGGAGGAATCTGCGGAGGAAAACATTGTGGATTGCAGATTAGGGGAAATAAGGGAAGGAAAAGCGGAAGATTAGGGGAAATATAGAAGGAAAAGCGGAAGAATTAGGTCGGGGAAATAGGGAATTGAAGATCCTAGGTAAATAAGAAATAGCGGAAATATGGAAGGAAAATGAGTGGCCTAAAATGTATGTATACTTTAACAGTTATTTAGTCAACTTTAACAGTAACAGAATATGCTGGACATTCTTGTCCATAAAAATATAGTGTACAACATTAAGAACATAATGTACAAGAAGATAAACATTTAAAAAACGGACAAAAAATCAGGGATATAACCATCATTGAGACTTATTATGTTTTTTAGATATATATATATATATATATATATATATATATATATATATATATATATATATAAATTTTGGTGAAAACTACTAATGATTGAATTTGAATTTTTTCAGAGTATGGGATGGGAAGTGATTTGTCAACATTTGGTGATATGTATAGGTATGGAATCCATTTGCTACAGATATTTTATATTTACCCGTAAAAGTCCTACTAGTGATATCTTCAATAATGGCTTAACTCTTCATAACTATGTTAGAATGAGCATGCCTGAGCAAGTCATTGATATTGTGGATCCAAAGCTATTCAACGAAGAAGCTAATGCAACTCCTAGAAGCCTTGTACTTCAAAACCAGATAATAGAATGCCTTGTATCAATTTTTAAGATCGGAATAGCTTGTTCCATGGAGTTACCCAGAGATAGAATTGAATGAGCATTGGCAATGCCGTCAAGGAGTTACATTCAATCAAAGACACCCTTAATCTACCATTAAAACTGAATCTAACGCGGAATGAAGGAAGAGAAACATGACCCATGATGGGAGCTGTCCATGTTGTACAGAGGACGAAGAGACACTTACTCATCTCTTTTAAGAGTTCGCCTTTGCGAGGGACCGCTGGAGGAAGTGTTTGGTTGAAATCATTATTATGTGGACCATGATCTATACTTGTGCAGATCATATTATCAAATAATGTATATTCTGTATATAAATAACTAGTATTTTCGTCCGTGCGTTGCACGAAATGGATTTGTTATAATATTTAAAGAATATTTGGATCAATATACAATTATATATATTATAACATCGAATATTATATAGCCCAATTGATGAAATTGATTGGATCGATTATGTTTTATGATGTTTTCCTTTGAATTAGAACAAATAATTGTTCAATTACTCAGGCGTGGATAAATTTTTTTTATTATATATTGAGATAATAAAAATAAAGATGAAATTATAAAAAATTCTAATATTGAACGTATACATTTATTTGATTATAAGATTAGTACAAAAATATTACTCAATTAATTGAATAATATATGACTTGTTTGTCTAAAATTATCTTAAAAAGATCTATAAGTAATATGACTTATATAATTATATTATTACTAAAATAAATATGAGAAAATGAAAAATAAATTAATTGTAATTATTATAAAAATAAATTCAACGACCAATGCTTAACTTAATTATCATAATAATTATTAGGCAATTATTATTAGTCAATTACACTAATATATGTGTAATTATACTTTTATACTTTAAGTATATTCATTTTCCCCATATTGCATTTAGTTTTATCTTCCTCCTCCATATTTGAATGAATTAATTTTGATTATTATAAAAATCTAACAACCCATGTTCAATTAATTTTTTTAAAGTTTAAATAACTTAGAGTTTTCAAAAGGAAAGTATAATTAATTATTAAAGTTTTTAAATAATTTTCAGTCAATTAGTAATATCCTTTTCTTTTCCCGATAAATGATTTTACTTTTATTAATAGTGTTGATACGTGAGTATACATATTATCAATTTATAGATATTAGTTAATTTCTATTTTACATTTTCTTAACAAATAAGCTTTATTAATTATTTGACCAATAAAATATTTCATTAATAGACTACAAAAGTTTAGGCGGGGAATGAAATAGGAGGATTTTACTTTTATATATAGTATAGAATATAGATTACGATCTTTTTATATTTTAAATCAATTAGTAATATCATTTTTCTCGGAATAATGGTCAAATAAACCACTGAACTACACACAAAACTTCAATTAGGCCATCGAACTCAAAAAGAATGCAATTGGATTCCTGAACGATATAAAGTCATGCAATTAAGTACAAATTGACATGTTTTCAAAAAAAAAGTCCAAATTGACCTGTTTACCTACAATTGTGATGACATGGTGGTTACTAATTTTAAAATAAACTTTTTAAATAATTTTAATTAAAATAATTAAATAATAATAATAATAATAAAATTTAAAAAAAAAAAAACAGACGTCTCTGGCAGTTCTTCTGTTTTTTTTTTAAATTATTAGTGCCGATTGTTATGTGTAAATTAATATTAGGCAACCTTATCTAGGAAAAATGAAAATTTCTCAATTCTATATTTATAATATATTAGGAATAATATCAATTAAATAAAATATCATAAGAATTTCTCAATTCTATATTTATAATTACCTTTATAAACAGATTTAATAGGAAAATTTAGTTACAAACTTTTATTTAGAGTTATGGATTATTATTATTAATATTAGGAAAATTATATTAAGAATTTTAGATTATTATTACTACGGAGTATTATATTATTATTATTATTATTATTATTATTATTATTATTATATTAACATAATAGATTTTAAATCGAGGCTACAAAATTTAATATTATTATTTCATTTATTCAAGTATAGTAATCACCATTTTTTAACTAATAAGTGTGAATTAGTATTGTGCAATTAATGATAAAGATTAGTAATAATTGGAATAAAAAATCAATGATACAATGACCCATGTTTAGCTTCCAATGCACCACTTTTTATAAAATGAAGAATTAGAATGATAAAACGAACAATTGGAATGAATAATTGAGGATTTATTCAAGTATAGTAACCACCATTTTTACCGAATTACATGAGCATCCGTAAATGGGGAAGATCAAGATTGCAAATTCTACAATATATAGATGAGCATCCGTAGATTGCTAGTTATTTTGCACAGTACAACTAAAAAGATGGATTGTTAAATAAGGTATTATCATTCAAAATCTTGTAATACAAAGTTACAATACAATGTTTTTCCATTAGAAATTACCAATCAATGTAATGTGATTAAAATATAATATTATAGAAAACATTTGATTGTTCACTACAATCACTCTGAAAATTGTAATTTTACATACGTGATACGCCCATGGCAAAATTGGCCTAGCTACTTGAAACCTTATCAGCAAAAATTAAAGCATATTGAGCTGTTAAAATCAAACTAAATCACAGTACTACAAAATACTCTATGGAATGCAGACTACACCATAAGGATCTCCAAAATGCAGAATGAATCAACTAAAAATTAAATCATACCGCATACCATAACAATTCTACGCGTGTTAAAGTTCGATCTTCGACTTCGTAGAATTACAAATTATAGATCTCTAACTAATAGTGAGAGCACAGATATTGGTACGTTGTGAGAGAAGAGTCATTTCTCATTATTATATAGTGGAGGATAAACATATTATGGAAGATTTTTCAAAAGGAAAGTATAATTAATTTTAATTTTATGTAAATATAGATGATTGACATGTAAAAATATTACTACAATATTATATAATTTTTTCATTCTAATATAGTTAATTACATGTCAATTATATAGATATATATAGATATATAGATATAGATATAGATTATCATATCACTAATCACCCATCACCAATTAATTAATTAATATCAATATCAATCAATATAAATATTAATATATAACAATATTACCATATCACTAATCACCAATCACCAATTAATTA